>NW_016806920.1:1286877-1301140 GCF_001698545.2 Rhinopithecus bieti | reverse complement strand
TATATATATATATATATATAACTAACTTCAAATAATAAAGTTTTTGAAGAAATCTCACAGAATATTTAATCTAGGGGTTTCCACCTATATCTCCAAGTATTTGATTGTATCAGATACTCCTGCTAGTAGTCACAGTGATTTCCAGGAGCAAAAGGAAAAACACTAACAAAGAACAAAACAAGCCAAACATCTGCTCTGGACTGAGTAAGAAAGATCCACCCTCACCCAATGTGGGCAGCCACCATACAATTAGTTGAGGGCTTGGATACAACAAGAAGGAAGAGGAAAGGTAAATATTCTCTCTCTGTCTCTCTCAACAACTTGCATTCTCACGCTCATCTATTTCTCTGCTTCTACCGTGGACCACTAAAGTTAAAAATCAAACTTGGAGAAGTGTTTTGAATACTCCTTGCCCTAAACACAGAAAACTATGTTCAAATCTTGTCTCCATTTCTTATTAACCATATTACCTGAAACAAATTATTTAACCTGTCTCATTTCCTCATCTATAAAATGGGGACTGACTGCAGTAACACTGACCTCATGGGGTTGCTACAAGAATTAAATGAGATAGTATACAAAACATTACAGTCATGAAACAGAGTAGCAGTCAACAAACAGGACACTAATGATGATGGCAACAATAACAAAATAAAGGGAAACAAAATCAGGTACAGTATCCTTTCCACAAGATTTAGGAAAAATTAAACATTTAAATATTGCCCTGCATATTTCCCATTTTACATAGTAAACTGAAAGTCTTCAGGCAGAAAATTCTACCCCTCATTTCTAGATTTTTTGTTGTTTCCTCACTTTTTTTAAGCAAGTAAAGTTAGGATGCTTTTATTTGGGTTCTTAATTGTTCTGCCTGTATAAATTAATCCAAAAAAATTTAATGTGCATAGTTATGAACACCTGTAAGAATTTTATACCCATTATGTTTTAAATTCTTATTTTTTAAAACATATACACACATACAGAGATATATAAAAACATATATATTTAAAAATCTAACAGTTCTTAGCTCAAGTTGATGAAATTATGATTTCCATTTTCTTCTCCCCTACTGCTTACCCCTCCCCACACCTTGTTTTCCTCTGGCTCAGTTGTATCTCACAAGTTGTTTTTTCTAATGAACATGTATTTAGTTTGTATGCTTTGCTCTGATCTAAGTACTATATAGTTCACTCTAAGAAATACAAAATAAGTCAGCATATTTCAACAGATGTTAATAACTTATGCTAGAGCTAGAAGTATCCAATATCTATTGAATCTGCTTTTGGAACAAGCAAAACACAAAAGTTAGGCTTTAATCTTTTCTCTGATCAAAGACTATGCTGAAGGATTTTTCTTTGTCCTACGAACAAATATTATTGTCAAGGTATCCTAAATCCTCAGCTTGTGTCTAACTTCAAATCATATGACAGGTTTGGAAGAATTCATGTTTTGGTTTATGAAAATAAAATTATCCTAGAGAATTAAACACAGTCATAGTACACTTCTTGCCTTGTAAGACTAAACTGAAGCCATCAATCGATAAATGATATTATTCCGGCTTTTTACTATAAATTTTTTATTCATATTTTAATTTTAAAGAATCTATAGCCTATGATTCACTGCTTCCAAGACATCAAGAAAGCCTGGTTTTGACCTTACTTCTTTGGGTGCAACGCTTTCAACCTTTTCAGGCTTATAAAAATCACCACTCACACTGGCTACATACAATCTACAACAGGTAAATATCAAACTTTGTGCTTTTAAGTGAGATGGAGCCCAGCTGCAGTCACAAGGACCCAACAGTAGCCCTCAGACTTCTTTTGAAGAACCATTACTTTGAAGACATATCTGTGGGGGCAGGGGCAATAATAGAAGAAACTGAAATAGTACTGCTGATTTAGACTTTTTCACACTGCAGCACTGGCCAAGAAGCATGACGTAAGTACAGTTAAAGTAAATGTACATTCTGATTACAGAATTTTTAGATGCCACACCTTTAAGAGAATGTGGACAATATGGTCTACAATGCCATCTTTCTTCCCTTGCTATTCAGGGGTCTCCATAATTTGCATGGCTTCTAGAGTTCTCAGATTTGTCTCACTAGGTGTGCATAATAAAATAGACTATAGGCCGGGCACGGTGGCTCAAGCCTGTAATCCCAGCACTTTGGGAGGCCGAGACGGGCGGATCATGAGGTCTGGAGATCGAGACCATCCTGGCTCACACGGTGAAACCTTGTCTCTACTAAAAAATACAAAAAAAAAAACTAGCCGGGTGAGGTGGCGGGCGCCTGTAGTCCCAGCTACTTGGGAGGCTGAGGCAGGAGAATGGCGTAAACCCAGGAGGCGGAGCTTGCAGTGAGCTGAGATCCGGCCACTGCACTCCAGCCTGGGTGACAGAGTGAGACTCCGTCTCAAAAAAATAAAAATAAAATAAAATAGACTATAATGTACCCAGGTCTGTACAAAGCTGTAAGTTAGAAATGAAACATTCTTCTTATATAATGGGTACTTATTACCCATACCCCTTCTGATGGTTAATTTTAGGTGTCAACTTGACTAGATTAAGGACTACCCAGAATGCTAAGAACCATTTTCTGGTTGATCGTGAGGGAGTATTTCCAGAAGACTGCGCCTTTGAGCATGATTGAGTAGAACGATCCACCGGTCACCCACGTGCAGCGCACCATGCAATAGTTGAGGCTTTGAACACAGAACAAGCAAGAGAAAGGTAAATTATTCTCTCTCTCTCATCTCCTCTCTCCCCCCCCACCCCCACACACACACAACACACACACCCCACCCCTGAAGCTGGGACACCCTTCTCTTTCCATTGGAAATCTTAGAACTCCAGGTCCTCTGACTTTTAGACTCTGGGACTTGAACCACAGCCCCCAGGTCTTAGGCCCTTGGCCTTGGACTGAGAGTTATACCATCAGCTTCTGTGGTTCTGAGACCTTCAGACTTGGACTGAGCCAAGCTACCTGGACCTCCAGCTTACAGAGAGCCTATCATGAAACTTCTTAGCCTCCAAAATCACTTGACCCAATTCCCCTAATAAATTCCCTTCCATAGATAGATAGATAGATAGATAGATAGATAGATAGATAGACAGACAGACAGATATATATCCTATTGGTTCTGTCTCTCTGGTGAACCCTAATTATAATATAATTTCTTAATTTTTCTTTTAAAAGCCTGTAAAACTATATTAATAAAATGAAAGTGAACATATAACATATTGCTTTAACTCTGAATTATACTGGGTTGTTAATTTTTCATTCTCCTAAACTTAATTGCATGTTCTACTATAGAACATCACATCCATCAAAGTATCATAGGCCTCACATACTACCTGTAGGAATGAAAATCTTTATATAAACTATCAACAAGGTAATTTGCCAAAATATATTTAAAGTCTTAAAAGTGATCTTGTCCTTAGACTTGAAAATGTCACATTTAAAAAGATGTCCTAAGAAACTAAGTAGACATATGTGCAAAGGAACACATACAAAAATATTCATCATACATTAGTTACAATAGTGAATAGCTTCTCAATCTTTTAGCTAAAATCAAGTGAATAACTGAGCCAAGCTCAAAACCAATAATAGGAAACTGATTAAACCATGGTTCAGCAATGGTTAAACTGTATGGATATAAAAAATGATTATAAAATTACACTGTGCAAAATATATATTTGGATTTGTCTGGAAAATAAGTGAAAAATGCGACAAACTGGTATGATCCAATTTTGGGAAAGATGGGATGGAGGAAAAAAGGAAAGAACAGAAAAAGAATAATGTAAAGAAGGAAATTGTGCAGAAAAGACACAGAATAACTTACAATGGTTTAGAAAGGCAAACTTTGAAGTCAGAAGCTGGGTTTAAATCTTTGCAATCTTCAGTAAGTTATCCAATCTCTCTGATTGTATTTCTTCATCTGTTAAGTGGCCTAACAATAGTATCTTCATCATACAGTTGTGGGGGATAGTAAATAAACTAATATCTATAAAGTCAATACTGTAATGACTTGAACATAGTGATCATTCAATAATTTTAACTATTACTGTTATATAATAATATATTTAAAATAAATAATTCTGAAAGGTGGTATCAATTATTTATTTTCCATATTTTTCTACGTTTTCTAAGTTTTCTGCCAATCAATATGCAGTGCTTTTATATTATTGTAAGCACTAAGCAATGAATTGCTTTTGAAGGGAAACGCATCTGATTTTTATATCCTCTTATTACTAATATTTTTAAAGTCTGTGTTCTTTAAACAAGCTCTTCAGTTATTTAAGCATCTCTTTAATTCAGGTTGCTACAACTAGATTGCAAGGTTCAAATCTGCAAAGTTTCTGTTTCAATGCACTAATTATAAAATACTACCATTAAATATGTGCATAGTGTTTCCTAGCTAATAAAACAGGTTTTGAGATAGCTATTCTAATGTATAGTTCTAATTAACCATATCAGAAATAGATCGTGTATAGTCCATGAAATATAAAATGTATATAAACATATCTGCATATTAACCTGAAGACCGACTGCTATATGTAAAATAAGCCAGCTACACGGAAAAGTCCCAGCAGGATACATGCTGAATCTTTAACTTCCTCATAAAACTGAATAAGGCTTTCCTATTCACTGCTAAGGTTTTCCTGCCCAGAACCACTTTTCTGTCTCCTAACCTATTAAAAAAGAAAAAGAAAAAAAGTCCATGGTAAGGTGTGTAGCATAGAAAGGAAATGATTCAACAAATAACAAAGATTTTAGGAGGCTGCATGATTCCCTCAGAAGCATGTAACTCCAAAGAGGCCAAATTCCCCAACGTATACAATGGTGTAGCAATCTATTCACATGGCTTATATAATATCTGTGAACAAATCTGTGAAGATAATACCATGGATTTTAGATCCTTTAGCTCCTCATTGTTGAACCTGATACTGCATTATAAGGAAAAAAATAAAAAAGAAACAGTCACCATCCTAACACTACAAATGTGTGTAAATAGAAATTTTGGTACCTGGGTACCCTAAATTACATTGATCAAAGCTATTAGAACAAAGGAGCTCACATGCATAGGAAACAGCTTATCAGAAGGAACTGAAAAGTACTGTGGCAGATAAAAAGGGGTAAAAAAACATATATACCTTATATCACTTATCTACTGCTGCAAAACAAACCACTCCAAAACTTAAAACAAAAGTCATTTATTGGTCCATGATTCCACAATTTTGGCTATGCTTACCTATGCAATTAGCCAGCTTGTCTGGCTGTGATCACTCAGGCAGCTGCAGCCATGGAGGCAGCAGTGTTCCAAGAGCACAAACTCCCTTGTGTAAGCATCTACCAAGCCTCTGTTTGCGTATTTGCTGATATTCCACCAGCCAAAGGGAGTCATATGGCCAAGTCAAGAATCAGTGTAGGAGAGGATGACATAGAGCTTAGTACCAAGGAGCATGGCTCATGGGGGATGGGGCAGACAGGGAATATCAATGTAACAATCTACCAAAGCTCTGCCCTCTAGATCCAATGAATCATACCCCTCACACATGCAAAATACAGGTAACCTTTCCTAAGAGCCTCAAAGTCTCCTCAGATGTTTGCAATAGGATTCATGTTCGTTAATTCATGATATGCATCAGGTCCCAGAATGGATGAGGACTCCAGGGTGCAGCTCATCTCAAATCAGAGACTTACGAAGTGAAAAGATAAATTATCTGTCTCCCAAACACCAAACATACAATGGGAAGACAGAAAGAAGATAACCATAGATTTTAAAAGGCAATGAAAAAAACACAGAAGTCACTTGTCCATAGAAAGCCTAAAATCCAGCAGCATGTGTTGTCAAGGCCTCCCATCTCATGTAGAGGAATGTCCTTTAATTAGGGCTCTTTTCTGTTTTCTGGAATGGTTCCCTAATTTATTGGTCTGCATGGCTCTTAGCTCTGCCCTCTGGACTTTGGGCTCTTTTTTAAAAAGAAAGGAGGCCAGGCTCACACCTGTAACCCCAGCTTCTTGGGAGGCGGAAGGATGGTTCCAGGCTAAGAGTTTGAGACCACCTGGGCAACATAGTGAGACTGTCTCCACACACAAAAATTTTAAAAATTAGCTGTCCAGGACTTTGAGGCTGATTGCTCCAATGCATTCCAGCCTGGGCAACAGAGTAAGACCCTGTCTCTTTAAAATAATAATAATATAATATAATAATAAATAATATAAAATAAATAATAAATTTTAAAAAAAGAAATGCTCCTTCATAATAAGGTGGACACACCCCAGAGGTCTCTTTCTAAATTGACCCCATTTTAGTACAAGTTAATTCAACACTCTTAAAATGCTGTAGACTTCCCATTAATCTAGTTGGGGCTCATTCCATTCCCCCCCCCGCAACTACATCCATAACTTCCTTCTTTTTTCTTTTTCTTGCTCTGTCGCCCAGGCTGAAGTGCAGTGGTGCGATCTCAGCTCACTGCAACCTCCGCCTCCCAGGTTCAAGCTATTCTCCTACCTCAGCCTCCAGAGTAGCTGGGACTACAGGCGCACGCCACCACGCCAGGCTAATTTTTGCAGTTTTAGTAGAGACAGGTTTTACCAAGTTGGCCAGGATGGTCTCAATCTGCTGACCTCATGATCCACCTGCCTCGACCTCCCAAAGTGCTGGGATTACAGGCGTGAGCCACCATGCCCGACCCATAATTTTTTTCAAACCAGATCTTTCTTTACTTTGAAAGTGTCAGGCTGCTGTGGCACAAGGCCCTGAAGAGTTTACAATTTATGTTGTCTAATTAAAAAGATATACTAAGTACCACCTTATATCTTTCCAAGGTTTTTTATGTTTTTGCTTTTGTTTTTGTTCGAGACAGAGTCTCACTCTGTCACCCAGGCTGGAATGCAGTGGCACAGTCTTGGTTTTTTGCAACCTCTGCCTTCTGAGCTCTGGTGATCCTCCCACCTCAGCCTCCCAAGTAGCTGGGACTACATACAGGCACATGCCACGAAGCCTAGCTAAGTTTTCTATTTTTAGTAGAGACAGAGTTTCACCACATTGCCCAGTTTGGTCTCAAACTCCTGGGCTCAAGTGATCTGCATGCTTTGGCCTCCCCATGTGCTGGGATTACAGGCGTGAGTCACCACACTCGGCCCTGAGGTCTTAATAAAGAGTCTTCCAGTCCTGATTTGATCTCTACCCCAGGCTATTTCTTACTTTGAGGATCTTTTGCCTCAAAGATTTTCCAACCCAAAAAGTTCTGGGCACCCTATATTTCCTCTAATTTCTGCTATAAGTTCATTTCTGTCTTCCCATATCTTATATAAAGCTGTAAGAAGCCAGCTGACAATTTCAATATTTTTGCCTGGAAATCTCCTTAGCCAAATCTATAAGATCATTAGGTATATCCTCTATTTTTGAAGTTCTTACAGTTCACATTTTTTTAAAATGTTTCAGAACTATAAAAAACAGATCATCATAATTCCAGTACCCAGTAACAGATATTTTACTATCTTTCTGTTTTCTATTAACAGTTGTTTGCCATTTGTCCAGCCTCTGCCAACACTCCCCTCACCACATTACCAGCCCCAAACTGCCAACCAGTCCCCAAATCAATGCTACATATTTTAGGTTTTTGTTGTAGTATCACTTCACTAATAAAAGGCCATTTTTTGTTTCAGTTATCTCTTGCTTCATAACAAACCACTCCAAAACTATGTGTCTAAAAAGAACAACCAAAATGTATCTGCTTGTGATCCTGCAATTTTGGCTTCCCTCATTTGGAAAGTTCAAGATGGCTTCATTGACATGTCAGGCACTCAACTGGGGCTTGAAGGCCAGGATGCTTCATTTATTCTCCAAAATCTCCTCCATCAGGATAGCCTGAGTTCTTACATGTTACCAGCTCACAAGTACTGACCAAGCTCCTTCTTGAGCAGTATTTGCTTATATCCTACTGACCAAAACAAGTCACATGGTCAGAGTCACTGTAGAAGGAAACTACACAAATCAATGAGGGAGGCCTGATTCACTACAGAATCATTACCATAAAAACCTACACATATCCCATGCTAAATGAATGGGCCATCCATTCAGCTGACAATCTTGTGACTGTGCTTTCTGTTGATCATTTTAAAAGCTACAGAAATAAAAGATAGTTTATATTTTAAAAAGAAAGAAAAAAATTCACTGACAAAATAAAAAATTTAAAGATAACTAAATAGTCTTAAAAGCAGGCCGGGCGCGGTGGCTCAAGCCTGTAATCCCAGCACTTTAGGAGGCCGAGACGGGCGGATCACGAGGTCAGGAGATCGAGACCATCCTGGCTAACACTGTGAAACCCCGTCTCTACTGAAAAAAATACAAAAAACTAGCCGGGCGAGGTGGCGGGCGCCTGTAGTCCCAGCTACTCGGGAGGCTGAGGCGAGAGAATGGCGTGAACCTGGGAGGCGGAGCTTGCAGTGAGCTGAGATCCGGCCACTGCACTCCAGCCCGGGCAACAGAATGAGACTCCGTCTCAACAAAAAAAAAAAAACAGTCTTAAAAGCAAATGACAAGCTAAAAGTATAAAACAGGCATTTTAAAAAATAAAATTAAAAAAAGTAAATAAAATAAGGTTCATAAAATAGAAAATTTTAATTAAAATTTAAAATTAAAAAAAGAACATATTATAAAATGATGTACTCATCAGTATAATATTGTTGCAGTCTTTCTGCTCCTTAGCTCAGCTAAGTCCGAGTTCCTGTCACACAACCAGGAAGAATTAGGCGTGCAGACACCAGAGTCAGTAAAGTAGAATTTAATAGGCGAAAAAGGAAAGCTCTCGGCAACCAGGGGGCACAGCGGGTGGAAGGGGTATGGTTCCCCTATCTGAAGGCAGGAAAGTCCCCAGTGTGGCTGGGTCCAGAGCCTTTTATAGACTCAGAATGGGGAGAGTGTGTTGATTGGTTTGTGACTATGCAAAAAAGGTTAAAGTAAAGACACCACTCAAAGGTGGGCATGACAGTGTAGAAAACCAGTTAGGAAAGAGTGGGTATATGTAAAATGGGTGAATGGTGGGGATCTATCAGAGGAAAGCAGTCAAATAGGAAAGTTCTCAATCCAGTCTGAGGATGTAACTTGTAGCTTGGCTTTAAGGCTTTAAACTGTCTTGGGCTTGGAAGGGGGTTTCACTGGGGACCCACCCTCTCTGCCTAGGCATTTGGCTGCTTTCTGCCATTCTCAATATTAGAAACAATAATCTAAAACTAGCAGAAATACATGATGAATAATTTAATAGACAAAGAGATGGGAAATAAAACAAATTTTTTAAAAGGTGTAAGACTAAGAATTCAAAAGTTTAGTAAACAAAGGCAATGAGGATTTTTCAAGCAAAAGCAATTACCAAGTCTAGCAAATCCCCCAACAATTTGCCCTCACCCAAGACATGGAGCTCTCCTTAAGAAAATGGTTCTCAAACTTTAGTATTTACAGTTTGTTAAAACGCAGATTCCAAGAGCCTCACAAAGCGATTCTAATTTCATAGGTCTGAAATGGGGCTCATTAATAAGTACCTCAGATGATGTAATAAAAAAAGGCCCAAGGACCACAGCAGCTACAAAAGGGTTTTCTCAAACAAGGGACAGACTATGGGGCTCCTTATCCTTCATGTTGCACTTATTGCTTGAAGTGCTTATGACCAGCCCACATTTAAAATTTCAGAATCAAAAGCTAACATGCTCCACTCCCTTAGTTATAGCTCAATCTGAGCTCTCTCGCCCTTGTAAGCTTCCTTCCAGCAATAAAGCAGCATTTTGCAAACTACAGGTCACAACCAATGAGTGAGTCAGAATCATCAATTTAATAGGTTATGGCCAGAACAGAAAATATCAGACAGCATTGCACATAATGATAGTAATTATGGTTTAAGTATTGTTAAATGAAACTTTTGTTCCAGTTGCACGTATGTGTATAGTGCAAAACTACATTACTTAATATGAGTCATGAGCAAAAAGGTTTGAAAATCTCTGCCATAAAGAATATGATGAATTCATCAAGAAGCTAAAAACTTTTTAGGAGAATAGTTCACCAGAAATACCCTCAAAGTCTAAGAAAAAAAAAAATTTAATGATCATAATTTCATTTTATCATATTTCTGTAGGGTTTAATTATTCAGGCATATCAACGCTTCAAAGAAGAAATTTCATATGCATTTATTCCAGCATCCCTCTGAACTAGCAGGTGAGAGGATTATGGTCCCTTTCTTTTAGAAACTTACAAAGTAGAGTTATTGTTAACCCATGAAATTAATAATTAGAGGACAGTACAAAAGGATTTATAATCATGAGTTAAACTTACAATGCTGTAGGATTTCTAATAAGTGAATGACAGAATTAGTTGCATGAAGAAGACAGAGCTTGTGTTTAGACTTAAAGGGAACTTAAGAAAAAGCAGAGAAGAAAAGGTAAAATAATGAGTTGTGTTACATAGTCAGAATAGGCTAAATGCTTGTAAAAAGAATTTCAAAAGCTCAGTGGTATAACACAATAGCGAGTGGACTGACTCCACACAATCATTCAGAAACCCAGTTTTTTTGAGCTTGTACCTCTACCATCCCCTGTGGCATCGTGTCCTCAACTGGATCCTCTGCTGTATTGTATTATATACATACATATACATAAATAAAGATATCGGTATTGATACAGATATTAATATCAGTATAGATATCCTGTATATGATGATGTTTTGACACCTTAAAAAAACATTCCTAGCTGGGGAGACACTGCCTCTGCCAGACCTAGCCAATTCTTCCAGCTAGCAAGAGCTCAACCAGAAGCATGCCTTTCATATGCAAACTAACCAATCCAGAACCATACGTCCTCCAGCCAGTATAACCCTGGAGACAATTTCCTCTGCCTTCATCTTCCCAAGGCCAGGGACCACCCCTACAGCTTAGAATCTGCCAGAATTATTCAAACTAGCCAATCCTAAACTGTTCACCCTGCCCTGCCTTGCCTTGCCTTGCCTTGCCTTTCCTGCACAGAAACCCCAAAAAAAGCTTTGGCCTGACTGCTATTGTCATCTGCTTCCTGACCACTCTGGTGTCTTTCCCATGTGGTCCCACATACCATGCTTTAGCTCCTGTCTCTAGGACCTGTAAGTCTAATAAACTTTGTTTTCCTGAGCCTCTCCTCTGTCTCCTCTAGTGGCCACACCTAACTAACTAGCTCATAAAAGAATACAAAACATCAGCCAGCAGACAGAGGAGAGAGCATGGAGGATTGCAAAGATTTTTCATGAGCCAGGTCTAAAAATGGCACTTCACTTCCTCCCATCTTCCACTAGGCAAACCTCAGTAACCTCTGATATCTGGAAAGATTAAAAAAGAGGACCAGAATTCATCCATTCATCATTAGTCATCCCTCTTACAACTAAAACACCCTGAACATAACACCAGAAACAAAAATATAGGAAGATCTGCAAGGTAGAAAGAAGATAAACTAGAGGCTAGGAACCACAGGACTTGAGAAATGACACCATCGCAACTCCCCTGGACTTTTTCCATCCCATATATCCTAGATCAGGCACTAGAGAATCCTGCAACCTGTATCTACCAACAGGCCAAGCAAAAAAAGGGCCTGAAGACGTGGTGGCCAACACCTGTAATCCTAGCACTTTGGGAAGCTGAAACAGGCAGGTCGCTTGAGCTCAGGAGTTTGAGACCAGCCTGGGCAACATGGTGAAACCCCATCTCTACTAAAAATACCAAATAAAAATAGCCAGGCATGATGGTGCAAGTCTGTAATCCCAGCTACTCAGGAGGCTGAGGCACAAGAATGGCTTGAGCCCATGAGGCAGAGGTTGCAGTGAGTGGAGATCGCGCCACTGCCCTCCAGTCTGGCAAGAGTCTCGCTCTGTCAAACAAACAAAAAAAAAGGCCTGAAGAAAAGCCTCTCTCTCTAGCCAAAGGACCAGGAAAGGAAAGACCTAGCAGAACAGAAACATTTTTGCTAATAACCATCCTAATCCAGTCAAACATCAAAGGAAAAACTACCCACCCAATCCCCCAACACCATGGTGTCAGCAGGGCCCAGCAGGGAACGGGACTTCACTCCCCAGCAATAAGAAGATGGGGCAAGTAGGCCCTTCACTTCCTCATATCAGGTGTTAAAGAGGTAGAATGAGGGTGCAAGTGATGCCAGTTAGCAGCCCACTTTCCCCACCCGAGTTAGTTGAGCAATTTATTTAAAAGTTAAACATAAATGTACCATGCCACTCAGCAATCCCACTATTAGGTATCTGCCCAAGAGAAATGAAATCATGTATATACATGGAACTGTACACAAATATCTATAGCAGCATTATTCACAATAATGAAAACATCAAAACCCAAACGTTTATCATCTGGTGAATGGAGAAACAAAATGTGGTATATTCATACAGAGAATACTTTTTGCAATAAAAAGACACAAGATGCTAATACATAGTATAACATGGCTAAACCTCGCAAAATTCTAGTAAGTAAAAGAGCCAGTCAGGAAAAAACCACATTAGTATGGTTCTATTTACAGGAAAGGTTCAGAAAAGGCAAATCTATAAATCAGATCAGTAGTTGCCTAAGGAAAGAGGTGGGAGTGAGGATTAACTTCAAACAGGCATAAGGTACCTTTCTCAGGTGATGAAAATATTTTAAAACTGGGTTATGGTAATGATTGCATGACTCCATAAGCCTATTAATTTTAATACTATTTATTGATATTTTATTATATAAAATATTTTTAATAAAAAATTCAAGTCACCCCAAAGCATTCTACAGATTCAATTGCACTCCCTTTAAAATTCTGATGTCATTTTTTACACAAATACACAACACAATCCTAAATTCATACGGAACCACAAAAGATACTGAATAGCCAAACAATCTTGAGCAAGAAGAACAAAGCTGGAGGCATCACACTACTTAACTCAAAAACAAAGTTACAGTAATCAAAACGGTATGGTACTAGCATAGAAACAGACATATAGACCAATGTAATAGAATATGGAGAATCCAGAAATAAATATACACATTTATGAAAAATCAATTTTCAACAAAGATGCCAAGAACACACAACAAGGAAAGAATAGGTTCTTCAATAAATGGTGCTTGGAAAACTGAATATCCATATGCAGAAGAATAAAATCAGACCCTTATCTCACACCATATACAAAAATCAACTCTAAATGGATTTTTAAAGATGATGCCTGAAACTGTAAAACTACTGGAAGAAAACATAGGGTGAAAAGCTGCACGACACTGATCTGAGCAATGATTTGTTAGATATGACCCCAAAAGCACAAGCAACAAAAGCAAAAATAGAAGCTGAGCTTCTATCAAACTAAAAAGTTTATGAAGAGAGAAGGAAGCAATCAACATGGTAAAGAGACAATCTATGGAATGGAAGAAAATATCTGCAAACCATATATGTAATAAGGAGTTAATATATAAAATACATAAGGTATGCAAACAACTCTATAGCAAGAAAACAAATAACTTGATTTTTAAATAGAAAAAAGACCTGTATAGAGAATTCTCAAAAGAAGACATACAAATGGCCCAGAAGCATATAAAAAATATTCAATATAACTAATTATCAGGGAAATGGAAATTAAATTAAATCTGTAATGAGATATCACTTCACACCTGCTAGGATGGCTATTATCAGAAAGTCAAGAGATAAGTGTTGGTGAGAATATGGAGAAAAGAGAACCCTTGTGCTCTATTGGTAGGAATGTAAACTAGTTCAACCATTATGAAAAATAGGGACATATCTCAAAGAATTAAAAACAGAACTACCAGATGATCTACCAATCTCACTTCTGGGTATGTATCCAAAGGAAAAGAAATCAGTAAGTCAAAGAAATATCTTCACTCCCATTTCATTGCAGAATTATTCAAAACAGTGAAGATATGGAAGTAACCTAAATGTTCACAAATGGATGAAGGGATAAAGAAAGTATGGCCGGTGTGGCTGTGGGTTTTTGTATATATATGAGTGTGTGTGGATATTCTTCTGCAGGTGCATATATACAGACACACACATATATATATATATATATATATATATATATATATATATATACACACACACACACACACACACACGGTGGTATATATACTATGAAATATTATTCAGCTTTTAAAAAGAAGGAAATCTTGTCATTTGTGACAGTGTGGATGAACCTAGAGAACATTATGTTAAATGAAATAAGCCAGGCACAGAAAGACAAATACTGCATGATCTCACTTTTAT
>NW_016806920.1:1247876-1286829 GCF_001698545.2 Rhinopithecus bieti | reverse complement strand
TATATATATATATATATATATATATACACACACACACACACACACACACGGTGGTATATATACTATGAAATATTATTCAGCTTTTAAAAGAAGGAAATCTTGTCATTTGTGACAGTGTGGATGAACCTAGAGAACATTATGTTAAATGAAATAAGCCAGGCACAGAAAGACAAATACTGCATGATCTCACTTTTATGTGTAATCGAAAAAAGTTGAACTTACAGAAGCAGAGAGTAGAATAGTGGTTGCAAAGAGCTGAGAAGTAGGGGAAATGAGAAGATGTTGGTCACAGTATACAAAGTTTCAGTTATGCAGGATTAATAATTTCTGGAAGCCTAATGTACAGCAAGGTGACTATAGCTAATAATACTGTATTATACACTTGAATTTGACTAAGAGAGTAGATCTTAAATGTTCTCACCACCAAAAAGAAGGTAACTATGTGAAGTAATGGGTATGTTAATTAGTTTGTGGTAATCATTTCATAATGTCTGCATGTATCAAAATATCATGTATACTCTTCTCACTCACAGGTAGGAATTGAACAATGAGAACACTTGGACACAGGGGCCTGTCGTGGGGTGGGGAGAAGCGGGAGGGATAGCATTAGGAGATATACCTAATATAAATGACGAATTAATGGGTGCAGCACACCAACATGGCACATGTATGTACATGTAACAAACATGCACATTGTGTACATGTACCCTAGAACTTAAAGTATAATAAATATATGTATATCATGTATACTTTAAATATATGTAATTGTTGTCAGTTTACCTCAATAAAGCTGGAAAATATCATTATATCACTTACAATGGGTAAATTCAATGTTATATAAATTACACCTCAATAAAGATGTTTTTTAAAAAGTAGATGGACTAGCATAATGAACCAACATGTAATCCATCACGTAGAGCCAACAATTATGAATTAATGGCCGATCTTGTTTCATCTGTAACCCTACTACACTTTTATTTTTGTCATATTATTTTAAAGTACATCTCAGCTATTATGTATTCCACTGCCAATTTTTTAATATTCATACTATGAGGATAAGTTTTTAACATAACCACAATAAATGCCATCATCACCCAAAAAAACAATGTATCAAAGCACAAGTGATAAAATTAGTACTTTGCTGGACCATTTTAGATTATCTCTTACTGCTTTCTCCTATTTTCATTCTCCTCTCTTGGTTTCAACTACACTTAATATGTGATAGCTCCAATTTCTCAAGTCTTTAAAGTCTGGTTCGGCTCACAGATGCTTCTGACTCTCACTTATAGAGCTCATTTTCTCATGCAATATTTTTACTGGGATATAATGTTCATTAAACTTTATCCCTGCGATTCTATAAGGCCTGGTTGCAAGCTGCATGTGTCCAGGGAATTTGGTGCCTGGGGCTACTCTAAACCCAGGCTACTGGAAATTAATATCTCAGTTTAGGATTTTTCAGGTGCAGTGAATGTGAATTCAAACCTCAATTCCACATCAGGGCTTTCTCTCTCAGAGCCTAGACAATTGTTCTTACAGAACAGATTTTTGTTTTAGTCTATCCATTTCCTAAAGATGTGTCTCTTCCATGGTCCTGGCTTTATTTAGAATATCTGTTCCGATTTCCTGCCTTGTATGAGCCTATGACCTTGTCTTCTGATCCCCATATGGTCCCTGAAACCAAAAGCTCTAAATGACCAGGAATTGACAAATATCCATATGACAGCTACTGACTTTAATGTATACTTACTGCCCTGGAAATGTATTTCCCCTTACTGTGGTCTCTGAGAATTTCCCTTGCTTCCCTGCAAGCGAGTTATACATTTTTATAGTTTTTAATGTTTTGTTTTAATTTTTTACGAGTTTTGCATTGGGAATATTTCAATATGTCTCATCTGCTATATTTCCAGATAGTCTAATCCCTTCTTATAAACTTTATAATCTTTAGACTTTCTAAGAGAAGAGTATCTTCTATCAACCTGAGCGGCACAATTTAAAAGCTTTTATCCCCCATTATAACATAAAGCTTAATTTCTATATTTAAGTACTAAATGTACTACAGAGTCATCCCAAAATTAAATAACTTACTAAGTACATCATTCCATAAACCAAAATAAAATGGAATAAAACATCACTGTGAGAAGGAATAGTATAAAGAGGCATCATAACAGTGACAAGGCACAACTTTTATTAGTTATTATTTAGTAAAAGGGACAGCACTATCACAGTTGGTCCAAGCCAGAGTTCCAAAATTCAATGATTGTGTGAGCTTACATAAAGTAAGTACCTCAACTGTCTGAGTCTCAGTTGTTTCAAATGTAAAGTTTAGAACTTGAGTCATTTCTTAATGTATTTAAAGCTCTATACTACTATGAATAAAGGATAAAATTTTAAAATAAGCTAAAGAAAAGCATTAATATACCAATCAGCAAGCATCATGACTCAGGAAGAATGTACAAGAGTATTCAGAATTAAAGGGGCACGATGTATGCAACCTACTCTCAGATGGTTTAATAAGACATTTTGTGGGTATGTATTCATACATGCATAAACACAGAGGGAGAGGAAGATGACAGGGAGGAGGAGGAAGAGAGAGAGAAGAGGGAGGGAAAAAATATAATAAAATAAATATACTAAAATATTGAAAACTGGTATATCTGGGAAGAGAACCCATAGGAGTTCTCTGCACTACTCTTGCAACTTTTGTGTAAGTCTAAATTTACAACAACTTTTTAAAAAGTGTAATAAAGTTTGTGTCTAAATAACAGATATAACCCTGGCTATATAAAACAGAAACACACAGTTATTCTATCATGGCAAGTGAAGAAAAATCCACAAAGGGACATTACAAATTTATCACTCGCCAAATGTTTCAGGATCACACTTTTGTTGCTATAAATACAAAGTCTCTATTAATGACAGGTTACAGAACTATGTAAAAACTCATAACTCATCCTAAGGGGTAAAACATCAGGTGAGATTTCTGAGCCAAGAGTAATTTGGGCAGAAAGCACACAAGTAAGCCAATAAAGCATTCCAACATTAAATCCTGACTTCCTTTGACGTCAGCGCCAGCAGACCAAGGCGAGTGATGACACAGAGGAGTCAGCACAGGAGGAAATGTGTGCCAGCTGGTGCCCGGCATCTTGGAAGTGCAAATTTAGCAGGTAACATAAAACTCCATAACTCTATCTTAAATGCTGGTATGTAAATCACAATATATCTCTTTTCTTGAGAGTCTGTATGCAGCTTCTCAGAGTGTCAAAATAAGTTACAACCAATAATAACTGTTGAATATTATTAAGCCGGCTGTAGGTTAAAAAATTTTTTTAAAAACACAGATTGAAAGAGAGAGTCTCTTTGCTTGCTTTTTGACGATACTTTTAATTTCAAACTCAACAGGAAACAAGATAATCACAGGTAGCTGAAAGTCAAGACAATTTCAAACCCATAAACGTACGTTACTGATGAACAAAAACCTCAATGCTGATTAAACTGTATTTTCCTACATATTCTGTAATTTCCTAATATATTCTGCATACATATATCTCCGAAGTCTGACCTAGAGAGACAGGATTGTGTAGTAGTGTGTTCAAGTATTTTTCCCCTCTGGCCATGCAAATGAAAAAAGGAAAATGGTATACTATGTAAAAATTATGTATCAATTACAAAAAAAATAAGATAATGACACAAAATTATTTCTTTTACTTACTTTTCAAAGTCTGAAATCTTAGTTTTAAATGTGGAAAGCATATACTTTTTTTTATCAGGACCAGTGACCCCACTGCAGGAATTCTCACTCAAATAAAATCTAAAACTTTGGCATGAGGTCATTAAACTATTCCTAGGGCACCCTTCTACTCTAAAAGCCTCTGTAAGCGATTAAAGTTCTAATCTGAATAATTACATTCCACCTACATAAATTCCCTCTGTAGTTTCAACTATATGCAATATCAGTCTTCATTTCCTGAATTAAATTAATGTCGTGTAATGTGGTGCTTCTTTTTTAAAAAAAGTAAGAACATCTACTTTCATAGGTAACCTTTCAGCAACCAGTAGAAGTGATTCATGTGCATGAGGGGAATAGGTCAGTATGAATAATCATTAACCACCAATTTGTGCCAGCATTTATTGTGTCGAGCATTGCAAAAGGGACAACTCATCTAATGAAATGAATGTAGCTCTACGGCTTTATAAAAACCAAACATTTTATAAACTAAATCCTATTTTCCATTGAATTGTACCAATGCATCATTAGAAACTTTATTTTCATTTGTGGCTTGCCTTTAATTAGCTGATACTTTCCATGTTTGATCACTCTTATCTTTCTAGTCAAATACTTACTGAATTGCAAATTAATACTGAAAATCCTAACCTGAAAAAAGAACCACTGAGTAGTGTTTAATAAGTAAATAAGTATTTCTCATAGAGGGAATCTTAAAACATGCTTCCCCTAATCACACACCAACAAAATTTTGAAAGATTGAAAAACAATTTTTACAGCAAAATTGGTTACTCAAAGTGAATTTCCAGTGTTACCATAACAGTATGTATTCAATAAACCCAAAATACTAATATTACATGTCCCTTTCATGAGATTTAATTTTTCAGTTCTTGGCTATTTCTTAAATAATGTGTCTACCAGTTGCTGAGTGACCTTCAAGAGTGGCTTTTCCCAGAGTAAAGAAAAGCAGCTGTGTTCCTTGTAGGATGCTCAGGGACTTCCAGAGATCTCCACACCATGCCAACTATCTCAGTCCTTGAGTCATTAGAGAAATTTAAAGAGAAGAATTTATCCCAATTGTCAAAAATTCTGTTGAACCCCATGTCATAAACATGTTTAGTTGATCAAAGCTGTATAGTAGCAAAGATGTCTTCAAATATGTTCAATTAGTTAATCTGTAAATCTCATTATTGTAATTTCTGCTCTTAAATAATTTAAAGTATGATTTACTGGTATCTAGTGAAACTGTAAATTAAATTATCTATTATACCTAGAGTTGGTCTAAATTCATGAAATATAGACCCAATTATAAAAACCTGTTTTCCTTCCTTCCTAGAATTCCATTCTACTTTGATTCAGAAGATAGCATTCTCTTTCCTCTAGGAAATGTCACCTATACTCCACCCCCTAATTCCCACAGAACAATGTGATTCAAAGAGATATTGTCATTTTCTTACAGATCACTTGGCCTAGCCCAGACTTGGGGTGTATACTTGTTCAAAGCTGGACCAATCACGGTTCCCCATCCTGGTGGCCAAAGTTGATCTGTATAGTTGTATAGAAAAGGGCATGTGACCCAAGCTGAATACATCACAGTCCTTCCCCAAGATATTTCAAACTGAAATTAAGGCAGTAGGAGCAATCTCTCTCAGGCGGTGAAGAAACTGGGCATGGGAGCTGCCAGCAGCCATGTACCCTGCTATGCAAAGAAAGCTGGTCTTAGGGAACTAAGCCAAGATGCAGAAAACTTAGAAAGAAGACGGAGCATTCCGACAGCATTCAGGTCCTGGCTCTAGTTGTCCCTGACAACTGCCTCACTCCTGACTTCCTTGTGTGTATATAATAAGCCTTCCAAAAAATTCCTTTTATACCAAGCTATTTTCCTATTACCAGTAGCCGAAGAAACTATACACAATATACCAAACAAATTCTAACATAATAAATTTGACTTCTTAGGGGTAGGGCCCAGGAATGCTGCAAGAATTCTAATACCTCTGCAAATTCAAATATATCTAATGCAAACCTGGCTTTAGTCCATGAACCGACATTTAGAAATAACATGATTTAACACTGTCTTCACTGCCTTCTTCACTGGGGATAAGTCTTGTTCTTTCAGAAGACAGTCAGGGTCTTGTGAGCAAGACCTGTATCTCATATTATGCAATGAACTGCTTTGGCTCTCAGCACAAGCCATCAACATAGATGTTCCGTAGGAATATATTGGGCTAGAAATACGAAGACTGGGATATTATGATTGCCACATGATCCTCTGGAATATCATCGGATCCAAAGTAAGGAGATTTTGTGTTCTGGAAAAGTTCTTCTTAGAACAGTGATAGTTGTATAGCAAGACAACAGTAACAAAATTAGGGGAAAAAAATCATTCTTAACTGGATTATTTATTACCAAAAGATACATGCTTGTGAATGGATTCAAAGGGATCCTTGGGACCAAAAAGGAATGTGGATGGCTGTGAAGAAGGTAGTTTTAATCTGAAATGAAGACTCTGACTCCAAAGCTCAGCAAAGAATGTCTACATTTTCCTAAGGATTGGGTCTAAGACAAGGCTGCTAGGAATTCAAGATTAAAGAGGCAACAAATATAAAATACATTCTATCTTAAATGTGTTAAAGTGTATTTAAAGCCATATGCCTGTAAATCTCCCTTTCTATGTTTACTGTACCCCTACATTAAGATATTTTTGCATTCAAAGTAAGTGACCAGTTTGCTTTGGGCTGGTGACCCACTATGGAGAGAACCTGAAAGACAAGGGTTGAGAGCAGAATCTTCTGCCCAAGAGAAGGCCCTAACCATGCTCAAATGATGAAAGTAGAATATAAAGGCAGTCCAGCTTTAAAAATGTAGCTTTTCCCAAAGAAGTTAAAGGATTCCCTGACCTTCTGTATCTCACTGACTACCAGAACTCAGGGAGAAGTTCAACACCATAATTATAATAAATAAAGCAAACTAATTCTAACTCCTTAAAGCTGATAACTATGCCCTTAACTAGCTCTAACTAAAACAAAAAGAAAAAAAAAAACTAAGCTAAGCTGGTTATTCTCTGTATAATTTTGATTTTTTAGAAGGTTATATATCCATTTTAGTTATTTGTTTTATATAACTATTTAGCACAACGCATGAACTTAATACATATTGATAATACAGAAACCAAATCCCATAACAAAATGCAAATTCTGCCTAATTGCATTAACTTACTAAAACCGCTAGGCTCTAGACATCAACTTTAGGACAACATAATTTTCTCCAAGTTATTCCAGAAGACTATTTGCATAAAACTTTTGGAAATCTCCACTCCAAAGTTCTTTCACTGTAAACTGCACTTAATCTTTTCAATTAGCAACATGCTTAAAGAACACAATACAGTATCTGGGATCAGTGGTCTAGAAATTTCTACAAACTGAAATCATATACCTATATAACAACAGAGCAACTGATTGTGACTCGAACCCATCTTGCAACTACACTAATAATTTGGCATTAAAAGGATATTCGAATAGAGCCATATTAACAGAAAATAGTGTCATTTAGTATAATTTCTTAAGAATCTCCATTTAAAATTCTCAGAAAAATTTAAACTACAGACCCAGAGAACTGATAGTTACTTTTATTAACCTCTCCTCTGATTATAATGTGACTGTATTAGAAGACCTTAAGAACACATTCAGTAAAGTAAAATTTCATTTCAATGCCTTTTATAACCTTTCAGTTCCCAGAATAGGAATAATAATTAGCACTCTCATTTCTAGTGCTTGAAAAACAATGAAGTATGTGCTTTAAAGAATGAAGTTATATCATTTTCACCTGCATCGATGCTCCTTCTACTCTTGCCACACAGGCGACCCGATCCAAGAAAGTCACTGCCACAGGCACCGCCACAAAAAAGCCTTTACAAAAGGCCTTGATGTATCTTTTCACCCACCCTTGTGACTGTGCCATACCTAAAAATACAAAGAAAACAACTATGAAATTAGTCTCAAGAAAGGTGAAAACAAAGACATAAAAACAGTACATGAAAAGCAAGAGTTACCAAAGGGCAATCTTGTCTCTTAATATATTTCACACTCATTCCTGTAACCATCAGAATAAATCTGACTTACTTAAAGTCCTAAAGCAAAATACATGAACTCAGGTTAACGCTTTTCCATGACTCAAGTCCACTTGCTAACTTCAGTAGGAAATTTCTCCACACAAAACAGTAAGTTAGAGAAAAATAAGCATTCCAAAAGTAAATTTTTTCTGTTGCTGACTATTATGATGAAGTTATTCCTTATACCCCTGATATCTGTTCTCTTCTACAGCAATAAAACTTTCAGTGGAACATGCGGCTGCCCAACTGAAGACTGTTTTCCAGCCTCCCTTGCAGCTAAGTGTGACCATGTCACTAGATTTGATCAACAGCATGAGTAGAAAGGATATACTTCTAGGTTGTACCCTGAAAAGGAGGATGCCCTCCCTTTTCTTCCCCATTTTATAACTGTAACAATTTGGTGGTTGGAGTAGGGGTGGCCATCTCAAACTATGAGATAAAAGCTTCAAGTAAAGATGACAAAGCAACAAACTGGAAGGATCCTAGGTCCGCAACACTTTGGAGGCACCATACTGTCCTGCATTGCTTACATTTGGACTGTTAAATCAGAGATAAATCACTTGCACTGTTTGTGGTGGCAGTGTTGGTATTGTTGTTGTTGTTTTTAGACAGGGTCTCACTCTGTCACACAAGCTGGAGTCTTGGCAAGACTTTTTTGGATAAGACTTCAAAAGCACAGGCAACCAAAGCAAAACAGTGGGGATTACATCAAGCTAAAAAGTTTCTGTGCAGCAAACAATCAACATAATAAAGAGACAACCTACAGAATGGAAAAAAATATATGCAAACTATACTTCTGACAAGAGGCTAATATCCAAAAACACATAAGGAACTCGAACAACTCAATAGCAAAAAGACAACTCAATTAAAAAATGGTCAAAAGAGCTTAACAATAATTTCTCAAAAGAAGACATACAAATAGCCAACAGGTATATGAAAAGAATGTGCAGTCATGAGGGAAATGCAAATCAAAACCACATGGATATCATTCCACCCCAGTTAGAATGGCCATTATCAAAAGACAACAAATGCTGGCAAAGGTGGAGAAAAAGGAACCCTTATACACTCTTTATGGGAATGTAAATTAATATGGCCATTATAGAAAAGAGTATGGAGGTTCCTCAAAAAGTTAAAAATAGAACTACCACGTGATTCTGCAATTCTATTCTTAGGAATATATCCAAAGGAACTGAAATCAGTATACAGAAGAGATATTTGCACTCTCATGTTTATCACAGCACTATTCATAATAGCCAAGGTATGGAATTAATGTAAGTATCCATCAATGGATGAATGAACTTTAAGATGTGAGATAACTTTAAGATGAATGAAATCCTGCCATCTGATACAACATGGAAAAACCTGGAGGACATTAAGTTAAGTAAAATAATTCAGGCACACAGAGACAATATTGCATGATCACTCATATATAGAATCTAAAAAAGTTAAACTCATAAAAGTAGAAAGTAGAATGGTAGTTACCAGAAGGTGGGGTAGTTAGTGGGGCGGAGACGCTGGGGAGATGTTGCTCAAAGGAGATATAATTACATTTAGGAGGAATACATTTCAGGACATCTGTTGTATAGTCAGGTGAGTATAGTTAATGATAAGATATTGTATTCCTGAAAAATGTAAACAGAGTGAATGTTATATGCTCTTACCACAAAAATGATAAATGTTAGATAATGCATTTATTAATTAGCTAGATTAAACCATTCCACAATGTACATGTACTTCAAAACATTGTGTTGTATACAACAAAACTCACAATGTTATCTGTTTACTCAGAAAATAAATAAAAATAAAAATACTCAACCACGAATTCCCTCCCAAAGCTTTAATATATCACAGGAAAAAGATGAATGATAATCTAAATTGGCTAATTCTGAATTACCTACTGTAACTGACATCAATAAGGGCTATATGTATGCAAGGTAAGTAATTAAGACCGGTACTCTTGCTTTTTATAATTTTATCAACATATATTGCACATAACATAACATTCACCCAAACCAGTAATCTTTTTATACCTAATCAGAATAAATGTAACTCAGACTAACTTTAGAATATAAGCAATTTAAAAACATGTTTTCATTCAAACTCATCTAACAACTATAATCTTAAGTTAAATTGCTTATGATTTCACACATCTGGTACTCAAAAAATGTGTTTGGCCCAAGGTACTGACTGTTTCTGTGAGCTGTCTTAACCACTATACTCCTAAAAAAGTAAACCTGCTTGACATGTTTCATTCATTCATACCCAGCTTTAATATGAGCCCTTGAGTAAAACTAATTTCTCTTCAATGACATCTTTTGCCTAGAATCAAAAGACCTTTACTAGCTTCTTTTATATATCTCTACAAAAGATTTAATATACTTTTCCAATGGACTATTTTACAAAGGTCCCATTTATCATGTACTATCTGCCTTAATATAGAAGAGTAACTTTGACATATTTATCAAATTAGTACCTTCAAGATGCAAAAGATGCATTTTCCTCAATATTAGATTTCATTAGCTCAGTCTCTCTGAAAACACTTCTAACCACAGGTTTAACAACACAAACATCAGTCTTACAATAAATGTATAAATGGAGTGACCTCCACATCTATTCTTTTTAATGTTTCCAAAATATAAATAAATACATCCAAAGATTTCAGATTATAAAATATCTGACTCCATAAGTAATTTATAACATGCTCCCATGTACATAGGGAAAAAAAAAAATAGTTACTATGTAGAAGAGAAAGGAAATGGCTCAACAGTAAGTAATCAATTCCTCTTTGACCAGTTTGACAGCTTCAAAGTTATTTTAGGTGGTCTACACTTATGTTTAAGTCATATACAACTCCCAGATAATAATTCCAGGGTAGTGTTTCCCAAGCTTGCCTTGATTGACATGCTTAAAAATGAAGATCCCCACTCACTCAAACCTCCAAAATCAAACACTTCAAGTGATTCCCTTAATAGAGCAAGTCCGGAAAATACTGATATTTGGGTGTTTAAAGGTCAGATGTTTACTCACTCCTCAAGTTTATTACCTTCTGAAAATGAGAAAAGGGAAAAGTTAGCAAAGATATATCATCCTGAATGTCTCCTTACATTTAGCTTACCTCCTTACTAGATTAAGTATCTGCAGAACAAACATTGTACAGAAAATGAACACCACTACCAGATTCTACATTCTAACCTCCACCTGGTTCCATCAGAAAATGACTTCCAGTGGATTGTCTCTTCGTTCCTGCTAAGGCAGTTCAATCATCCATCCACTCATCTACCCACTCACTTACTACTTGGCTCATTCATTCTTTCAACCAGTATTTACTAAGGGTCTTCCACAAGCACTGTGTTAGGCACCAGGGAACCATAAAACAGTGAGCAAGGCCAGTCCCAGTCCCTGATCTCATTGAGTTTTTACAACCAACTATGGAATGATAAGGGTCAATCTGAAAATCACATAAACATACGTAAGAGTTGTAATAAGTGCTATGAGAGAGATAGAGAGAGGTCAGGAAAGGTCTTTGAGGAAGAGGCTGAACTCAAAAATGAGGAGTTGTCTAGATAAAGAACTGTGGGGTAGGCAAGGGTATTCCAGAGAGCAGCCACGTCACATGCAAAGTCCCTGTGACAGGAGTGGTCATGTTGTGATGGACAACTGAAGGGAGGCTGGTGTACATAAAGCACACAAGAAGTGGAAGAGTACAGTGGGACATAAATGGGAGGAGGCAATGTAAATGCCAGAGCAGTTAAGACCTCGCAGGCCCTGTAAGGAATTGCAGCAAATGCGAAGTAACTGAAATGTTCTAAAATTGAGGTGAATGATCCTATCTGCATTTTGAAATGATCATCTATCTGAAAGTCTGGATAGGACAAAAATGGATATAGTGAAATCAGATTATTCTAGTGGTACAGGGCAAGAGAGATGATAGTTGGAGTAGGATGACAGTGGAGACGGACTAAAATGGGCAGATTTAAGTATATATTTTGAAGTTAAACTGACAGGATCTGGAAATAGATGGGCAATGATGGGAGAAGGAAGGAGATAAGAAAGTGTCAAGGGGCTGTGGTAGCCTGTCAAAGCACTGTTATTTTGTCATTCTCTTGAATTACATGTCAAAATACTTCATACTAAAATTATGCTCATAATTCCATTCCTCGAACTTTTTTTTTGGCAAACAAGCAGATGTGCTCCCTGTCCTCAAGGAGTTACAATATACCAAGGAAGACTGCCCTTCAACAATTATTTCCAATGGATGAGCATTAAAAAGGGACGATAGGCCGGGCGCGGTGGCTCACGCCTGTAATCCCAGCACTCTGGGAGGTCGAGATGGGCGGATCACGAGGTCAGGAGATCGAGACCATCCTGGCTAACACGGTGAAACCCTGTCTCTACTAAAAAATACAAAAAACTAGCCGGGCGTGGTGGCGGGCGCCTGTAGTCCCAGCTACTCAGGAGGCTGAGGCAGGAGAATGGCATAAACCCGGGAGGCGGAGCTTGCAGTGAGCTGAGATCCGGCCCCTGCACTCCAGCCTGGGCGACAGAGTGAGACTCCGTCTCAAAAAAAAAAAAAAAAGGGACGATAGCCCTGAAGCACGACAGCATGAAGCAGGGCTCTCTTATTCATCAGAAAATAATCAAGGAAGGCCTACCCCACTACACCCCCACCCCCGAAAAAATGGCATTTGAGGCAAGACCTGGGCATTTCAGGTAAAAGCAGTAACATATATGAAGGCCTAAGGGCAAAATAAAATGTAGCTGTTTAAGAAACTAAAATAAGTTCAGTTTGGATAGAGTATATACAAAATTTATTACGTGAATTTTTAACTCAGTAAGCATTTATTTACTATCAAGCAACAATGATAAGTACAGAGGATATAAAGATGGCTAAGCATATAGTATAGTACCATTCAAAAACTTTCAATAAACAATACATTTCTACATACATTTATATGTGCACATAAAAGTATTTTAAATTGAATATATTTATATTGTTTTAATTGTTTAATAACCACCCATATGTTTAATAACCACCCATATGTTACTTGTGTAGTTATTAAAGTATACCAAAAGAGGGAAGAAAGCAGCATCAAAATGCTAACAGTGGTTAATTCTAGATGCTGGGAATAGAGACGATTACTATTTTCTTCTTTGAACTTTAGCTGGTTTCTAAAAAAGAAAGATGGTATCTGCCCTAGGAAGTCCCTTTGATATACAGATAATATGGGGTAACACTAGTGTTAATCTCTATCCCATCACAATGAACAAACCACACTCTCACTCCAGTCTCTGCTGCTCTAAGTAGTACAAACAACACTGAGCAAGATTATTTCCTATTTATGCAGCAATCAATATATTTAACTGACTATAATGTTGTTTATGCAGCCAATGCAGGCTGTCATATTTCTGGAAACTTCTGGAAAGTTCTGTCAAATGTTCGCTACTTTAAGAGGCACAGAATGGAAACATGTCTTCTCTTTGCTGTTCATCATGCCCCGCATGCATGGACCTCCACAAAATAGCTGAGGATACCTGCAGGATAGAAACAGAATGCTTCCAAGTATGATGCCACAGCTATCTTAGTGATAAGGTAGTATGCATGATTAAAATGTAAATTAAGGGGGAAACATTAATAAAAGTTGCATTAAATTCACATTCCCTGAATTTTGAGCCTCCTCTTCTTTTCCAGTAATGTTCTCCTACATTACCTCTACTCCATTTAGTCACCGGTACCCAAAAAGGAGCATGGTAATGAGACTCAGGAGACCTGAGGTGGATAATCTGTGTCTGTCTATAACCAGCTCCATGACTTTGAACAAGTCACTTCTGTGCCTGTTTCCTCATGTGTAACAAGAAGGGGCTTATTTGGGAGGCCAAGCAAGAACTCAAGTGAGGAGTTCGAGGCCAGCCTGGGCAACACAGCAAGATTCCTATCTCTGCTAAAAATTTAAAAATTAGCCAGGCATAATAGCATACAGCTGTAGTCCTATCTACTTGGGAGGCTGAGGTAGAAGGACTGCTTGAGCTAAGGAGTTTGAGGCTGCAGTGAGCTATGACTGTGCCACCACACTACAGCCTAGGTGACCAAACAAGACCCTGTCTCCAAAAAAAGCGAGGGGCGGGAAGGGTTAGATGTAATACCTAAGGTTCTTTCTAAGCCAGAATGCTTTATTTCTATAATTTTTTATTGTTTTTAACCGTTTCTTAAGAACTTTAGCAGATACTAAAAAAAATACTGAGATCATTATTGACTAAGAAAAAGTAAGTTGCTTTTATGGTTTGAGACTTTTTTAAGTGTTGAAAATAAAAAAGAATTAATTTTATTAAACAACTGGTTAAAAGACACAACGGTGAGGGAGCTGAAACCAGTGCAAATCATGTAAAAGAACATTTTAAATATAGACAAAGACCTGAACACCGTTGCTCTTTCACTTCTCATTTCCACAACTCGACTGCTGACCAGAGCACTGCTACCATCCCCTGCCCAACAAAGTCAGGGCAAGTGTTTTTCTGAGAGATTATAAAGGAACATGTGGGAGATGTGTCAGTCTGATAGTGTGCTGATCCTGCTCCAAGCCAAGGAAGCAAGGGCAATAAAGGCTACCCTGGAAACAAGGTACAAGTGGTTGCTATTTTCAGAGGCTGAAGAGAAAAGGCTCAATTCAGTCCTGTCTTATCTGAATTGTGAGGGGCACCTATATTTCATAATAATAAAACACTGTTAAAAGCTTCTATCATGTAAATACTAAAGAAGCCATACATACACGAAGAAATGAACACAACATTTCTATGTTGTCATATCCAATAATTTTCTTAAAGTTTTATGGCATTCACATATTGGCAAAGTTAATGCATCTCCTTGTCTATGTAAATTGCCAAAGAATCATTCAGATGATCCGGTCTTTTGTACACACTTTAAATGTTTAAAACCACCACACTAATAAGTACCTAGCCCTGACTTCCTCTGAGAAAAATTTCATCTAAGCAATAACAATGAGGTACTAAAATCATCCCCGGCAAAAAGGGAATAATCTTTATCAGTTACCTCATTCTTCTTGTAACTATGGAAGTCATTGAGGTTCAAAACACTGCTCCTAAGAAAATTATTGCTTAAAGTTGTAAGTACACCAGGTTCATTGCTGAAGTACTTAAACTGAGAATATTTTTTAAATAAGCTTTCAGAATCCAGTGAAATCATATTTGCCACCTGGCATACAGCACTTACAAGTGAGAGTTTCTTGGTGATGCTGACCTCAACCACATAACAACCCACACTGTAAATTTCTCTCCTTCCCATAACAACTTGTGGCTTGATCATGCATTAATTCATCTAAAATTGTTCTTAAGTCTGCTTATATTTTAGCTTGTACAAAGTCACCAATCACTCATCCATGGCAACCAGGTGGATAAATCCACCACAAGTCATCCTAATTATAAAAACTATTAGAAGTTGTGTGGGAGGTTTGAAGGTAAGAGGAAAATAATAAGTTATAAAGCAGTATCTTATGTAAAATGTAACCTTTCAATCATCATAATAAGCCTACACAAAATCAAGATTTTATTTATAAAGAGGAAATCATCAAACTATGAATATCAGAGAACACAAGAGTGGGGATCCAAGCAAATCTGACACACAATGCCTGAATCGGTCAGTATATACATACCTACCATGCACCATGGAATTGTGCTAAGAGATACATACGTGAAATAGAGCAAGGCCAGCACGGTCCTTTCTCCATGTGGAGTTTGCATTTTCATTCTTTCAACATTAAGTGCCAACTTTGTGCTAGACACTATGTTAAGACACCAGATTGACCAAGCCATAGTTCCTCCCCAGAGGGACCTGTGACAAGATCACCAGAAACAAGCAGATGACCACACATAATCCAGCTGTCATCCTCCATGGATCTTTCTAGCAGCCCTTGGTACCAATAACCTAGCTTGGTAAACAGAGCCTAAGCGTGAAAAATCAGGAAACATTTGGATACATCTGGACTAATACAAGGTTAAAAAAGAAAAGCTGATAAATGACAACAATTTTGGTTCCAATGGAAGCAGATCTTGGCAAGTAATCTATAAAGAGCAATTAAAACATTTTTTCAGGACTATCTTGCTCCTTTCACATTATAAGTAAATAATATCTTATAAACAGACACTTAGTACTCTTTAGAACATGAATACCAGTTTCAAATTCTTTATCTTTAGTCTTGTCTGAGTTAGTAGTTTTCACTTGAAAATTCCCAGGAAAGACCAAAATGGCACATACACAAAAAAAGAAGTAAGAAAGAAAGAGGAAAACCAGTCAAAAATAATAAAGGAGGAGAAATGTAATTATGTAAGGCATAAAGTTAGTCATTTTTTGGCAAAGATACCCAATAAAGAAGTCAACACTGATACAATGATGAAGCTACGCCCTATGAAATTGCTTCTTTCATGGAGATAATTGTGACTTTCTGTTGGTAAACTGTTAAGCATCTGGATACTAAGAGAAGAGAGGTTAAAACTGATGTATTCAATTTTAAGTCAGCAATATGTAAAATCAAATGAATTTGAAGGTCATGCTCTAGTACAACTGATGTAGAGAGAATACAACCAGGAAACAACTAGGATACGGAAATTCACAAAGGCTTCCTATTTTTTGGTAAGGACTCCTTCAACTTGCAAACATCATGCATTTATGCACACCCTTCCCTTTGATTCTGTGGAAGAGCAGGCCCCACCCTGTCCAAGGTGCTCTTCAGAAGCAGCATCAGCAAAGAGGGAAAGTCAGTGAAAACCTGGTGGGCTTTGAATCCAAGACCTCAGTTCAAATCGTGATTCAACAGTGTGGAAATTACTTTATCTCAGTAAGCAAACTTTCTCATCTGTGAAAACTTCCAGGGTTTCCAGAGGTTCAAAATGTTCATATGCGTTTGTTTTGTTTACATAAGCATTTGTGTAAAGAAAATGGCTAGATCATCAAACAAAGGGTATTTCTTCAGATAAAGCACTAGCTCTAAGGAAGAGGACTACCAATAACAAATCAAAAAAGGGTAACAGAATTAAGGATGTCCATTACAGACCATAAACCAATAAAGCCTATCTTCTAGGTGATAAGACACCTAATACATAATCATTTTGTTCTGCTTTGAACCTCATGCTGTTCTAAGATTTGACCAGTTAGGGGCAATCATATGTACTGATATTGACCAGTTAACAAGAATGTGTTCAGCACTGTCAGGTGTCTTGAGATTTTTTTTTTTTTAAGCAAAATAAAATGAAATATATGACTTAGTGCCAGAATTGGACCACAGGAATAAATTACATAATAGTCATTGAGGAAAGAAAAAAAAAGGAAGAAAAGAACTGGAATTACAGGGAAAAAACTTCATGATAAGAAAGGCTAAAAAGAAAAAAAATGAATTAGAATGTAGGTGGTGAGTTTTAAAAGTTCATTATAAAATTCTTAGAATGTTTCTGTATGTTTAAAATTTTTCCCCAAAACTCTGGAAATAAAAGAATAAATTACATTTGTTAAGTCACTCAGATAAAAGAAAAATATAATTAGAGTGAAGATTCATACAGCCCATCTGAGATAGCAAGAATGCTGGCCAGATCTGGGAACAGGATATATATTAAGACAAGTGAGACATAAGACTGAATATGAATTTTTTTTTTTTTTTTTTTTTTGAGTCTTGCTCTGTTGCCCAGGCTGGAGTGCAGTGGCGCCATCTCAGCTCACTGCAAGCTCCACCTCCCAAGTTCACGCCATTCTCCTGCCTTAGCCTCCCGAGCTAGAACTACAGGTGCCTACCACCATGCCTGGCTAATTTTGTTATGGTATTTTTAGTACAGACAGGTTTCACCGTGTTAGCCACGATGGTCTCAATCTCCTGACCTCATGATCCGCCCACCTCGGCCTCCCAAGGTGTTGGAATTACAGGTGTGAGCCACCACGTCCGGCCTGAATATTAATTTTTTTGTTTTAGTTTTTTTTTTTTTTTTCTCATCAATATGGACATCTTCATGGCTCCAATATTTTGGAAATCATATCAATCAAAATCCTTTAACAGTATTCTAGGACTCTCTTAAGAACTGGCTCAGGCCATCCTAATCCTATAAATTATCCTTATCCTGTAACTCCCAATAGACACCATTTAACAACATTTACAACAAAGGCCTAATCTCAAATTTCAGTTATTAAAATGAAATAAATTCCACAAAAGTTTACCATAAAATTAACAAGACAGTGAATAACAGCTTTTACAGAGGGAGAAAATCCTATTAAATGATAACCATTAGCAAGGAGGTAAGCTTTAAATCCTAATAACCACAAAGTTTGAATTTCAACACTGTACTCTATTTTTTTCCAATTTAATAGAAAAGTATAACTGCTATCATTAAGTAGAAGCTAAAGGCAATGTGAATTTTAAGCTAACAATGTGAGGACTTAAATATGTGTATAAATGAAACAGACCAGGTACTTATCCATAACCCAAGCAAAGCAAGGAGAGGATACTAGACTATTTCACCATAAGTCCATTTTTTCTTGAAGTAATAATACACTGGGTTAGTAAAAGGATATATTATCAGCATCAGGAATACTCACTGAATAGCTAAGAAGAAAATACTGCATTATTTGGCATTTGGGTTGTGTTCAAAATTGGCTTTAAAAAAAATTAAGAAAGCCTATAAATGGAAAAGCACTCTAGAAAAAAAAATCTCAAGAACCTTTTAAAATCAAAATTAGAAGAAGTGAGACAGGAGAAATAAGAAAAGGTAGTAACACTCAGAACCTAAAAAAAGAAGGGTACAAAAATATTAGAAAGTGGGCATTAGGCAATAACATGAGTAATGGAAAAATATCACTAGAAACCATGTGACAGCCAGTTTCCAAAGCACAGTCATCCAAGTATCAAGCTTTGCTGTTCTTTATCTACTTTGTTACCTCACATTTTTTCCTACTGTCTAACACTGCTTCATATTCACTTCTCTTACACTGCAGCCCTACTTTGGTCTTATTTTAGAATGGAACAAGGGTCTTATTAGGGCTCAACAATAAGCAGAATTGAAAAACTTTTTTAAAGAACATGGTTTCTGGGTCTCATGAAAATCCTATCCTGACCCCTACTCTTCACGCCTCAAATATATTGCTTTCTATACTAGAATGCAAATGCCTTTACTAGAATGCCATATCAACTCAAGTCATACCTACAACATGGCCTTTCCTTTGATCAGGGTTGGGAGTCAGGAGTAGGAAGGCTTCTCAAAAGAACCAGGTCACTAGACCCCAAGGGACAAAAATGGAAAGAGAAAGTCACAAAAAAGTAGGACTGAAAAATACAATTTAACCAGCAAACTTATAGCTAGCCCAGGGACTATTACTACTCTTTACAAAATGATAAACATGGGCCGGGCGCGGTGGCTCAAGCCTGTAACCCCAGCACTTTGGGAGGCCGAGACGGGCGGATCACGAGGTCAGGAGATCGAGACCATCCTGGCTAACACGGTGAAACCCCGTCTCTACTAAAAAAATACAAAAAACTAGCTGGGCGAGGTAGCGGGCGCCTGTAGTCCCAGCTACTTGGGAGGCTGAGGCAGGAGAATGGCGGGAACCCGGGAGGCGGAGCTTGCAGTGAGCTGAGATCCGGCCACTGCACTCCAGCCCGGGCGACAGAGCGAGACTCCGTCTAAAAAAAAAAAAAAAAAAGATAAATACAAAAAATTAGAAACACAGGCTCCCCCATCAGGAAAGCACATTAAGGCCCTGATTAGTCTGTCAAAAATAAAATCTGTTCAGACTATGGCTTAAAGATTTGGAAGGGTGCCCGCAGCCCATGTATGGCAGCTGCAAGTCCATGGGGAGCTCAAAAAGCATCAGTGCAGACTCAGTACTGAAGATGCAAGCCAGAGGAAAAGATTTATGCAATTTAAGGTGAAAGCAACAGAAATAAATTCCTTTGGAATGAGTGCTTATGGTCCTTTTAGCTTATAAGTGCGAGTGTACCCACAAACACGCATGCACATTTGCTGAAACGGCAACAAAGGACAAGTTAGCAGCATATGTTAAAAAAAGAAAAAGTGAAAATAAATATATAAATAAATAAAACAGCCAAGAGGACAGAGTACAAAGAAGCTCATCCTGAGTGGCCTGGAGATAAAAGCAGATGGAGCACAGCATTACCCAGACACAAGTGTCTGCTGCACAAAAAGTCCAGGTATTATAATAAGCCTATGGTGAGTATTACAGCATATGGAACTGCGATCTCATTTAGATTATTCTCCATACTTATATGCCTTGTTTTGATTTTTGCATACTTGCCTGTAAATTGGAAGACATTGTTTTAAGATACCTGTGAAATTTCATCAACTGTGGCTAGAGTTGAAATCTTAACTTCAACGTTAAGAGAAACACGCATCAGAACTACAAAGCTGAGTCGCTCCTAAATTTCTGATGATCCATGGAAACTGTGTGAGATAATAAACGTGTTAAGCCACTGATTTGGGTGGTTATTTGTTTTGCAGAAATGACTAATAAATACGAAAAGCACAAAAAGACCCAAAGGCACAAGGAAACTTGGTATTTGATAAAGTCAACATTCATATTGGGAAGAGAAGTTGAATTAACAAGTTATGTTGAAACAATTAGCTACAATTTGGAAGGAGAATAAAATCAAAGCTGGATATTTATTAAATTCATTATAAGAAAATAAATTCCAGATAAGCCAAACATTAAATGTAATAAATAGAAATATAAAAATAATAAAAGGAAACAAAAGCAACAGTGTTTTAAGGGTAGAAAGAGGCCTTTCTGAACATTTTACAAAACCCCGAAAACATGAAAGACAAATACTGACAGATTTCACTACATAAAAATCAAAACATATCATAATGTTAAAAGACAATCACCAGGATATTAAAAAATTATAATATTTATTAATCATGAATGTTCAATATCTCTAAAATTACACAATTCTTAGAAAGTATAAGAAAAAAGAAAAATTTTGAGAGAAAGGTATTTCACTGAAACAAAATATAGACAGTATATAAAGACATAAAAAGATGTGTAAACACACTGATAATAAAATCAATATAAATAAAAACAAAGTACCAGTTTAGTCAATCAAACTGACAAATGTAATATGGCAATATGCACCAAAATGTTACATGAATACACCTTCTGACGCAGAAACACCACTCCAGGATTTATTTTATGGATGCAAAGATATGATCAAGGATATTCAACATACCATTTTTATTGCAGTGAAAAACTGAAAACCAAATGTCCACAAATATGTAAATAAATGATGGCATGCATACAGAATAATTTGCAATCATTAAAAAGAACAATATATTGTTATATTGCTTGAGATTCTGCTTCAAAAAAGTTGGAAAATTGCATTTTTAATATGAACCCATTTATGTGAAATTTTATACACACACAGCATCATCCTCATTGTCATCCTTATCATCATCATAGAAAGAGGTCAAATAATAAAGAATATGAACCAAAATGATGACAGTATTTATTTGCAATGAAAGGAATTTAACTTTATTCTGTATATTTTTCCATATTACTTAAATCTTCAGTAATGGGTATTTAGTATCTTTATATACTAAAACAATATTAATATTAGTTTTTTCTGCCACAATAGCTATTTCTTAATGTAAATTAGCTCATATGGAGGAAAATGACATCAGTCTTATGTGAAAGCTATGCTGGTTCATATACAATTTTTCCCAGTACATGAAGGTTTTGATCCAACCAAGAGCAAGTTTTCTCCCAATTAAAGCGAAAGTCTCATTTGGTGGCTTCAAGACTTTCCACTGTTAAAGGAGGCTGAGAGTACCAACGAAGAAATGCAAAGATATTTTCCCCTGTGTTTAAAATAAAACAAAATCAACAGATCAATACCCTGGAGCAGATTTTCAACTTTGATGAAATTGGTCTGTATTAGAAGTAGATGACTTTAAGGACCTACAACAAAGAAAGAAAACCAGGGATTCAGGCTAAGACTGATGTGATGCTGGGTACAAATGCCAGTAGGGATTTAATAGTGCTATTGTTTTTTTGACAACTTCTATTTTCTTAGCTTTGTTTACAAAATTCCACTGGTTTCAAATGATCTGTTCCTAGCCCTATTTTTTTACAAGCCCTAAAATTTTATGGTATAATTTTGCAGAATTAAAGATTTTTCAGGAATGCATATGTCATTAATAGCAGTAATGCCTCTACTATACTGAGTAAAATGCAGTAGAGAAATGTTCCATACCAAAAAGAAACAAAAAACAAAGAAAGAAAGCAAAAAAGAGAAATGACAGAAAGAAGGAGAGGGAAAAAGAAAAGGAAGAGGAAAGAAAAAAACTGCATACTTCACTTTGTTTTAGTGAGAGTGTCTAATGAAAGATATTAAATGCAGGGCAAAACAATCTCATTAATATTCTTGATTTATACCACAGATTTTGATTCTATATGAGATATACCTAAAGAAATTGTCTTTGCTCCATCAGACACTTAAAATCTAAACAAGGGAGTGAATTAAACAGTCATCAACTGTGGTGGGGGAGGAAAAGGGACTAATCCAAGTAGCTTTTGGACACAGTATTTTATTATACCCAACCCAAGGGTATATAGTCAAATACTATGGGCGGTATTTGGGTTGGGAAGTTGAGGGGTGGGGAACGCAAACAGTAAGGGAAAACAATTGTGAAACTACTTAAGCTACATTGTAGGATTGAGCAAATGAGTTGGGAGAACAGTGCTGACTGTGGGAAAAGGGAGATATAAATACACAGCCAGAATCGGGGACGAATGCTGTGGAGCTCTGGAAGCAAAACCATACAGAAGTAGCAATGAGTATATGTAGTACTCAATTATTAGGGTCTAATACCATTCCCTACTCCAAAGAATCAGCACTCTTCAGAGAAAAGGTTGATTCTGGGTCTGTGGTGGGGAAGGTTTAAGATGAGCCTGAAACATTTTCTTTGGCCACTAAGAAGTGTTTAGAAAAAAGATGGAAGTACATCAAAAGGAGATGGGAGCTTGCCTGGAGATCCCACTGGCTAAATATGAAAAAATTTGATTACTTATTAAATAAAGTCAGTAATGAGTTTAAACCACTGGAAAAACAGCTTTGAATTTGCTAATTTTCTGAATATGAGCAATACTTTAAAATATGGGTTTTAGCTTCAAAATGTAAATCAGGTAATTTCATTTCATTTAAGTAAGCAATACCATGAAAAAAATATTACAAACTACTAAGTTAAATAAAATAGGAAATATTGCTGGAGGGTTGTTTTTTGTTGTTTGTTTTTTGGGAGTTTTTTTTGAAACAAGGTCTCCCTCTGTTGCCCACACCGGAGTGCAGTAGCATGATCAAGGCTCACTGCAGCCTCAATTCCCAGGCTCAAATGATCCTCCCACCTCTGCCTCCCGATAGCTAGGACCACAGACGCACACCACCAGGCCTGCTTAATTTTTTGTATTTTTTGTATAGATGGAGTTTCACCATGTTACGCAGGCTGGTCTCAAACTCCTGAATTCAAGCAGTCCACCAGCCTCAGCCTCCCGAAGTGCTGGGATTACAGGCGTGAGCCACCGTGCTCTGCCTAAAATACTGTTTTAAAATAAGTCCCCTTTATGATCATTCTCAGAAATATGTTAGAAAAGAAGTTCTCTTGCACGTATAAAAAAATTTTCAATTTATAAACTATCCTTCTACACTAATTTCCCAAGAATAATTGTTGAGCTGAATTAAAGCTTTTCACTATTCTTTGAATATTATATCTGCATATCCAACTGTTAATTGAATTTGAGATTCACTAGTAAAGCAAAAAGCTTGTGACTTTGAAGACTATTTAGAATGTACAATGTTTTATTAATTATCATTAGTACTATTATACAATGGTTGTACCCTTGTAAGTTTATTAAGAAATAGCTGACATTGAAATGGTCTGCATCTAAAGGACATGTTAAGAAAAGCAGAGAAATCTTACCAAAAAAAAAAAATAAAAAAAAAAAAAAAAAAAAAAATGAATCAACATCTCCTCTTTTGGTATTTACTCCTTTCACATCAATAAACATTTATTGAATATCTGCTAAGTGCCAGGCATCATATCAGTTTCTACACTGAAAGGGTACAGACATTTCTGTGTAGTATCTATACAGATATTGAACATTAAGCACTGTTCTTTGGAATTATTCCAGCCTTGTGATAAGGCTAAGAGGGCCATAAAAATAACATGAAGAAAGATGGATTTTATAAAGGATAGAGGCAATTGGGGATGTTATGGAAAGACAAACTACACAGCATTCTATACTCTCTGGTTCTTCTACTTTCAGAGAATTACCCTATCATCCAAACAGCTGCCCAAAGGTCAACATGGTAGTGAGCCAAAGTGACCATTCATGAAAAAAACAGAAATCATCCTAACTTTCTCTTACTTGAAATCCTTCAATAACCCCTCATTTTCTATAGCATAATATCAAGCTCCTTAGATTTAGCATATAAGGCTAATTATGATTAGATTCCTAGTCTCATCACTTCCACTCTTTTTTTTTTTTTTTTTTTTTTTTTTGAGATAGGGTCTCACTCTGTCACCCAGGCTGGACTGCAGTGGTGCCATCTCAGCTCATTGCAACCTCTGCCTCCCAGGCTCAGGCAATCCTCCCACTTCAGTCTCCCAAGTAGTGGGAAGCACAGGCATGTGCCACCATGCCTGGTTAATTTTTGTATTTTTTGTAGAGATGGAGTTTCACCATGTTGCCCAGGCTAATCTCAAACTCCTGAGCTCAAGTGATCCACCCACCTTCCCAAAGTGCTGGGATTACAAGTGTCAACCACCGTGCCTGGCCAGTTTCAACTCTTTCATAGCACATCATGCTTGAACCAAACCCAGCTCCATACAATTTCTAGAATATGCCACACTTTTACTTGTCTCCGGGCCTTTACACACCTCTCCCTTCTGTCTACATCACTCTTCCCACCTTTCTTTGTTTTGGCCAGCTTTACCCATCCTTCAGGTTAGCTCAGATGTCACTATCAGGAAGTCCACTCAGGCTCTCCAAATCTGACTTAGATTCCCTTCCTATGTGTTCCCATAAAACTCTATGCTCCGCCAGCACAGCATTTATCACACCTGATTTTCTCAGCCTTACCCCGATCAGCTGTGAGTTCTGTGCAGGCAGAAACACTTGTTCACTGCTATACTTCAGTGCTTTGCACTTAAGTGCTCAGTGTTCAATACAGTTTCATTGAACAAATTAATAAACCACTTAGCTGTCCATATAAACTACATCATACTCTGGAGGCCTTGATTGAACAGCACTGCACAACCACATGCCATAAATTGTGTGTGTGTGTGGTGTATGTACACACAAATGACTATCTCCATTTCTTACCTGATAGTTCTACTTCACAGTTGAAGATATTTATGGAGAAAGTGGTTTTTAAAAGAAATTATACTTTTGCTGTAAGTATAAATATACACAGAAAGAAATATGTGGGCTGGGCACAGTAGTGCATGCCTGTAATCCCAGCACTGTGGAGGCCAAGGCAGGAGGATCACTTGAGCTCAGGAGTTTGAAACCAACCTTAGCAGCAAAAGAAGACCTTCTCTCAACAACAACAACAAAAAAAAATTAATGTAGCCAGTCATGGTGCCACATGCCTGTGCTCCCAGCTACGCAGGAGGCTGAGGTGGGAGGATCACTTGAGCCAAGGAGAAATAGACCGCAGTGAGCTGTGATCACACCACTACACTCCAGCCTGGGTGACAGAGCAATGAGACCCTGGTTCATTTAAAAAAAAAAAAAAAAAAAGGCTGGGCACAGAGGTTCATGCGCCTGTAATCCCAGAATTTTGGGAGGCTGAGGTGGGCAGATCACAAGGTCAGGTGTTCAAGACCAGCCTGGCCAACATGCTGAAACCCGTCTCTACTAAAAATACAAAAATTAGTCAGGTGTGGTGGCGCATGCCTGTAGTCCCAGCTACTTGGGAGGCTAAGGCAGGAGAATCGCTTGAACCTGAGAGACAGAGGTTGCACTGAGCAGAGACCATGCCACTGTACTCCATCCTTGGCAACAGAATGAGACTCCATCTCACCAAAAAAAAAAAAAAAAAAAAAGAAAAAAATAACATATGTTATTACATATATCTGTATATTGAACTTCAGGAAGTTGATTTTCTATGTATATTTTCTTCAATAAATCATAACACAACACTCTTGTCCAAAGGCAGTAAAGATGGATAAGAAGGATCAAGTAACTTTCATAATCCACTGAACTATAAGGCACTAAGAATTTTTTTCCCAATTAACAGCTGATTTTTAGAAAGTGTTTAGTTAGATTTTCCTTAAAAGCAATTAGTTTTCAGTCTGTGCTCTATGGTCTCCTAATGATTCCCTGGAGTCTCGAGGGCCAGGGGGAGCAGGTGCTAAGTGAACAGAGTTCTGAGTTGCCTCAATCAGAGCCACTCTGCTTTTATCTGTTTGTTTTTTTTTTCCAATAATGGAATTCCAACCAAGATTTTCTTTGAAGAAGGGTTCACTACATTAAAATAAGAATAAAATAAAAAAAGAAAAAGGTTAAAAAAAACACTGCCTTAAAGAATCAGCAGTGGATTGAGGTTTGCACTATATAATTCAAGCTCTAATGTATTTCATATTTCTTGGTTAGACAAAATTCAACTGTCAGGTTTATAGGCCTTCCTTTGTGCTAAAATGAGAAATATCATTTGAATACAGAAATATCCAGGAGGAGGGAAAACAAAATGGGTTTTTGAGAAGTATATTTATTCTCTAATGCAGCTATTTCTAAATTTACTTATTATTTTTAATGGCATTATCTATGTACCAATCTTCAAGTTAACGATTCGTAACAGAACACCAAAATAATCTAATTGAACAACAGAAGCCCACTGTAAATGCCAGCTGCTGCTATGTTTCATATACTGTAAACAAATATCCCACCTCACTTGAATAGTTTCTTAGTAGAAAGATCACCTTAAAGGAAAAGATCCACCAAACTCATATTTAAGTAACAATTTTAGCTATTTTGCCAATCAAGAAACAAAAGGTGCTCCGGGTAACTGAAACTGGGGGTGCTCCATCATAAAACATCCAGAAGACCAGTGGGGTGAATTTGATCTGCTGGTGAACACAATGAAGACTGATAAGCAAAAATGGGCTTCTTCCAACAGAAACCTCCTGCCAACGTGTGCACAACATTGTGCAATTGTGGAATGGCACTTGACTGGAAGTCAGGGAAACACTTGCAATCAAGTCCAGGATCTGTAACAAGTTAAGTGAATCCAAAACCTTTACAGCTGAACACATAAAATGATTCATAAGACCTAATGAGAAGCAACCAAACTTGATTTTCATCTCTCTGGGAAACCCTATATTAGCACTGTAACCTACAAGGCCCTCTTCCACTTCCAAACTCCTCTGGCATTCGCTAGCCACACCCTCATTTGGCACCCAAGACTGTTAGTTACCGTTTTATAGGTAACTTCTCAACTAAGTTGTAAGCCCCTAAAGGGCATAGGCCTTGTCTCACTCCTTTCTATACATCCTAAAATTCTTAGAATTTTGCTAAGCATTTGCAGATGCTAAATAAATGTATCCTGACTATTTAATTGTAGATATGGTTTATATTACCACCCATTTACAATGTTGATAGTTTCATATGGTTGTGTTGATGACATTCCACTCCTTTAAATGCCAGTCAAGAGAGCAATGGAAAAAATAAGCAGCCAGATCAGGCTGTATTGACAGCCATGCAACTCATCTGATATTACCTCTCCATGCATGTGTCCCTCCCAAAGAACCAAGTGCCCACTCTGTTCTAGGGCTAAGTGTTTTCTGTTCCTGTTATGCTTTGTACCAAGTCAGAAATAAGATTTGGATTCAAGTCTTAGCTATGCCAATGAGTAAGCAATTCATTTCATCTATTTGAATAGATGACCTTAGCTCCAATTATCTATGATTCTATGATTCTAACTTCAGGCCTTTACCCTCCAATATCAGAACGGCCCCTCCCTTACAGTACTAAAATTACCTATCTTCCATGATATGTCCCATCATCATCACTACACCCATGTTCAAAGGCCATTTCTGACTTCTGCTATAAGGTCAACATACTCATGAAATTATTTACACTTATAAAGATAACACTGCTAAATTTCTTGTCTGATCTTTACGTCATACCTGCATTCATTTAATAAACACATTAGGAAAGCTTCTAATATATTCCTGCTTTCAGCAGCAAAGATAAGTTATGGCTCCATTTGCAAATAAGCACCAATAATAGTAAATAAAACTAAATTACTTTTATACTAGTCACCAGAAAGGTTGTTTTCATCTTAAACAGCAGTTTAGTAGCCTTGAGAATAATCTGATCTCTCCCATTTTATAAGGAACTTATTTTTATTGTCTCATCAACATCAAATAATATTAGGGAGTTTCACAATGACTGTGACAATAAATGGCTTAGAAAGAAAATTCAGTAACAATTTTGATAGGTTTCAGGGAATATATGAGCTAGATAAAAATACATGAGCCATACAGAGATTTGATGCAATTTAAATTAATATCTACCAGTTTTGAAAAATAAAGCTTCTCAGAACCTAATGTAGCTTTGTTCTGCAAAAAAGACTAGGCATATCACCTAAAAAGACCGGTCCCTAACCAACTGTTATCCAAATAATTAAAAAGAAAAGTGGCAATTTTACTTCTTCATACATGTTAAGCAAACCCAGCCATAATAAAATCCCTGATGAAAGGTGAGTTTTAAAAATAAAAGTGAGATGTAGGTAACAGAATCCTCCAAGAAATACTTAAAAGGCTAGTTTTTCTCAGTCAAAAGCATATCAACATTTTCCTATATTTTGGATATTAACCTCAGTTACAAATATTAGATTATGAAATATAAAATATAAAATATTTGGCTAATGGTATAGTAAGGTTTTGTTTCATTTTAATAGAGTGATTAGCCTTTCACAAAATCAGTCAATATTACTCTTCCATAAATTATGATAAAAATCTACAAACTCTAAAGGAAGCATTAATTGGGAAAAGAAAAAAACTAAATATTCTTGTTGTAAAACTAATAAAATAAAAACCTCAGTCTAGTAGAGAATATTCATTTTGTGTTGATTAAAATTTTATATCACTGTATTAAACATAGTAATATTAAAAACTGTTACTTTAATTACCTCATTTAATCTCTACATTAACCTTATTTTTATCCCCATTTTGAAAGATATAAACTGATGCTCAGAATGCTTAAGGAATCTTCCCAAGGTCAAAGAGAGAGTAAATAGCAGAGCTGAATCCAGATTATTTGACCCTGTAAATTATGTATTTAAGCACTATGCTACACTGACTCCAGTTACTCATAACCCCCAATAAATATTCAGCACTCCCAATAAAACACAGGGCACGATGAGTTATTGATTTCATAACTGCTACTGCAGCATTCAGATACTACTTATTTGGAAAAGTGTTCTGAATACACAATTAATTCAATCCACTATGTAAAAGGTAAATGTTCAAGTCTCATTCAAATGGAGAAGGGGTAGAAAAGGAAGAAAAGTACGAAGTCTATATGGAACATCAATTAATAAAAAATATTATCAGGGTTGTCTTTAAACTTCACAATTACTGAAGGTCCTTATTATCCTGCTGTACTTTCAGCACTCTCAACTGCCTCTGAGAATTTGAAATTTCACTGTTGAAACAAAAGAATCATAAAATATATGTGCATTCTAAAAAATTGTGTTCTTTTGCAATTTATCTTCTACATTTATTACCTGGGTCTTTTAACACTCGACTAGAAGCTAAAGCAATCCAACTGTATATATAAAATGTAAAACTGGAAATGCCAGAAAATCAACATGACCTTTCAAATATAACATTTTCCACAATCGTTTACTTAATACTAGAAAAACATTTTACAGTATTTAAAGCATAATCTTTATGTGTAATACTTTCAGCAAATATAAAAGCAAATACAGAACAGAGTCAACCACATTTTTCAACCAAAACTGCAATTAATTTTAAACTACTACTTTTTCTGCAATAGTTCATTATCTACCTATTAAAACATTCATAACCATATTAGTGTGCTCTACTTTTCAAATACAAAGCTGATGCTAATCACAACACTAGTCACCTCCTGTAACTCGCAGGGACTGCTAGTATAACAAACCCCTCCCCTGACACCAATTTCCCTATATTAGTTTACTTGAGAACAAAAATACGTGTTGGGCAAAGAGATGAGATAAGCCTTCTCTGTAAGCCAGCAAGACCACTCTTGATTAATCCCCAATGTACGGGCCTGAACAGCATGGCTTCTAACCAACCAGAATCCTCAGTCAAAAATACTTTCAACAAAGATAAAAATTAGCTAGAAGGTTGTATTACCCTAAAATTAATTTTATATGAGAGCAAATGTATAGCCTTTATATTTTCTGATCCAATCACACCTTTGTTAAAAGCAAAAGATATACAAATTAACACTAATAGGATGTTAGATGTTCCAAGAGAGAATCACGCTTCAGATAAACTACTACTCAAATTTTTCTTTATTCCATAATCAAATAGCAATCTTTAAGAATATACCTTTCATTCCCCTTTGACTACTTTATTTCCAAAAGAAGCTGAACAGAAAATACTTTTCCTCAGACTTTTTTCCTCACATCTCCTAGCAGGAGAGAAAAATTAGCAAAACAAATGAACTCAGAATCATTCAAAGGTGTGGACAGTGCACATCTTATAGCTTTAATACCTGAGAACTACGAAGAAAAAGAGATCAAGGAAATAAAGTGAGCAACATCATACCTGGCTGAAAGACAAGTTCTATACTTAAAACTAAGTATGGCTCTACAAAAGGATGAGTTTATGTTCTTTGCAGGGACATGGATGAAGCTAGAAACCATCATTCTGAGCAAACTATCGCAAGGACAGAAAACCAAATACCGTATGTTCTCACTCATAGGTGGGAACTGAACAATAAGAACACTTGGACACAGGATGGGGAACATCACAAACCGGGGTCTGTTGTGGCGTGGGGGGATGGGGGAGGGATAGTATTAGTATTAGGAGTTATACCTAATGTAAATGACTATTAATGGGTGCAGCACACCAACATGGCACGTGTATACAAATGTAACAAACCTACACGTTGTGCACATGTACCCTAGAACTTAAAGTATAATAAAAAAAAATTAAGTATGGCTCCTATCGACTCTATGAATTCAGTTCGTATTTCTTTAATGCAAAGAGAGAAAGAGCAAAGTTACTGAATAAGGAGATAAAAGTGTAAAACATCAACAAAGCAACTAAATTAGATACCCCACCCATCACAGAGAAAATCACCAAGACCCAATAAATTTATATGTACACATTTACCTTTGGAATAATATGTCATCCATTTTTTGTATTCTAGACACGTTCTATTCCACTGACTGGGAAAAATCGAAAAGGTGGCCTTTGTAGCAGAGGACAAATAGAATTCAGGCTTACTATAACAGAGCAGCAAAACAAGGTGAGAGAAAAGCAGCTGAGGAGGGGAGGTTTACATTCAACATATATAAAAATAATGTATATTGGCTTTTTTTTTTTCATGAGGGAAGGAAGGTAAGTGGCTACCCTAAGAATGAAGGAAAATTAAAGGATCCCTGAGAATGGTTTATACCCCAAACAAAACAAGAGTGAGACAAATTAAAGTAAAAAAAAGACCAAAATCCCAACAAAGACAAAAACCCCAATCCTCTCTCTTACATTGAGAGAAGCAGAATAAGACAACATCAGAACAAAATATCTGCATCCAGAAGTCAGACTCACACACACACACATACTCTCAGAGCAGAACAAAAGGACCACATATTTTACACTATTAAGATAAAACTAGTACAATTATATTTTTAAATATTAATTAAAAAAAAAAAAAGAGAGAAAACAGGTTGGTCAGCTCTGCCCATAGAAGCTTCCAAAAAACTCCATAGGAGTCATCCTCATGGATGTGAGACAGAATGTCACTAGGGCTTAGATATGCATTTCCCTAATGATTAACAATGTTGAGCATCTTTTCATGCCCTTATTGGCCATTTGTATATTGTCTTTGGAGAAATGTCGATTCAAACCATTTGCCCATGTTTTAATCTGGTTGTTTTTTCTTGTTGAGATGTTCGGAGTTATTTGAGACGGAATCTTGCTCTGTCACCCAGCTGGAGTGCAGTGGCGCGATCTTGCCTCACTGCAACCTCTGCCTCTCAGGTTCAAGCAATTCTCCTGCCTCAGCCTCCCAAGTAGCTGGGATTACAGGCCACCACTCCCAGCTAACTTTTTGTATTTTTTGTAGAGAGGGGGTTTCACCATGTTGGCCAGGCTGGTCTTGAACTCCTGAACTCAGGTGATCCACCCGCCCTAGCCTCCCAAATTATATACTGTGGATAGTAACCCCTTATCAGATACATGAACCACAGGATTCTTTTAAATTCATTTTTCTATTCCCCGATTTCTCAGAGTTGGCTATATGTAATGCAGAAGTACATTTTGAGTTGAATATATTTCTTCCTTGTTTTTATTTTTTACCTAATACAAAATTTAAAATACTCAAAAGAGGAATACAATGGAAAATAACCTCCATCCCTGTTCTTCAGTTACCAAGTTCCAATCCCCAGAGGCATTTTCCATCTTCTTATAAATCCCCCCCAGAAATAGTCAATGCATATGTAAGAAAATACATTTCTTAAGTCTCCTCCAAAATAATCTATCCATTGTTCTGCATTTTCCTTTTTGACCTACTATATCCTGAAGATTATTCAGTATATATAAACTGCCTTATTTTTAGCATAAATATTTCATTATATATACTATAATTTATTGATCCAGTCCCCTAAGGATGGGCATTTCCAGTCATTGCCAAGAGTATCCTTAAATATATTATTTCACACAATTACAGGATCTATAGGATACATTCTAGTAGAAAATTCAAATTTTATATATATTTCAAATTTTCCAAACTGATCTCAATGAAAATCCATACTCCCATTAGCAATGATCACACTTGCCTGGGTCCCTATACCCTCAATGACACATTGTGTTTTCAAAATTTGTTTCTTTGCCAATTAGGTTTTTTAAAAAATGCATCTCATTAAAGTTTAAATTTTGCATTTCTCTTATTATGAAATACTAATACTCTTCGTATATTTGTCCATTTTTCTATCCAATTGTTGGTTTTCTTCCCATTGAGTTGTTCATGTTCTTTACACATTTATGAAATCAGCTGTCTTCGTATGATATGAATTGCAAACATTTTTTTCCTAGTTTTTCTTTGCTTTTTGATATACTACGCTTTCTTAATTCTTAAATTTAGAAACACAGGTACTTCCACTATGTCTTTGTTCAAACTATATTCCTTATTTTGAATGTTCTTCCCTTCCTTCAAAGGTCCATTCAAGTTGATGTCTCTGCTCTCTCCCTAATCACTCAATTATCACCTTGATTCAAAAATTATTTAGTTAGGGCCTACTACATTATATTTACAAATAAGTAAATCCAGTGAATTTTGTGACATAGTAACACACAGCAAGGAAAATTTATAGAGGCCTCTAAACATTTAAATTGTATCTGAAAAAAATAAGAAGGTATGATCCAAATTTTAAAAATGAAACAAAGGCCCAGGTAACAAGAACTTATTGTCTACAAATTAGTCTCATTGGGGTACAGAAGGCTAATATTTGGAGTAAAAAAGAGAAAAACCTGAAGAGGCAAGCAGAGCCAGGTAGGATAGGTCTTTTAGGCCAATTTAAGTAAGTTTTTCTTAATTTTAGGGCAACTAGAAGCCACAAAACCATTTTAAGCAGCAGAATGCTGGTCAGAGAATTTTACAAAGATCACTGACTGCAATCTTGAGTTTAATCAGCACTTCAGTGAGCAGAGTTGAAACTGATTCAATATCAAATATACTCCCATTTATTCAATAAGTGAATTTTAAACCACTATGGAATAGAATGCTACAGAAAGGTGAAATAAAGTAATGTGCTGCTCTACTTCTTTGACTAAGGACTTGGAACAATCATGGTTGCAAGTCAACTTTAAACAACGAGACAATCAGACCAACTTAAAGATGAGACCTCTAATAATAAAAAATCATAGTTGACTCTCACCACTTTATCATAAAATTCAAAATGGACAAGTATGGGCCCAAATTCATGCAATTCACTTGACAACTGTACTCTTACTTCTCCACTGTATGCTAAACAAACTGTCATACTCCCCTTTTCATCCTGCTTTTTTGCTTTTCTTATTTTTTAGTTTTTTATTTTATTTTATTTTATTTATTTATTTATTCTGGGGACAGGGCCTTGTTCTGTTGCCCAGGATACGGTGCAGTGGTGTGATTATGGCTCACTGCAGCCTCAAACTCCTGGGCTCAAGCAATTCCCCTGTCTCAGCCTCCCTGAGTAGCTGGGACTACCCATGGGCACCACCACATCAGTCTAATTTTTTTTTTTTTTCTTGAGACAGGGTCTCACTGTGTTGCCCAGGCTGGTGTACAATGGCATGATCACGGCTCACTGCAACCTCTGCCTCCCAGTCTCAAACACTCCTCCCACGTCAGCCTCCCAAGGAGCTGGGACCAGAGGCACACGCCACCATGTCAAGCTAATTTTTTGTATTTTTGATTGAGATAGGGTTTCACCATGTTGTTCATGCTGGTCTCAAACTCCTGGACTCAAGTGATCCTCCTGCCTCAGCCTCACAAAGCGCTGGGATTACAGGTGTGAGCCACTGCACCTGGCCTATCCTGCTTTCAAGAGATGAGATTAAATGTCCAGAAAGAATTCATGAAATGTTATGACCACTGAATTTCCCCACATTTAGCCTAGGTAGTGAGAAACCAGTTTCAGGGACACAATATTATCTATCTTGTCACCCAATTCAATTCTCTAAACTGACCTTCTATGTGCTTGCTACAAAAAAAAAAGTTCTTCCAAACAAATACATTCAAAAAATAAAGTTTGTTAGACTGCATGCTTCTCTAGAATGCTTTTAAATTTTTCTTCTCCCCATTCTCAATACCATAAATCAGGTAACACCTAACAGGAATTGTCTGTACTCTTTCTTATTTGCTGGTGACAATTCCTTTTTGATTCTCCATGTCTACTTTAGGGGTTAGCAGTTGAACAGTCATTCTTACATCTGTTGTCATAGGATATTCCACCGTTCTGTCTTTAGATATATGATACACTTTGATATTCCACCGTTCTGTCTTTAGATATATGATATACTTCGAAGTTAACAGAAGTAAATTAGTATAAATACAAAAAGTCGATATTACAATATAATAAGCATGTCAATGGTACTAACAGGAGATGACAATTACACCTTTATTTCGAAGTAATCACCATCAACCGTTCTCAAACTCAGAAGTGTATAGTTTTTTTTTTATAATTTGAAGTCATTATCATGTCACCATTTTTCTCTAAGTATTTTAAACTATAGGGACATTTTGATTGAAACTAGAATTGTATTTAATACAGCACCTCCCTCAGGAATTTAACTTTACAAGGCTATTTCTATTCTCTTCCCAAGAATCTTTCCATCTAATTCTACCTTGCCCTCGTGGCTCAACCCATACAGAGACCAGTCGTACATGCTTTAGAAGCTAGCATTTTCTTCCTACAAATAGGAAATAATGTGTCTCTGACACTACACTAAAATGTGACAATATAATTTATGCTTTTGGAAGGAAGACTAACATCTCAAGCTGACAACTAGGTAATAAATATGATTAAGACCCAAGCACACAAGGAGAATATCCCAAAGGGTATACCTTTCACAAGAAGACAAAAGAAGGCTTAATCAGTGAGACATTTTCAGCAAAAAATACAGTCATTTTTTTTCTCAGATGCTGCTCCATAACCATCTGTTTGGCAGTATTGACTTGTTAGCCCCAAATCATTATTTCCCTTCTTTACTATTAATCTTCAAAACAAAAAAATTTAAGTCTACGATAGTAACCAAGTCTGACTCATTAACCGAACAATTCCTCTCTTTTCTTTATGAGTTTAAACTCACATAGGATTCTTACAAATGGCTTATAAAGTCCTCCAAAATAACCTATGAAGTATGTGTTATTTCCATTTTCCCAGAAGGAAAACGAAATTCAGAGACAAAATGCGACTTGTTCATGTTCATATAGGTAATAACAGAGACAGCACCTGAAGAAAGATCTTACATATCCTTTTCACTATATATCACCATGTTAACATCTGGATATTTATATTTAAAGCCTATTTTTTAAGTTCTGATATAAGAGTTTTAACTGCATGTTTAGACTATGGCATAATGTAGTCATATACATCAGACAGGTCTCAAAAAATCTTCTAATATGTTGTCATAATCTACATATTCAGACTACAGGATAAAATCCACATATTCAGACTACAGGATATCTCTTAAACATGAGAAATAGTAAGACTCTGGCCATGTGTGGTGGCTCACACCTGTAATCCCAGCACTGTCGGAGGCCGAGGCAGGTGGATCATCTGAGGTCAGGAGTTCAAGACCAGCCTGGCCAATATAGTGAGACCCCATCTCTACCAAAAATACAAAAATTAGCTGGACATGGTAACACACGCCTGTAATCCCAGTTACTTGGGAGGCCGAGGCATGAAAATCACTTGAACTTGGGAGGCAGAACTTGCAGTGAGCTGAGATCATGTCACAGCACTCCAGCCTGGATGACAGAGCAAGACTCCGTCTCAAAAAAAAAAAAAAAAAAAAAAAAGTGAGACTCATAAAAAGCACAAGCTAATTCACTTATAAACTGATTCAAACTGCCCTCACATAACAGTGCTAAATAGTTATTAATATTTAACAAAACTAAATAATAATTACTCAGTATTTAAATCTGACACTAAAAAAAACTCTTATTCAAGCAACTATTAAACAAATGCTGATCCTTTGTAAATAATCTGCAATACCAGTAAAACTAAAAATAAAGGCCAAAAAGGCTACATACTATATGATTCTAACTCTATGACATTATGGAAAAGGCAAAAACATTGGAGACAGTGAAAAGAGCAGAAGTTACCAGGGGTTAGGAGAAGGGAGGGATGAATAAGCAGAACCCAAGATTTTTAGGCAGTGAAAATACTCTGTATACTATAAGGGTATATACATGGCATTACACATTTGTCCAAACCCACTAAATGCACTACACCAAGAATGAACCCTAATGTAAACTATGAACTTTGGGGGATAATGATGTGTCCATGTAGGTTCATCAGTTGTAGCAAACGTACCATTCTGGTGGGGATATTGATCATGCGGGAGAGGCTATGCATGTGTGAGGGCAGGGAGTAAATGGGATATCGCTGTACCTTCCATTCAAGTTTACTGTGAACCAAAAATGACCCTAAAAAGTAGTCTATTTTAAATAAGTAAGGCAAAATATCTGTGGCAATCTTAATCTTCTCCTATAAATTATTACTTCACAGGTACTCTGTTACCTATTTAGTAGAAAGCATCCTTGGCTGTCAATCCTAACTTTCTGCACCGCTCTTATTTACACACACATTGTTCCTCACAACATCTGCTCTGCCCACTGTAGCCTGCTTATCCTCTAATGGTCATCAGTATACCGAGTCCAAAGACAGGGTAGGAGTCAGGTAAAGACAAGAGATGGAGAAGGCAGGTAGTGTGGCTAAGGAAGCAAAGAACTCCTAAAGAGGGAAGTCAGCAGATAAATCTGCAGGAGAAAATCTGCAGCAACAAGGAGGAAAGAATCCTGAGTTGATACAAATGTGATTATTAGTTTACATAACGGGAAAATCATATGAAATGTAATTATCCTAAAATACAAAACATGATGACATTACAAACATTTCCCTTCTTTAAAAAAAGTCTTCGCTGTATACAATTCCAAAACTAGAACTTGATCATGTGTTTGCAACGTGTCCTCCAGCGACAAGCAAAATGATTTTTCAAAAGTTGACTGTAAATGCTACATTTTTCAAAGGAAAGATATATAAAAGCATGTGTGACAAAGACCTATATCTCAGAATAAACTTGGGAAAAGGTACAAATATTAAATGTTTATGATTTATTGCCTGAAATAAAGTTGTACACTTTTATATCCTGGGTCTTCTTAGTCTAAGAAGTCAAGAACATATTATGCGTTACCAAACTAAGCAGGAGTTCAATGAGATTCTGAAAGTTACACCTAATACACTATGTATTACCAAAAACATACTATGTGTTTAGAAACAAACAGTATGTTAGGTATGACTTTTAGGTAGTTAGGTATGACTGTTAGAGGTGTGTGTGTGTGTGTGTGGTCACTTGCTTGCTTTGGTCATCAGTGAGGAAGCCAGGCTAAGCAACTAACAAACAGTCCAAATATCTGAGTCATTTATGAGAGGCTAAGGGCTCTAATGGCATATCAGCGACCTATAAGACAGGTTCAAAGATGGTTCTGGCAGGATCCACCACCACTACCACTACCACCTCAGCAAAATACGACCTTCTTCATCTGAAGTTTCAGGGAAACAACAAAGGCTAGAGTTCTGCCAGCCGTCCAGCTCAGTAAACACTGATTAAGCACCAGTGAAGTACAAAGCATTAGCTTAAAGGTGATAAAAGACACTGAATAGGAAGAAATATAGCCCCTTCTACCTTAAGAATTTTCCAATCAAAAATATGGTAAGACTATAGTCCAGGCAAAGTAGAGAAAGTACTAAAAGAGAAATACAAAGAAGACATTCAGAGGTTTCCTCAAGGAGATGCTCTAGAATGAAACCTGAGGCCATCACTCAGATGACCAACAAGTTCATGCTATAGCCACTGCTCGTTTATAATATTCTTCCATTCGATGTACTACTACTACACCAGAGATGTGAGAAACTTAAGACATGCTATTTTGTTCTAGCTGATTATTAAAGGGGGAGAATTCTTGAATATAAAGTAAGATATAAGATAAAGATATAACATGATTTTAAAGAAGAAAGCAGGAAAGGGTTTGGAGCAAAGTGTGTCATAATGCTAACATGGCACAAAGCAAAATAATTCAACTTCCATTCAGTTTTGTTGGTCAAAAAGAATACTATCACTTTTTTTTTTTTTTTTTTTTT
>NW_016806920.1:1238699-1247704 GCF_001698545.2 Rhinopithecus bieti | reverse complement strand
GTGTTTGTTGGTCAAAAAAAAATCTCACATTTTTTGTTTTTTTTTTTTTGGAGACAGAATCTCACTCTGTCACCCAGTCTGGAGTCCAGTGGCACAATCTCTGCTCACTGCAACCTCCACCTCCAGGGTTCAAGAGATCCTCCTGCCTCAGCCTCCTGAGTAGCTGGGATCACAGGCGCGTATCACCACACCCAGTTAATTTTTGTATTTTTAGTAGAGACAGAGTTTCACCATGTTGGCCAGGCTGTTCTCGAACTCCTGACCTCAAGTGATCCACCCACCCTGGCCTCCCAAAGTGCTGGGATTACAGGTGTGAGCCACCGTTAACTTCTATAACACATTTATATGCTGCTTTAATGGCTTACAAAGGACTCTACCATAAATGCTTACAATGCATCTCAAAGCAACCCTATGTCAGGTAGAGACTGTTATCCTCTCAGGTTGCCTGCCCTCACAAGACAGTCCGCAATGATCCTTGCCTCATGTCCTTGTGTAATCCCCTCCCATACTGAATCAGGACAGGTCTGCGGGACCAACTGAATACATCTGAAATGATGGTGTACAACTTCCACAGGTAAGGCATAAAAGGCACTGCAGCGTCCACTTCGGTGGCTTGAATCTTGGGAAATTCATCTGCCACCTCATGAGAACAGCCCTATGGCAAGCCCATCGTGGAAAGTAACCAACCTGCCAACACCAACTGGCCAGCCATGTGAGTAAGCCACCTTGGAAGTGAATTTTTTAGCTCCAGTGATGCTCCTATAAAACTTCCACTCCTGCTGATATCTGACAGCAACCTCCAGAGACCCAAGAAAGGCCCCTCAAATTGCTGACCCACAGCAACCATGAGATAACAAACAATTACTGTTGTTTTCAGCCACTAAGTTTTTCATGTTACAAAACAACAGAGAACCCAGTTTTACATATGAGGCTCAGAGGGGTTAATTTACCAACTATCATACAGGAATGAGTAGAGAAAACAGATCTGCAACCCAGTCTTTAGGTTTTAGGTTCAAGAAGGTTCAAACAATACCACCTTCTTCTCAACTAAAATAAGGTATAATACTGTAAGGATGATCATTCCTATACGATTATATGACTGACGCTAGTACGTCAGGCCTCCTACAGTACATAGACACAGTATATGTCCCTGTATTCTTAACAAATATAATGCGAATCTACAAAATAAGTGAATTTGTGGTGCTCCATTGCGCTCTGTGGAGTTCTTACTATTTTCTGGAAAATTGCTATTTTTAATGTGCGTATCTTGAAAATAAACACTCAACACATTTAGAGAATTTTAATAATGAAATATTACTGACACTGGGACTACACACTTAACAATCTTAATTACAATTAGCATTTGTGTAATTTTAAACAATTAGAATATGTCAGACAGGAAATGCTCAACTGCTGTTTAAGGTTCTGCTTTTTGGCTTTAGGTCTTCAACCTCGTAGCATTACACAAATGTAGTAAAATGTATTATCAAAATGCTCCTGATGGTAAAATATTAAATCAAAATCCAGAAAGTAGTTACTATCTTACAGAACAAGGTAGCCAGCTCTTAAGCCTGTCTACTTCTGGAGAAGGTCAAAAGAACATTTTATCATTATAATCACATCTGCATATAATGTCCCTTCACACAAATCTCCTCTTTTGAGCCATATAACTTTGCAAAACAGGTAGGCAGGACAGGTATACTACCATCCCATTTTTCAATGATGGCCTTAGAGAAGTCTGAGTAACTTAACTAAGGATACATAACTAATAAAAGGAATTGCAAGAATCTAATCTACAAGTTTTTAGCACCAAATCCCAGCCTTTTCTTCTAAGCCATGTTTTAGCGCAGCGGTGCTCTACCCTGACTGCCATGAGGACACCTAAGATGCTTTGAAAATATCACTGCCTGGACCTCATCCCCCAGATACTTGATTTAATTGCACTGTTTTGTGTCAGCAGTCTAATATATAATAAACCAGCGTTGGTAAATTCACAGAAAGTGTATGTATACCACAGGGAGAAAATGTTGATATGTCTATATGTAAACTGAAACATATTAACCCCCTAAGAACTTCCTCAAATACAAAAATATCTTGCAATAAAATCATGCAGAACAAGAAAGGGGAGAGGAGAAACCCAAGCCATTGGTTATAATGGCCATGGGGCCATTAAGGAATATTTTATTCCCCTAATCTCACTCCCTGAACCTCACCATGCCACACCTCAAGATATAGCTCAGATATTACCTTCTGTGAGTCCTTCAGGATCACAAAAATAACGAAGTCCATTTTTTTGCATCTATCTTACCTTGAACTCTATCATAGTACATATTGCCCCTCAAAGCATTGCTTTATTTATACATTTATTTTTATTTTATTTTATTTTATTTTATTTTTTTGAGATGGAATCTTGCTCTGTCACCCAGGCTGGAGTGCAGTGGCACATTCTCGACTCACTGCAACCTCTGCCTCTTAAGTTCAAATGATTCTCCTGCCTCAGCCTCCTGGGTAGCTAGGATTACAGGTACGTGTCACCACGCCTGGCTAATTTTTGTATTTTCAGTAGAGACGGGGTTTTGCCATGTTGACCAGGCTAGTTCCGAACTCCTGACCTCTGGTGATCCACCCACCTCAGCCTCCCAAAGTGCTAGTATTACAGGGGTGAGCCACCGTGCCCACATTGCTTTATTTATATATCCCTTTCTCTCACTGCCCTGAGGGTTCCTTAACCCATTTATGCCAGAGGTTGCAAATTTTTTTTGTGAAAAATCAGGCCTTGGTTATGACCTTGAGAAGTAGGATATAAATAACTCTCACTAGCTTAGCGTTCCAATAATGGAGCACTCTCCACATGGTAAGAACACACACATCTGTTTCTCCGGCCTTCGCAATCTCTTGTGATGTTCCACGATCCTATATCCAACTGCCTTCTAGACATCTCACACTTGCCAATGATAAGCATGTTAAACACAGGTCCAAAGTTGAACTCATTCTCTTCTCCCTCATACCTTCTTCCTCTTCTCTTTTCCCACTCACTACCCAGAAACCTACGAAGTATTCTAACATTCTCACTCTCCCATATCTTTTACATTCAAACAGTCACAAAGACCAGCAAATTCTCCCTCATCTTACTTTTCCTAAACATTCTCACTTCTCTATTCCCACTACTTCCACCCTTATCTAAGCTTTCAACCTCTCTTATCCATATTAATGCACTGTCCTTGAAAGCTTCCAATCTTGCCATGTCCCCACACCCAACCCCACTCCACTCTCAATCTACCCAGCACACTGCTTTCAGTGATCTTCCATGACACTCACAATTCTTCAGTGGCTGATTACTACACATGGTATAGGAAGTGTACCCTGAACTGGCTACCCAGTTTCATCTCCTTTCACTCCTGACCTTGTCCTTCACACTCTAACTTACCTACATATAGTGCCCAGTACACATTATGTTCTCGTAATGCCACACAACTACTCAGGCTGTTAGCTTTACCTAGAAATGCTTTCTACTGCTTATCAGCATGCCCGCTCCTACTCAGTTTTCAAGTCTCAGCTCAAACACAACCACTACTGAAACCCTTCCCTGGCATTGCAGGCAGAGATCAAGAGCTCTTGTTAGATTTCATTTGCACTTGTACCTACCTCGTTATAGCAAATAGCATACTCGAACTACATATTCGAACTACTGGTCAAGATATCTGTAGTCCTATTAGACTATAAGATCCTTGGTCAAAGACAATGACTTTTCATCTTTATATCCTCCTCACTAGTTCAATTCACAGTCACTAGTTCCATGTACATTACTGGTTCAATGCAGATATATAAGAAAAAAGGAGAGGAGAGGTTAATGAATAAGGTATGGGCCAATGAAAGAACAAGAAAATCAACTGGACTTTGAGTATAGAAAAAAAAAAATACCAGATCTTAAGAAAGTACAGACATCTGTAGTACAGACATTTGTTACTGTAGTACAGACATCCATTACTAAGTCCTAACCATTAAAAAAAAATAGAAAAATATGGTTATTCAGGTAGTATGAAGATGACAAAAAAAAAAAACTTATTATTGGACTAAGTAGACATTAAGAAGGTAAAAGTTTCCAGTGGAACAGTTGCCAAAGATCAACAGAGAAGCCAGAGAGAAAGATGGCTGTTTCTAGGAACCAAGTAATTCATTGACCTAAATTCATGGACTGATCAAGACTGCCACCTTTCTCTCAGTTCCAACCCCTCTCCTTTGTCATTATTTTGCATCACCCTTTCTGAGTCCCCACTACCAAATCCCCAATGCCATGGGTAGTTTCCCTCCAGTGGAGGCACAGGTCCAGGCCAATGGCTTAATCCGGATGCAAGGGCAGCGGGTGGGAGGGTATCTTTGTTCTTATGTCTAGGACTTTGAGGAAAAATGAAACAACTATTTACTGAGAATTTATTTTATGGCAGATATTGTGCTACATTACACTCACTGACTGAATTTCACAGTAATCATGAGTAATTATCCCATTTACGCATGAGGAATTTATGTCCAAGGTGAACAGCTAAGCAATGACAGGGCCCGCCTGAAAACCTAAGAATGACAACCTCCAGAGCTTTTTCTATACCCTCACTACCTCAAAATGGCGGGAGATGTGGTCCAACCATTCTAGGTTGGCACTCAGAAGACATTTGCCTCCAAAACACTATTATATATGTCGATTAGAGTCTACAGTACCACTAACATATAATAGGCACACAATGAGTTTAAAAAGCTTTCCTTACTGCCATATGAAAGTAAGTACTACATTTCCTGGGGTCCGGACCTGGAAATCTAAATGCTATTTATTCCTATCAGTACACTGTTCACTTTACAAACAATAGACTTGAAAATGAACTTGTGGAATACAATGGGTTCTTAAGTAAGGCTTTTCTTTAAGAATATTTTCTTGCTTCCACAAAAAATATAAAAGCCACCAAGGATAGAATGATTTTGCCTTGTTAACTTGTAAGAACAATGACACTAGAAGAAACCTGTGGGAAATATGCTTATCTGACCAGGTGTTCATTTTCGGTGGGCTGTCATTTAAGTAAAACATCATACTAAACCCCACAGACCACAGCTTACGATAGAAATGCCACAAACTATAGCAGTACAGTTGATATGCCTATAATCTACTGACAAAACGTACTCCTCAGTAACGTGAAACCAGATGTCTGGTGTGAAATCAGATGTCTGTGAACTTGTCTTTCTCAGTTTTCAGAGCAGTATTAGATACGCTAAATACTCAGCTAAGCTGTATATTAAATCCACAACTTGGCAAAATCATGACAGTTTGGACATGAAGCATCAGCATTTTTATTGTAATTCTTATAAACCAAAGACATTTCTGAAATAGAAATCCTAAGTTTAAGTACTCAGCTAAATACAGTAGTATGTCTTTCTCACTTTAAGAACAGTGTCAGGGCTTTTTAAACACATTATAGAAATTCTTTCCCTTCATTTTTCAAGCTGACACACTTTATCCAGGGCTGTGGAATGATCTGATAAGGTCACATCAGGTGTCAGTCCCTGTCCCAGAAATTCTAGGATCAGATACACCAGGTGATCCCCTGTGAAAAGCAAATCCCAGGGAGGCTTAACAGTTATAGGAAAGTTAGGTACTACATGGCTTTCCACAATCAAAGGGAAGATCATAGGAAAGTAATGGGTAAGCACAGAAAAACAGGGAGGGAAATTTAAAAGTACTTACGTGCCAGGCACTGTTTTTTCACACATTCTTTTATATATACTCTTTGTTCTGTTTTGATGGATAAGAAGTCAAGCAGCAGGGAAGTTTTAATGGCCCAAAGTGACACAGCTAATAAAATAAGAGCCAGAAATCAAGCTTATGTCCAAAAGACTATAAAAGTCATGCTACTTCTACATGAAGGTTTCGGGTGAAGTGAGGAGGGGTGGTAAATAGCCAAGAAGAAGGAGAAAAAGGAAGAAATGTATAATTTTACCAAATAACAGTGAAATAGATATATATATAAAAACATGAATTATGTCCCACATATGTTCCATATATAATAGTTAAGATGTATGCATTTTTAACATATACTTAAGTTGCATATTTAGTATGTGTATATATGGAACAAAAAGTTGAAGAAATAAGTATCAAATTGTTAAATGGTCATCTGAGAGTAGGCTCATAGGAATCTCACATTTTGCCTTTTACATCCCTCCCAGATTTAATTCTAAATAACTTTTTTTGACTTTGTATTACTCTTATAACCAGAAAAAGCCAAAGAACTATTCTAGCTTAGATTTTTTAAATGAGGCTAAATGCACAGAAACCTATGCAAGTTAATGGTCTACTTTCGCATTTGTTTTTCTAAGTACATCATCATTTACACTCTCCATGATTCCTAATATTAGGTCCTTCTTATGGAACAACTACAAAAGTTATCCTCATCTAATTATTATACTTGTACACTGGAAAACGACTGTAACATTATTCAGTATAGGACACAAATAGCCAAGGTCAGTCATCCTTATAAGTTTATTACTGAAAGTACTAGAAAGGTGGAATAATAATTATGTTCACAACACTGTACAGACCTGCAAACCACTATGATCAGCGGTACAGGGAAAGTCTTGTACATTAACATGTAACGATTCAGAAAGTCCACAAAACTGGTGGAAGGCCTGCCCCAAAACAGCCATCTCCAATACAATCTCATCATTCTCACCATCCTACTTTTATCGAAGTGCTGATAAAAAGTGCTCAGCACATGTTAAAAAAGACAGAATTAGCTATTGAATCAATGAAGGAACCCATTATCAATGAACAATCACTTCCTGGTTTTCCATAAAGTAAATTATGTGGTCGCCTATCACTTGAGCACAAACAGGCACGTTCAGGATACAGGCAGCCAGTATGAGAAAAGGCGGCCGATCGCAGAGGGCAATTCTACTTTTCCTGTGTAAGAATCCAAGAATGTGGTTTACTACATTCCTGCTTGTAGCTAATCTGAATTTCAACTAATTTAAAACGGTTATTTATATGTGACATACAGGATGCATAAGGAGTTCCCAACCTTGTGAGAGGAGATGTGTTTCATTTCACCATACAGGGGAGAGGGAAGCAGTGTATTAAAGAAGTAACAGAAAAGTCCCACTGAAGAACCAATGAAATAGACCACACTGAAAATCACAGTAAGCCTCAAAGGACTTCAGTGTCCTTTTTGGCAACTTTTCAAAAGTGAATGGAATGCTTGCAAGGAGGTACCAAGAGTGAAAGTCCAGAGAAAAAGGCCCAGCCCAGTCATCTCTCTCCTCTCAGAACATCTTCTGTAAGCTTGAGAGAAAATCCCAAAGAACTTCAACATCAGTAACCTTGTTACTAACTTCATGCCTCGGGGTCCTAAAGGATTTTTTCAGGAGTCCCCTTTTAAAATGTAAACATCCCTAGCGGGGGTTACTGTTCATTATCAAACAGGACCTGGATTCTTTAGTGCTATGGTCTCAGGGATTAGTCAAAGCTGGCTAATAAGATAGGGGCCGAAGACAGACAACTAGAGAGGACCATTGTTCCAAGGTGAAAACAGGTAAAGGGGAAGGGCAGTCTTCTGTCGGGCTAAAAGGGATCCATATGCCCAAGCTGTTAAACTCCCAAGCAACTTTATAGACTGTGTGAGCCTGAAAACAGTCCGGGGCTTGGGGCCTGTGACTTTGAAGGTGGGTCCTCCAGTTCCCGATGAAAAGGTAGAATCTGGGCCCATGTTCCCCCGCAGTAGTTCTGGATCTAGCCCTTCTCTCTCTCGCTCTCAGGATAGTCCTAGCTCCTTCCACCCCTGAGCATTCCTTACTTACCCTTTCTCCCGCTCTTCCTCGGTGAGAAGGGGTAAGTGGTTATTTTGTGCCCTCGCCCAATTTGGCCAAAACCCTAAAAGTAAAAAACGACAGACAGACACGTGCTTTAAAATCCTGTTGTTCAAGCCTGAGGCTCTCCCACCACCTGCCCAACACTTCCAGGCAGAAAGCAGCGCGCTCCCTCACGGCCAGGGCCGGGGACCGGACTAGTCCCCTTTGTGAGGAATGGGAGGGCGCGTCCTGGAGGCGCCGGCTCGGCGAGGACGAGGGGGCCGGCTCCGTGCCAGGTGTGCCGCCTCTGGCGCCGGTTTCCCACCCTAGTTAGCCAGTGGCACCAGGAAGAGGACTAGACAGGGGTGGCCGCCGCACGCGCCTCACATAAACACGCGCACGCACACATGCTCTCGATCACGCAGGACTCGCTGCCGCGCACCCCTCCGCCCCAGCAACGCTCGACCCACCGGAGCCGGGGCCGACTCCCAGGGAAGGGTCCCCAGCCCAGGAGACCACCGAGGGTCTGCGGCTGCGTGCCTGCCCACCCCCGCCAGCCTCACAGCCCCCTGCCCGCCGCCGGACGCCGAGCGCCCGCCCTCCGCACCCGCTGCGCAGCTCAGCCCAGGGGAAGTCCCCGCGCAGACCCCGCCCTCCACCGGCGGCAAGCTCCGCCCCGCTCCCCCTGCGCGCGGTGGCCGTCCGAAGCTCCGCCCCCGGCGGAGAACTGGTCTCTGGACCGCCCGCCCAGGTCGGGCTCAAAATGCGGCCTGGATCTGAAAGGATCAGAAACGACAGTAATTCAGCAAGCAATTATTGAGCACTTGCCCTAAGCTCAGTAACGTACTAACGGGGGAGAGGACAGTAAAGAGCTGAAAAGTCTGTGAAACTGTGTTTTCAGCTCCTCCTCTTGTTTTGTAAGTCAGGAAACAGAGAACCCTCACAGTTGCTTAAGTGCAAGACAGCAGTGGCAAAGCACCTGACGAACGATCTTTGGGCAACTCCTCATTGCATTTTTTCCTACTCAGGTACACTCAGGAAAACTATTCAGTTTTGCTGCCTCCAGGTAAACCAAAGTGAGTAATACAGGACAGGCGGTTTACTTGAGATAAACTGGAATTTCATACTGAAGGTTTCGCCCTCAAATGGGTCAAACTCTTTTTTTTTTTTTTTTTTTTTTT
>NW_016806920.1:1228590-1238359 GCF_001698545.2 Rhinopithecus bieti | reverse complement strand
TTTTTGTATTTTTAGTAAAGACGAGGTTTCACTGTGTTGGCCAAGATGGTCTCGATCTCATGACCTCGTGATCTGCCCGCCACGGCCTCCCAAAGTGCTGGGATTACATGCGTGAGCCACCTCGCCTGGCCAAATGGTACAAACTGTTAACTGGGTTATTACAACCTACAAAGAAACCTTCTTATCCATGTTATTAATTAGCCTAATTCAATGTGGCTTCAAATGTTGATGAAAGTACCCAAATCATGGTGCTCCAACAAGCTGGATGCCAACCAGTACTCGTAAGTACTTGCAATTACAGATGCAATATTTTCATTCCTTATCATCCCAAGATGCCCTTCCTTCACGTGAAGCAGCCGGAAAGATTAACTACCAGATTCCCTATGATTAAGGAATTGATAAATAGAAAGGGAAGACCGAAATCGACCGAATTTTCCCATCGAAGTGAAACTTGAGAAACTTGCATGTATTTTACCTGAGTTCCTTTCTCAGGAGATACACTGTCAGACCTCCTAGATAGTGTCAAGGAACTGAAACTTTCCAGAACACTACATCTGGACAATGAGGTACATCTGCTGCCTGTTCACAAACTCCTCTTCCTTACCCCGCCATAATTCCCTGCTATAGAAAGTCCTAACTTTAGTCTCTCTAAGACAGGTTTGAGACTGGTCTCCCTGCCAGCATCACCTGCATTAAAGCCTGTCTTCCTTGGCAATACTCGTTGTCTCAGGGATTGGTTTTCTTTGCTAGGAGCAATCCAACCTAGGCTGAAACCCAGGCATTCAGCAGCAGTGGCACCTAGAAGTACTGAACAGACATAAAATACTTTTTTTCTCCTTTTCTTACTCCTCCAGTTATATCTTCATTATTTCTGTCTCTGTTCTCCTTCTAGATGCTGCCAAACTACTCTGTGCACTTTCAGATCACTTAATACTAATGTAAATAACAGACATTCTGGCATTCTTGGTTCAAAATTTATTCTAAAGCTTTAAGAATCTACTTAGAGTCTTAAATGGCCTGATAACTAAAATTCCAAGAGTCTCCTAAAGAGAGCAAAATTGCTCTCCTGTGAAGGGGATATGTGCCAGTTTTTCTTACTTGTCACAGAAATAATTACTGTAAGGTAAGCTCTTTTCTGCCAGTGCTTAAGGACTTAATTGCAAAAGCACTTAGGTGACGGGACCACCGTCATCAAATAGCAGTCAAGAACTATTTGGTACCGTGACCCCAAATTAAATGGAGTTCCTGGTCACTAGGAACTGACAGTCTGGGATGGAATGTAGGTGAATAAAGAACAAATACAGGTGTTTATGGCCTTTATTGTATTGGGAAGTAAACAAACATACAAAAAGAGTTGCTAGGTCTGGCCTGATTTTGTCAAGAAGATTCATCAAGTGTACTTAAAAAGAAGCTAATTTCTGGAAAAGGCAGAAATATGGTGTATTAGTCAGGATTCCCTAGAGGGACAGAACTAATAGGATAGATATATAAATTTAAAGGAGAGTTTACTAAGCATTAACTTACACAATGACAAAGCCCCACAATAGGCTGTCTGCAAGCTTGAGGAGCAAGACAGCCAGTCCGAGTCTAAAAATAGAAGAACTTTGAGTCCGATATTTGAGGGCAGTAAGCGTCCAGCATAGGAGAAAGCTGTAGGCTGGGAGACTAGGCCAGTCTCTCCTTTTCATGTTTTTCTGCCTGCTTTATATTCACTGGCAGCTGATTAGATGGTGCCCACCCAATTAAGGGTGGGTCTGCCTTTCCCAGTCCACTGACTCAAATGTTAATCTCCTTGGCAACACCCTCACAGACACACCCAGGATCAATACTTTCTATCCTTCAATACAATCAAGCTGACACTCAGTATTAACCATCATATATGGAGACAGTAAAAAGATCAGTGATTGCCAGAGATCAGAGAGGAGGGGACATGAAGCAGATTGTTAGGGCAGTAAAACTATTCTGTATGATATGATAATGGTGATAGATGTCATTATACATTTGTCCAAACCCATAAAATATACAACCCAAAGAGGGAGCCTTAATATAAAATCTCAACTTTGGGTGATAATGATGTCAATGTAAGTTCATCAGTTGTAACAAATATACTGCTCTGGTATAGGATATTCATAGGGAGGCTGTGCGATGTGGGGTATAGGAATATATAGGAACTCTATACTTCCTGCTCAATTTTGCTCTGAACCTAAAACTGATCTTTGGGAGAAAATAGTTTGTGAGAAAAGAAGCAGCAGTTAGAGCATCCTATTTTATTCTAATTTATCAATTAAATTCTAAGCTGAATATTTGGCTTTGTGTATCTAGTTCAAATATATTTGCTTTGTCTCCTCATATATTAAAGCAGACCTCTATTTGTTGTTAATACGATCGGGGGGAAATGAATCATACAGTCCTAACTAAGGTACAAATTTAAATTATAGTTAGGCATCAAATCTAATATTCAAAGAGATAGTTAAACAAATTAAAATAATTAAGTTTACAAATTCCATAAATACAGATATTAAAATATATTCCTATCTATACATACTTACCATTAGTAAGCAAATGATAGAGGTATCATAGAGTAGCAGTTCTCAAACTTCTTTTTGATCTCAAGTTCTCTTTACATTCTTAAAAATGATTGAGAACTTTGAAGAGCTGTTGTTTGTGTGGGTTATATATGTCCATATTTACTGTATTAAAATTTAAGATAGAAAATGTTAGACATGTGTCTGTTTAATTTAAACCCATTACATGTTAGAACTGTAAACGTTATTTTTATAAATAATGACTACGTTTTTTCCCAAAAAATTAGAGAAAAGTGGCATTTTTGACATTTTATGAATCTCTTTATTATCTGGCTTAATGGAGAACACTGGATTCTCATATTCTGCCTCTGCATTCAGGCTGTTGTGATATGTTGTTATACCTAAGATGTGAAGAAAATTAACTGTCATACAGATTCATAGTTGAAAAAGGGAGGACCTTACAAAGCTCCTGGAAGGGTTTCAGTAACCCCTAAGGGTTCTCAAACCTCACTTGGAGAATTACTGCCAAATGGCATTTTGCATTTCATTTGTTTGAATGTCATGTATTTCCACACAGGCATCTGTTAACACCTGAAATTATAGTCCTTTACTTATTTAAAGCTAAAACTCATATTTGTCAGCTCATATCAAACCATGACATTTCAAAAAAGTTTTTCAAAGCTTTTACTATATAGTAACTCTGATGAAATTGATATTATTATTTGAATTGATATGAAAACATTTGAGATTTCATTTATATCCTTCATCTCAAACTTTTTGGAAAATTTTGAATATAAATTATACCATCTGGAAAAAATGTAATATTGGTATATAGTTATTAATCCAGTTTTAGGTATACTTATAACAAGGTATATCCCCTTTTATAAAAATAATTTAAAAGTGAGCTTAAAACAAAGACAGAATAGGCAATTACAGTTTTATTTATCAACTAAATAAATACTTGATTCTAAACTTACTACCTTGGCATGAAATTTTAAATATATAACCCTTCATTTTTATTACAAATAAAAATAATGTAAATCATCCAGTTTGGGGTTTTTTAGTACAATTTCCAACTAAAAGAAACTAGAGCTGACCAGTGGAATCTCTGACTTCAGATCTGGGCCAGGTTAGACACAAGATGAGCATAGGATAACTTGTGCCACAAAGCCAGGAATCCATTAACAAAAAAAGTGTCAAAGGGACACAGAAACCAGCATCAAGTAGCTCCTTTGGCCAAAAATGGACAATTTAAGCATCAAAAAAAGTAATGGATGCAGTTGTTTGAAACATACTGAACATATAAAAATTCATGAGTTCTTAATGATGTTCCAAAAAGGGGAGATCAATAAAAGGGAAAAAAAAATCCACTGGACACTATTGCAAGTAGCTAGCACTAAGCCTGTGTTCTAAAATTGTCCATTAAAAGAAAATAATTCAAATTTTCTCATTTATCTTTCCCGATTAAACTATATATCAGAAAACCAAATTGTTGTTGAGGGAAAGTAGTTTTTTACAATAAATATGAAACAACAGAATTGGAAACCCACCCTTTAGCAATCTTGCATTTAATAAATGATTCAGGCAACCATCATCAATGGATCAAACTAACAGATGAAATGTTCATGAGGAACTTCACAATGGACATCAGACGGTCACTACCTCAGCCTAATAATCTGTCATTACAAGTGGAACTCCAGACACTGTGTGCTTCCTGACCTAATGCTATCTGAAGCACTCAGCACAACTATGAAATGTTATCACCCCAAAAACATGAATGGGATCTAATCAAGCCTTAAAACTTACTTCTCACTTACAGGCTTACAAAAAAAATGAGGGTTAGAGGAATAAGTTAAATGACAACACAAAGAGGCCAGGTGCAGTGGCTTACGCCTGTAATCCCAGCACTTTGGGAGGTTGAGGCAGGTGGATCACTTGGGGCCAGGAGTTCAAGACCAGCCTGGGCAACAAGATGAAACCCTGTCTCTACTAAAAATAAACAATAAAAAAAAAAAAAAAAAAAAAATGACACCACAAGGAAGGAAACAGGTAAATCTAGAATGGAGGACACTCTCTGAGACAATTGATATAGTCTCTACAAGTTAATAACTGGACACACAGGAGAGAGAAGGGGTCAGGAGAAGCCTAGGTTAAAAAAAAAATACAGCCATGAAATGTAAGATGTGAATCTTCATTTGGATCCTGATTCAAACATCATGACTGTAAAGACTTGTAAGACAATCATGGACATTTAACTAAGGACTGGTGTTAGATGATACCAAAGAAATACTATTTTATTAGGTGCAATAATGGCATTGTGATTATGTAAGAAAATGTCCATGATTTTTGGAGAGGTATTCTAAAGTATGTTGAAGTTAAATGACATATTCTCTGGCATTTTCTTTATACTTTAACATAAAAAAAAAAAAAGAAGGAAGAAAAGAGATAGCATAAATGTGAAAATAAAATGGATAATTATTGAATTTAGATGATGAGGGGAGTTCTTTGTACTTTTCATGGTTTTGTATATGTTTGAAATTTTGTATAATGAATATTTAAAAATATAAGCAACTGCTATAGCTCAGATTTTCTAGAAAACAGTGCTTGAGATAAGCTCACATGTTAAAATTTTCTTGCAGGGGTGCAGTACTAGAAAAGCAATAATGAAGGAAAAGGGGGAACAGAGGCAGGGACAGAGGGAGGAGGATCCATGGTGGTATGTTTCCAAGCTGGTTATTGCATCCCAGTACATGCAGTTGGTTGCTTAGTCACACAGGACATCTCAAGAAGGCTGTGTGAAACCACTGAGTAACAGAATCATCCCTCAGCAGGGGAAAGGTTAAGGCATTATTTTTTTAACTGTATTCTTCTTGCCTTCTGTCTCTCATTCATCAATGTTTGTTCCATAAAGCAGGGCAAGCATGTGGGAAAAAAGGTTGGGGGCAGGGGAGTGAAAATGGGTTTTATGAAGTGACTGAGATTTATTTAATCTCACAATGTGGAATTTAAACAAATCAGTGATTTTTGGGTTTAGTGAAGACTTACCTATAATTTTAGCCTTTTTGGACTAGAATAATCATTCTGCTTGACTTTCTTTTACCTCAGTAAATAATTTATTCAGGTCAAAGCCATTATTTTGATTAACAAAATCACATTCACATCAATGGCTGCAGAAGCTAAATATAGGAGAAGGGTTCTACCACAGTGACCTGCACATTTGCATGTGCCCTTGCACATCTCCACAAAGGCCACGTCAGCAAGACTTGACTGCGGTGAGCTAAGTCGTGGTGGAATGCTGTTGATTCTCCTACAACATGAGATCATGAGAGGCTTGTGAGGAGCTGCCCCAAGGCCATTTCTCGTTCACTTCCCAGTTTCTCATTGCCTCCTGTGTTTTGAGGAGGTATGAGGCTTTCTACCTCATTCTCCCTAGAGTATAGCCTCAGGCTGTAAAACTGCTTAGCCGAAGCATGACATTGGTTCCTCTGGAAGAGGGTGCCCTGTCATCCAGGTTGTGGTCATCTGACCTCCTTTGTATCAGTGTCACCCTGTGCAAGGGATACCAGAGCTGGCACCTTTGGCTACTCTTGCTTTTGCTGTCCAAGTAAGTAAGAAACTGTCTGAATCTAAAAATGGCAGTTCATTGTTTTCTTACTGGTTGAATCTATCACCCTTGCCTTACCTTGACAAATTCTAGGCAAGAAATTTTCACGTTGCTTAATGCTAAAGAGGTCCTTTACCCTTTCCTCTTTGTATTTTGCTCAGCCTACAGAGTAGAAAGTCAATAGCCAGTATACAAACTGATATGAAAATATGAAAGACTTAGATTAACATTTTTAGAAACAGTAACTGCTCTCTAAGTATTTTAGGATAATTTTGGCCAACAGTTAAAGGAGCCTTTCTTCTCCTGGCCTTCCCTTCAAATTAATTAATAGGCTATTCTTACAAGGCAGGTCAAGATTCAGACCTCTAAAAAAATAAAGATCAATCAGAAGGGTTTTCAACAAAGTCCCTTTATTTTCTACTCACACTTAAACACTGTGGTTGTTAGGTTTAAAAAAGTCTGGGAAAGAGCGAGACAGAGCGAGATGGTAGTATACAAATTTCCACAGAATTTTCCCACTACCCCACACCAAGTTAACAACTATCTACACAGAAAAAAAAAAAAACCACCTCCATAAGAACAAGAAATCAGGTGCGCACTCATGGTACCTCATTTTCACTTCATATTGCTGAAAGAGGCAATGAAGAGACAGAAAAAATAGCACTGAATCGCTGATGCCACCCCTCTTTCCACCCCCTCCCCCAGAAGCAGCATGGTATGGAGAGTGTCCTTGGGTGTTGGGGGAGTGAGAACACAGCAATTGTGAGGCATTGAACTCAGTGTATCTTGTTAGAGCAGAAAGGAAACGCCAACCAAACTCAACTGATGTTCACCCATAGAGAGAGCATTTAAACTAGCCCTAGCCAGAGGAGAAACTGGGTGACTGCAAACCTCGCTACCCAAGGGTACAGCTCTCTGTCTCCAAGTAAACTTTAAAGGCAGTCTAGGCCATAAGGACTGCAACTCCTAGGCATATCCTAGTGCTGAAATAGGCCCAGGACAGTGGACTGGTGGGGCATGTGACATACTGAGACACTGGGTGGGTAGTCAAGGAAGTGCTGGCATCACCCCTCTCCTAACCTCAGGCTGCACAGTTTGCAGCTCCAAAAGAGACACCTTCCTTCCACTTGAAGAGAAGACAGGGAAGAACAAGGAGAACTTTGTCTTGCATCTACGATACAAGCTCAGACACAACAGGGTGGGGCACCAGATAGACTTGTAAGGCCCCTGTTCCAGGCCCTAGTTCCCAGACAACATTTCTAGACCCACCCTGGGCCAGAAGGGAATGACTTCAGGTAACAACCCAGCCACAGTGGGTAGAGAACCAAGCAGGCTCTCGAGGTCCCTGGTTCCAGGACTTTACTCTTGAACAGCATTTCCGGACCTGTCCTGGGCCAGAGCAGTGTCCACTACCCTGAAGGGTGAGTCCCAGGCCAGGCAGCGTTTATGACAAGCTGACTTAAGAGCTGTTGGGCACTAAGGGAACATCAGTGGTAGTCTGGCAGTACTCTTCATGGTCTGGGGTGGCAGTGGCTACAGGATAAGGCTTCTCTGCTTTTGAAAAGGGGAGAAAAGAGTGGGAAGGACAGCGTCTTGTGGTTTGTTTACCAGCTCAGCCACAATACAATGGAACACCAGGTAGACTTCTAAGGTTTTTCACTCTAGTCTCTGACTCCTAGACAATGGCACTTCTGTACCCACTGGTGGGCTGGGGGACCTTCCCTCCCTGAAGGGAAGGACACAGGCTGGCTGGCTTTGCCACCCGGTGATAGTAGAGCCCCAGGGTCTTCAGAAAACATAGGCAGTAGCCAGGGGGGGTTATAGCAGGCCTTGGACAAGACCCAGTGCTGTGCTGGCTTCAGGTCTAACCCAGCACAGTCTTAGTGGTGGCGGCCACAGGGGTGTTTGTGTTACTCCATCCCCAGCTTTAGGTGGCTCAGAACAAAGACAGAGACTGTCTGGGAGAAAGTAAGAAAAAAGGAACAAGAGTCTCTGCCTGGTAATCTAGACAATTCTCCCAGACTTTGTCCAAGGCCATCAAGGCAGTACTCTGTGAGTCTGCAAGAATCACAGCATTACTGGGTTTGGGGTGCTCCCTAAAGTACATCACAACACTCAAGTCATTGTAGATCACAACACCCAAGTCCTTTCAAGTATCTGGAAAGCCTTCCCAAGGATGGCTATAAATAAACCCAGATAGTGAAGACTATAATAAATGCCCAGACACCAAAGATCATCTACTAGGATCAACACCATTCAGGAAAACATGACCTCAACAAATGAACTAAATAATGCACCAGGGACCAATACTAGAGGAACAGAGACAGGTGATCTTTCAGACAGAGAATTCAAAATAGCTGGGTTGAAGAAACTCAAAAACATTCAAGATAACACAGAGAAGGAATTCAGAATTCTATCAGATAAATGTAAGAAAAAGATTGAAATAATTAAAAAGGATCAAGAAGAAATTCTGCAACTAAAAAATGAGATTGGCATACTAAAGAATCCATCAGAGTAATTTAATAGCAGAATTGATCAAGCGGAAGAAAGATTTAGGGAGCTTGAAGACAGGCTATTTGAAAATATAGTCAAAGGAGACCAGAGAAAAAAGAAAAACCAATGAAACATGCCTACAGGATCTAGAAAATAGCTTCAAAAGGGCAAATCTAAGAGTTGTTGTTCTTAAAGAGGAGGTAGAGAAGGGGATACAGGTAGAAAGCTTATTCAAAGGGATAATAACAGAGCCCAAACCTAGATAAAGATAACGACATCCGAGTGCAAGAAGGTAATAGAATACCAAGTAGATTTAATCCAAAGAAGACTACCTCAAGGAATTTAATAATCAAACTCCCAAAGGTCAAGGATAAAGAACAAATCCTAAAAGGCTAGGCATGGTGGCTCACACCTCTAATGCCAGCACTTTGGGAGGCCAAGGCAGGCATATCACTTGAGGTCAGGAGTTCAAGACCAGCCTGACCAATATGAGAAAACCCTGCGTGTACTACAAAAAAAAAAAAAAAAAAAGTACAAAAATTAGCCAGGTGTGGTGGTGGGCACCTGTAATCCTAGCTGCTCGGGAGCCTAAGGCAAGGAGAATCACTTAAACCTGGAACTGAAGGTTGCAGTGAGCCAAGATCACGCCACTGTTCTCCAGCCTAGGTGACAGAGCAAGACTGTATCTCAAAACAAAACAAAAACACACGCACACAAAAAAAGCAAGAGAAAAGAAACAAATAACATACGATGAAGCTCCAATACATCTGGCAGCAGACTTTTCAGTGGAAACCTTACAGGCCGGTAGAGAGTGGCATGACATATTTAAAGTGCTGAAGGAAAAAAAACTTTTAACCTAGAATAATATATTCAGTGAAATATCCTTCAAACACGAAGGAGAAATAAAGACTTTTCTGCACAAACAAAAGCTGAGGGATTTCAGCAATACCAGACCTGTCCTACAAGACAAGGTGAAATCCTAAAGAGAATATTTCAATCAGAAAGAAAAGAACATTAATGAGCAATAAATAATCACCCGAAGTTACAAAACTCACTGGTAACAATAAGTACACATACAAAAAAACTAATTTTATAGAACTGTAACTGTGGCATATAAATTACTCTTTTTTTTTTTTTTTTTTTTTTT
>NW_016806920.1:1210023-1228442 GCF_001698545.2 Rhinopithecus bieti | reverse complement strand
GCAGTGGCCGGATCTCAGCTCACTGCAAGCTCCGCCTCCCGGGTTCACGCCATTCTCCTGCCTCAGCCTCCCGAGTAGCTAGGACTACAGGCGCCCGCCGCCTCGCCCGGCTAGTTTTTTGTATTTTTTAGTAGAGACGGGGTTTCACCGTGTTAGCCAGGATGGTCTCGATCTCCTGACCTTGTGATCCGCCCGTCTCGGCCTCCCAAAGTGCTGGGATTACAGGCTTGAGCCACCGCACCCGGCCGGCATATAAATTACTCTTATCCTAAGTAGTCGAAGACTAAACAATGAACCAATCGAAAACAATAACTATAACAACTTTTCAAGACATAGTAAGTAAAATGAGATATAAATCAAAAAGTTAGTAAGTGGGGAAACAATGTTAAGTCATAGAGCTTTCATTTGTTTTATTTTTGTTTGTTTATGCAAATAGTCTTGTTATCAGGTTAAACATAATGGGTTATAAAGTAGTGTTTGCAAGCCTCATAGTAACCTCAAACCTAAAAGCATACAATGGATACACAAAAAATAAACAGTAAGAAATCATATCACCAGAAAAAATACCTTTACCAGAATACAAATAACACAAGGGCAGGAGTAGTCTTTACTTATCAATAATAACATTGTATGTAATGGACTAAACTTTCCAATAGAAAAACAGAGTGGCTGAATGGATGAAAAAACAAGACCCATCAATCTGTTGCTTACAATAAACACAACCCACCTACAAATACACACATAGACTAAAAATGAAGAGATGGAAAAAGATATTCCATCAATGAAAACCAAAAAGCCAAAGACAATGAAAACCAAAAAAGAACAGGAGTTGCTATATTCATATCAGGCAAAATAGATTTCAAGACAAAACCTAGAAGAGACAAAGAAGGTCACTATATAATGATAAAGGGGTCAATTCAGCAAGAGGACATAACAGTTTTAAATATATATGCACCTAAGAGTGGAGCACCCAGATTCATAAAGGGAATATTATTACCCCTAAAGAAAGACATAGGCCCCAAGGCAATAATAGCTGGCGACTTTTACACCCCACTTTCAGCAGAAAGACAGATCTTCCAGACAAAAATCAACAAAGGAACATCAGATTAATAGATATTTACAGACCATTCCATCCACGAGCTGCAGATACGCATTCATTTCCTCAGCACATGGATCATTCTCAAAGATAGATCATATGTCAGGTCATAAAACAAGTATTAAAACATTCAATAAATTGAAATAATATCAAGCATCTTCTCTGGCCACAAAGGAATAAAACTAGAAATTAATAAGAAGAATTTTGAAAACTATACAAATACTTAGAAATTAGACAATATGCTCCTGAATGATGACCAGTTCAATGAAGAAATTAAGAAGAAAATTGAAAAATGTCTTGAAACAAATGATAAAGGAAATATGACATACCAAAACCAGTGGGACACAGCAAAGGTAGTACTAAGAGGGAAGTTTATTTAGGTTGGTGCAAATGTAATTGTGATTTTTGCCATTAAAAATAATTAAAAGTAATGGCAAAACCACAATTATGTTTGCGCCAACCTAATAACTATAAGTGCCTAAATCATAAAACAGGAAAACTTCAAATAAGCAATCTAAGGATGCCTCTTAAAGAACTAGAAAAGCAAAAGCAAGCCAAATCCAAAATTAGTAGAAGAAAATTAGTAGAAGAAAAGAAAAAATAAAGATCAGAGTAAGATAAATAAAATTGAAATGAAAAAAATACAAAAGACCAATGAAATAAAGAGTAGGTTTTTTGAAAAGATTAACAAAATTGACAAACCTTTAACCAAACTAAGAAAAAAAGAGAAAAAAATCCAAATAAATAAAATCAGAAATGAAAAAGGAGACATTAAAAATGATACTACAGAAATTCAAAGGCCCATTAGAGGCTACTACGAGTAACCAGATGCCAATAAATTGGAAAATCTAGATGAAATGAACAAATTCCCAGATACATGCAACCTACCAAGACTGAACCAGGAAGCAATCTAAAACCTGAACAGACCAATAACATGTAACAAGATTGAAGCCATAATAAAAAGTCTCCCAGTAAAGACTGAGACCTGATGGCTACACTACTGAATTCTACCAAACTTTTAAATAAGAACTAATGCCAATCCTACTCAAACTATTCTATAAAATAGAGGAGGAGAGAAGATTTCCAACCTCATTCTACAAGGCCAGTATTACCCTAGTACCAAAAATAGACAAAGACACATTAAAAAACAAAACAAAAAAAAAAAAAAACAGAAACTACAAGCCAATATCTCTGATGAATATTGATGCAAAAATTCTCAACAAAATCCTTGAAAACTTAATTCAACAAGATATTAAAAAGATCTTTCACCATGACCAAGTGAAATTTATTCCAGGGGTGCAAGGATGGTTCAACATGTGCAAATCAGCCAGTGTGATGCATCATATCAACAGAATGAAGGACAAAAACCACATGATCATTTCAATTCATGTTGAGAAAGCATCTAATAATATTCAAAATCCCTTTATGATAAAAACCCTCAAACAACTGGGGATAGAAGGAACATGTCTCATCATAATAAAAGCTATATATGACAGACCCACAGCTAGTATCACACTGAATAAGGAAAAACTAAAAGCCTCTCCTCTAAGATCTTGAACATGACAAAGATACCCTCTATCAGCAGTGTTATTCAAGGTTTACTGGAAGTCCTAGCTAGACCAGTCAAACTAGAGAAAGATGTAAAGGACATCCAAATTGAAAAGGAGGAAGTTAAATAATCCTTGTTTACAGATGATATTATATTTGGAAAAACCTGAAGACTCCACAAGAAAACTATTAGAAATTACCAACAAATTCAGTGAAGTTTCAGGATATAAAATCAACATACAAAAATCAGTAGCATTTCTATATGCCAACAGTGAACAATGTTGAAAACAAATTTAAAAGTAATCCCATTTACAATAACCACACATAAAATTAAATACCTGGGAATTAATTTAACCAAAGAAGTGAAAAATCTCTATAATGAAAATGATAAAACACTGATGAAAGAAATTGAAGAAGACACCAAAAAAAAAAAAAAAATGAAGAAATATTCCATGTGCATGGATTTAAAGAATCAATATTGTTAAAAGACCCATACTACCCAAAGAATTACAGATTAATTACAATCTCTGTCAAGATATCAATGGCATTCTTCACAGAAATAGAAGAAAAATCCTAAAATTTATATGGAACCACAAAAGACCCAGGTTAGCCAAAGCTCTCCTGAGCAAAAGGAACAAAACTGGAGGAATCACATTACCTGACTTCAAATTATACTACAGAGCTATAGTAACCAAAACAGCATGGTACTGGCATAAAAACAGACATAGAAATCAATGGAACAAAATAGAGAACCCAGAAAAAAATCCACACACCTACAGTGAACTTTTTTTTGAAAAAGGTGCCAAGAGCATACACTGAAGAAAAGACAGTCTCTTCAATAAATGATCCTGGGAAAACTGGACATTTATATACAGAAGAATGAAATTTGACCCCTATCTCTCACCATATACAAAAATCAAATTGAAATGGATTAAAGACTTAAATCTAAGACCTCAAACTATGAAACTACTACAAGAAGACAGTGGGGAAAATCTTCAAGACATTGGGTTAGGTAAAAATTTATTGGGCAATACTCCACAGGAACAGGCAACCGAAGCAAACATGGGCAAAAGGGATCACATCAAGTTAAATAGCTCCTGAACATCAAAGGAAATCAACAGAGTGAAGAGACAACCCACCGAATGGGAGAAAATATTTGCAAACTATCCATTTGACAAGTGATTAGTACCCAGAATATATAAGGACCTCAAACAACTCTATAGGAGAAAAGAACTCTAATAATTCAATCAAAATATGGACCAAAGATGTGAATAGACATTTTTCAAAAGAAGACATACAAACAGCAAACAGGCATATGAAAAGGTGCTCAACATCATTAATCATCAGAGAAATGCACATCAAAACTACAATGAGATATAATATCATCCCAGTCAAAATAGCTTACATCCAAAAGACAGGCAATAAGAAATGCTGGTGAGGATATGGAGAAATAGGAATCCTCATACACTGTTTCTAGGAATGTAAATTAGGACAACCACTGTGGAGAACAATTTGGAAGTTCCTCAGAAAACTAAAACTTGAGCTACTGTATGATCAGCAATCCCACTGCTGGATATATACCAAAAAGAAAGAAAAGCAATATATCAAAGAGATCTCTGCACTCCTACATTGGTTGCAGTACTGTTTACAATAGCTAAGATTTGGAAGCAACAAAAGTGTTCATCAGCAAGTAATGGATAAAGAAAATGTGGTACATATAAACAATGGGATATTATTCAGCCATAAAAAAGAATGGGATCCAGTCATTTGCAACAACATGAATGGAAGTGGAGATCATTATGTGAAGTGAAATAACTAGGCACTGAAAGACAAACATCACATGTTCTCACTTATTTGTAGAATCTAAAAATCGAAATAATTGATCTCATGGAGATAGAGAGTGGAAGGATGGTTACCAGAGGCTGGGAAGTGCAGTGGGAGGGTTGGGGGAGGTGGGGATGGTTAATGGGTACTAAAAGCATTAGTTAGAAAGAATGAATAAGGCCAGGTGGAGTGGCTCACGCCTGTAATACCAGCACTTTTGGAAGCCAAGGCGAGCAGATCACTTGAGGCCAGGAATTCAAGAGCAGCCTGACCAGCATGGCAAAACCCTGTCTCTACTAAAAATACAAAAATTAGCCAGGTTGGAGGTGCACGACTGTAATCCCAGGTACTCAGGAGGCTGAGGCATGAAAATCACTTGAACCCAGGAAGTGGAGGTTGCAGTGAGCTGAGATTGTATCACTCACTGCATTCCAGCCTGGTGACAGAGGGAGACTCTGTCTCAAAAAAAAAAAGAAAAAGAAAAAGAAAAGAATAAGAATAAGAATAAGACCTACCATTTGATAGCACAATAGAGTGACTCTTAAGTCAATAATAACAAACTTAATTGTATATTTTAAAGTAACTTAAAAAGTATAATTACATTGTAGCTCAAAGGATAACTGCTTGATGGGATGGATACAAAAAGTTTATAGGAATAAATAAAGTAAATTTGGAACTAACAAAAAAGACCAGGAAAAGCTAGAGTAAGAAAGAGAAGCATCAAAGATCAAGCTCCATAGACATGCCCTACTCAGATTTTCACAGGTAGGTGATCTGCCTCTGTCTTTAATGTACAAGATGATTGACAATGATGTTAACCAATTACAACTTTGCCTTTCTTATTTAGTACACTGAGAGGCAGGGTTCCTCTCTTCTTTTATAAGGTTATAATAAAGTAGAAAACAGAAAAACGAGTGAGGGCAAAACATAAAAGCTAGTGAATATCTCATCTTTTTCATTTCTTTTCTTTATCACAACATATGTAGATTATCTCTTGGTAATGGAAATACATAAGCCTTACTAAATGACTATCCTAGTAATAGTTGACGAAATCCTTAGATCCATGAATGAAGGAAGCAGTTATGTAGGAGATCCAGGCCTGCTTCACATTTTGTCCAGGGATTTCCTGGTACTCTACAGTGGGGGGAAGAAAACAGGGGGGATTGGTTTTGATTGGCTTTTCATTGATAATCCTGAGATATCTGAAAGAATTTCTCAAATTATCTAATGAGTTAGCCAGATAATAATTACAAATTTATAGTAGCTAGTAATGGGAGAAAAAATTCAAAATAAAACCACACATGGTAAAAATTTGTTGAAATAAAAAACAACCCAAGATTAATATCTTGTTAATAACTATAAAAAGCAAAAACAGTGAGAGAGTAGATTTAGCTGGAATAATAAACACAAAATAATGAAGCAATGGCTAAGCCTGCACATGATCAAAATATATTATTCACTACAGTTAACAAATTCTATTTTCATTCATCTGAGAATGTCTTTATTTCCCACTGACTTCTGAAGCATATATTTTCAGCAGAAATAGAAATGACAGTTCTTTTCTTTCAGTACTTGAAAATGTTTTGTTATTAATACTTCCTTTTGGCCTCCAGATGAGAAATCTGCTCTCACTCAAATTGGTGTACCTCTGTAAGTTATGTGCTGTTTCTCTCTGGATGCTCTCAATACTTTTGTTATCTGTCTTTACTACTCAAAAGTTTTTTTTTTTTTTTTTTGAGACGGAGTCTCTCTCTGTTGCCCGGGCTGGAGTACAGTGGCCGGATCTCAGCTCACTGCAAGCTCCGCTTCCCGGGTTTACGCCATTCTCCTGCCTCAGCCTCCTGAGTAGCTGGGACTACAGGCGCCCGCCGCCTCGCCCGGCTAGTTTTTTGTATTTTTTTAGTAGAGACGGGGTTTCACCGTGTTAGCCAGGATGGTCTCGATCTCCTGACCTCATGATCCGCCCGTCTCGGCCTCCCAAAGTGCTGGGATTACAGGCTTGAGCCACCGCGCCCGGCCTCAAAAGTTTAACTGAGATGTCTTGGCATGGATTTCTCCTATTTGGGGTTCACTCCACCTCTTATATCTATAGGTTTATATCTTTTGCCAAATTTAGGACATATTAACAAATTATTTCTTCAAATACTTTTTCAGTCCCATTCTTTCTCCTGTACTTCTGAAACTCCAATAATGCAAATGCTAGCTCTTTTGTTATTGTCCCACAGGTTCCTCAGTCTGTCCAATTTTTTGTTCCAGTCTATTTTCTCTATTGTTCAGGTTGGGTAAATTATTATTATCATTATTATTATTGTAGAGACAAGGTCTCCCTATGTTGCTCATGCTGGTATAAAACTCCTGGGCTCAAGGGATCCTCCTGCCTGAGCCTCCTAAAGTGCTGGGATTACAGACATGAGCCACCACACCCAGCCAGGTTGGGTAAATTCTACTGATGTATCCTAAAGTTCATCAATTCTGTGTCTAGTCATCTTGACTGTACTATTGAACCCGTCCAGCAAATTTTTTATTTCATTACTTTTTTAGTTCTATAATTTCTATTTGGTTCTTTTTTGTTAACTTAATTATTTGCTGAGATATTTTATTTTTTGTTTGTGTGAAGAGAATTTGTAATTGCTGGTTAAAGCATTCTTATAATAACTGCTTTAAAATCCATGTTAGATCATTCCAACATCTGATTCATCTTGATTTTGGCATCTATTGATTTTCTTTTTTCATTCAACTTGTGATCTTCCTGGTTCTTGGTATGAGGAATGATGTTCAATTATATTCTGGATATTTTGGATATTATAGTATAAGACTCTGGATTCTATTTAATCTTTTTTAATCAGGTAGTCCTCCTGTTGGGGTGTAGCAAGAAGACAGGTGATTTTGTATGTTTGGTCTCCTAGTGGGCCCACCAACACCATCCAGACAAACGTGGAGTACTTATTCATCCTGTCTTGATGTCTATGGCGGGGTGGGAGTGGGAGAGTAATTCATTTTCTAGTGCTGCCATAACAAAATGCCACAGATCGGATGGCTTAAAAAACAGAAATTTGGCCAGGCGCGGTGGCTCATGCCTGTAATCCCAGCACTTTGGGAGGCTGAGGTGGGCGGATCACAAGTTCAGGAGTTTGAGACCAGCCTAGCCAACATAGTGAAACCCCGTCTCTACTAAAAATACAAAAATTAGCCTGGCATGATGATGTATGCCTGTAGTCCCAGCTACTCGGGAAGCTGGGGCAGGAGAAATGCTTGAACCCGGGAGGCAGAGGTTGTGGTGAGCCAAGGTTGTGCCATTGCACTCCAGTCTGGGCAACAAAGCGAGATTCCGTTTCAAAAACAAATTAACAACAACAACAACAAAAACCCAGAAATGTATTTTCTCACAGTTCTGGAGGCTGGAAGTCCAAGATTAAGTTGTTGACAGGGTTGGCTTCCTCTGAGGCCTCTCTCCTTGGCTTACAGATGGTCACCCACTCACCGTGTCCTCACATAGTTGCCCCTCTGGGTACACATGCCATTGATGTCTCTATGTGTGTCCTAATCTCCTCTTCTTATTAGGACCCCAGTCAGATTGGATTAAGGGCCACACCAATAACCTCATTTGAATTTAATTATTTCTTTTAGGACCTATCTCTAAATACATTCACATTCTGAGGTACTGGAGATTAGAGCTTCAACATATGACTTTAGGACGGGAAACACAATTCAGCCCTTAACACATGGGTCAGAAGTTCAGCTACCCCTTGCCCTGTTGACACCTTCCCAGTCAAAGTGAGATACTCGCTCACACCACCTTGATACCTCTAAGTTCAAGTGCCACCAGAAAGGTGGAAGCAGACGACTGATTCACACCATTTTATTACAATAGGATTGGGGTGGAAATTAGGTTCTCAACTCTCTGCTGGGCCTCCCTGATGCCAGAGGAGGACAGGGAGACAAGCAAAGTGCCAACTATCCCTGACTCTATTGCTTTGTTCTGTCTCATTGGTGCCAGGTGGAAGTGGAGACTCAGCAACCCACTGGGCCCTGCCTACATGGAGGTGTGGGGTTAGGTAGAGTACTGACCAGACTTGAGTCACAAGACCCAGTTCAGCTGTTGATGCTGGATGGGAGTGGAGTCTCAGCTTCCTGTTGGTTCCCACTGACACTAGACTGAAGCATAACTGTGATGAGCCCTGCATCCCACCGTCTCTTTGAGTCTCACTGTGGGTACAAGCTCAGCTCATTGCTGAACCCTGACAATACAAGGCGAGGGATAGAAAACCAGATCCCTGCTTAGCCAGGCAAAGCCAACCTGAGGGGGATCACAGTGCTGCTGCCTGCCTCCAGAGAGTGGGGTAAAAACTCAGCTTCCTATTCTATTCTACTCAAACTTTGAGAAAGGGAGGGTGCAGTTTTTCCACTGGTATTTGCCTGGAGTAGGGCAGGTATCGCCAAAAAGTTCTGGCTAGGGGGAAGGAATAGGCTCGTCTTGGGGCTCCTTGTGTATGTTTGTTAGTGGCTCCAAGTTGAAAGCTTTTGCAGGACCCTGTCTGGAATATATGAGAGGCAATAAGGAAATCCAGGGAACTCAGTGCCATGTCATTCCTTCGGTCCCCAGGTTCCTAAGTAGTTCACCTTCTTCTTTTCAGTGTTAGAGTCTACGTATGCTTGTTTGTTGAGTTATGGCCAGGGTTTTTTAGTTGTCAGAAAGAGGGCCTGGGAGGAATGAGGGTACTTCCATTTGCCCAGAACCAGAAGTCCTCCTTATAAACACTTTAATTGAAGAAATGCAAAGAAGATAGGGATTTTTGTGGAATATTCCAACATAAAATCAGCAACTGATCTAAAACCTGAATTATCAAAAGGAATGTCAATTTCTAAAACCAGAGCAAGCTGACAAAATAAAATAAAGAAATAAATGAGCTATAGAAAGGTACATGGGCTGTAATACTAAACTTTAAGATGCTTTTGATGCGCTCAACTCAACTAACACCAAAACAAAAGGAAAGAACTTTTCTACATTTGGAATATTTGTCACAAAAGAAGACCAAGACTGTCAGATAGGGCAATTCATGGTTTGTGTGTTTTAAATTTTTATTTTAAGAATAACTTTTAAATATTTGTAATATCTTTCAATTTTAATTGATTTTATTTGGTGTTAGTGATACTTTTTTCGTTTTTTCTATTATCTGGTATAGATCATTTTTACATGTTATTAAAATACATAATCTCATCAAATGCAGTTAATGTTGTATTTTTATTTTTATAGAAAACCTCTGAAACTTTTAGCATAATTCTATCATTAAAAAATGACACACCACTTTATTATTGTGGTCACTTATCAAAATTAAAAAACACAGGCTCTGCGCAGTAGGTCACGTCTGTCATCCCAGCACTTTGGGAGACAGAGGTGGGTGGATCACCTGAAGTCAGGAGTTCGAGACCAGCCTGGCCAACATGGTGAAACCCCGTGTCTACTAAAAATATAAAAATTAGCCAGACGTGGTGGTGCATGTTTGTAATCCCAGCTACCCAGGAGGCTGAGGCTGGAGAATCCCTTGAACCTGGGAGGTGGAGGTTGTAGTGAGGCAAGATCGTGCCACTGCACTCCAGCCTGGGCAACAGAGCAAGACTCTGTCTTAAAAAAAAAAAAATTAAAAACATGCAAATATCACACACACGAAAAAATAGGATGAATTCTGTTTTGAGAATTCCCAGGAATTTGTCTTTTTTTAACCTGAATCTGAAGATATTTGTCAGTGATTTAGAAACACTATAAAAGGCAAATACCATCCCAATTACCTTATTAACAAAGACTTCTTTTTCTTTTTCAATGATCAAGACTTAATCAAAATTGTTTTTATCTCTCCAATTTATATGTCCAGACTTACTTGGTTATTATAGGCACAGTCATGCAGTGAAATCATGACCTATACCTAAACAGCCTGAAAATGTACAGTCTATAAAAGAAAAGACTTAGGTGAGAATTTAACAGCTGTCTTCATAAACTTCAAGAGCTGTCCTGAACAAGAGAGACTGCATTTGTTCTGTGTGACCCAACAGGAAAGAATTAGGATAAATGAGATGAAGTTACAGGAAAGAAAATTTTGACTTACTATATATATCCACTTTCTATCAACTAGAGAATTCTGAAAACAGAACAGACTCCCTCAAGCAATAGTGATGTCCTGTCAAGGTAAAAGGCTGACCACTTAGTGTGGGGATATTATCGAAGTAGGAAGACTCGCCAAGAGTGTGTGATTTCTTTTTTTGTTGTTTTTTTTTTTTTTTTTTGTGCGTGTATCATCTCATTTTGTTCTCCAAGTGAGACACATAGAAAATGTATTTAAATGGCTATGTATGAATGAAAATAGTAAAGTTCAGAGGGTATATTAGTTAGGATTCTTTGTAAATTACAAAGCAATTTGAGCTAGCCTGAGCAAAAATAAAATACAGTATAAGAATAAATGGTATTTCACAGAACCTAAGGCCAGTATAATGCAGCTGGCTCCAGGGTGGGACTGAGGCCATAACTCTCTATCTTTGTGTCTTCACCCTGTTTCTCTCTGAACAACTGCTTTGTTCTCTATTTCTGCAGATGTATTTTCTGTGCTTCCCAACCACATGATGGGTAGGAGATATTTATTCCACAGATCCCCAATTTACGTCTCTATCATTCAAGGGACCAGTCCAGAATGATTGGGTGCCTAAATTATTCTGGACTTTATGCAGTCAATTAATCACATTATTCTCCCTTTTGAATGCTAAGCCAATTGAGAAATTGCCACAGTAAAACTGGATGGGATAATGTGGCTTGAACTTGAGGTCAAAATGTACTTTTCTGCAACTTTCCTTTGAATTGAACTCAGCCAGTCCAGGCAGATATCCAGATTGCATCTCAGGAGATGGCCTGACCTGGCAGCCTCACCTGGCAAGCTTATCGGATGGGGAAGACATCCAGGAGGTGAGCACATTCCACTTGCACACATGCAAAAGGAAAATAAAGGATCTGGTCAGACATGTGCAATGACCCTTTACTCAAACTTACTAATTGACTAAGTCACTCCACCAACTCCCTCAGGGTTGAGTTGCTGAAAAATGGAGAGAAGGGCAGAAACTTTCCTCATAACATTTTCAAAGATATTTTATACAATGGACTAAGGTTGGAATGTGCAGGTGGGAAGAGAATAGCCTTCCTGCAATTACCAATTCTTATTTCTGGAGATAGGGAAGCTAATTGGCCTGCTTTGAACCAGATATTCATCTATGTCCGATCAATTATGGTTTTAGGAGAGTCTCTTGATGCATAAACAGCATGACCAGGGGACAACCATTACAGATAGGACAAGCAATTTTTGGTAAAAGTTGGCTAGACAGATACATGAATAAGTACACTCAGAATGCATACACTTCTTCCTTTACATTATAAAGTTATTCTTGACTCATAATATCCAGCTACCTCAGGTTCAAATGCAAGTACACACCAGTACACACACACTCATTCACACATGCTCCGCAATGGAGGACTACCCAAGTAATGAGTGGATAATCCAGTACATTCGAAAGTGATGTTGCCTTGGGTCACTGCTCTTCCTATGTAAAATTTCTGGGTGAGGTCCATTTCCTCCCCGAATCCAGTTTTAATTTGGTTCTCATTTTCTTAAAATGTAGAGATTAAATTACAAACTTAACCACTCCCAATATATCTAATATACAATACTTGGGGAAATGGCTATATAGAGAAATAGTGACAGAAAGAAAGCTCCATATAGTGGTCACTGGTCTGTGATTAATCTGCTGGACCGTGGCAGTTTGAAAAGCTTGAAAGAACAAGTGACTTATTTGGGCATAATTTTGACTCACTCCTTTGGTGAGTTTCTTGACCCTATAGTGAACTTTCAGTTTGTGTTCTTTCTTCTTTGGATTGTGTCTGAAAATTTCCTAAGAATTGACTCTTCTGGTATGAGTCGACTATGGGCCCCTTTCACCAGATTTAGTATTTTTCACTGACATTTTCATTCTTATAAAACCTTTCTGGCTGGCTGTCACAGCCATTTTGGACTCCATTTGCTAAAATCCAGCACCACAAATCTTGTTAGGTCACGCTCTGAATTGAATAGCCAGGGCTCGTTCATTCTACTCAGGCCTATGTTCTGTTTTGTTTGTTTTTGAAGTAAGTCTGAAGGTTTCGCCATCCATATGGCTCTTTACTACATGAATTAAAAACTATAGAATTAGCTGGGCGTGGTAGCAGAGGACTGTAATCCCAGCCACTCAGGAGGCTGAGGCAGGAGAATCCTTTGAACCTGGGAGGTGGAGGTTGCAGTGAGCCGAGATGGCATCATTGCACTCCAGCCTGGGTGACAGGGAAAGACTCTGTCCCAAACAAAAAAAAACAAAACAAAACTATAGCCTGGCTGGGTGCAGTGGCTCATGCCTGTAATCCCAGCACTTTAGAAGGCCAAGGTGGGAGGATCTCTTGAGCCCAGGAGATCAAGACTATCCTGGGCAACATAGCGAGAGCCTATCTCTAAAACAACAACAACAACAACAACAACAAAAAAAAAAAAACTATGGCCTGATATGAGGTAGTTAGAATAACAGAACTCCTTCCTCTCTTATCAGCTATGGAAATACTGTCTCTATTCTCCTATTTTAGCTAGTGAGAGGTACTTTGGAAGGATGGGGGTGGGAGGTAGAAGTATGGTCGGTCTTTCCCCACTCTTCTGCTTCTTCCAGGATATTCCCATTCCTGTTTCCAGGATCTTACACTTACTGGTCAAGACATTTATTTATCCTAACTACAAAAAGGGGAGTCAACTCAGGACTCAACTACTACAATTCACATTTCCTCGATTTATTTCTTCATCGGTACCTCAGCAATCGATTGATTGACTGATTGATTGAGACAGAGTCTTGCTGTACTCACTGGAGTAGAGTGGTGTGATCTTGGCTCACAACAACCTCTGCCTCCCAGGTTCAAGCAATTCTCCCTTCCTCAGCCTCTCGAGTAGCTGGAATTACAGGTGCCTGCCACCATGCTCAGCTAATTTTTGTATTTTTAGAGAGACAAGCTTTCGCCATGTTGGCCAGGCTCATCTTGAACTCCTGACCTCAAGTGATCTGTCTGCCGTGGCCTCCCAAAGGGCTGGGATTACAGGCGTGAGCCACTGCACCCGGCCAGCAATCTATTTAGAAGCTCAGATTTTCTCTCTGTGCTTCCAGTCAAGCAAATCTAACTTGGTTTTTTTCTTCTGCACCTTATACTGACAGCTACAAAAAATAGATATATACTAATATTTTCTACCAAGGCCCCTCATGGCTTGGTGGACAATGATCTGAGTTGTAAGATACAATGAGCAGTTTTCCCTATTTACTTCAATATTGCAGAAAGACTGATAAGTTTCTATCCTAAAACTGGGGTAGTAAGTGGTAGTGTGAGGCTCCTCCCAAACTGACACCTGCCTTGACTTCACCCATTTTATCTTTCCTGATTAAGAATCTCTTACTCCGAACCCTATCACAGATATCACTTTGTATTTTAAATAAGATTCTCTGTTGCCCTAAGCTGTATGCAACAGAAATTATATCAAGCCAGCCCAAGCAAGAAAATAATTTACGAATTCAGAAGGGCAGTCAGGCCTAAGAAAGAGATGGAAAAGTTACCAGTTCTTTCTTCATCTCTCATACATTCTTCTCTCTGCATATTTGCTTTATTTATTTGTTTGTTTGTTTGTTTGTTTTTTCTCTGAAGTTAGACTTTCTCTGTTTCTCAGTCCATATACCGGGTAAGATCATGGTCACTCGGCAGCTTCCAACTTCATATCTCTTTTCTTTGAGAAACCAAGGATGGTATGCTGAAACCATTATTAGTTTTTTTCAGGTATGTCCAGGGAGAAAATCTAGTTGACCAGTTTGCCCTTATAATGAACCTTCATCAGTGGTGTGTGTTCAATATCAAAACATCTTTCTAATTATAGAGAATCTTCAGTTATTCTGAAGAGCAGGTATTTCAGATGAGCAGATATTTCAACTCCCCACCTTCTGGTTCCTTGGAACTTTATCAGGTGATACACACAATTTGGAATTTTTCTATGGCTGTGGCACCAATGGCAGTGGCTTCTGGTTCTGTTGGCAGTAGCGCCTTCCAGCATCTGAAGATACAGTGGTGACTGCTCGGCAAAGACTGCAGTCATGTCCTAACCAGGTTCTTTCTGCAGCATGATTTTAGATGTCCTGAGTTATGGCCTCCCTTAATTATTGCTCATTTTTTTCCCAGCCCAATCTTCAGTTCTTCTCATTGATTCTGTGAACGTTCCTTAACTCTTCTAATAATTGCTGTTTTTTTTCTTAAATATACCAGAGTGATTTCATGTTGTTTACAACTAAGAACTTGCAATATATTCCAATCAACTAAACCAGTGGGTAAGGGCCTAGTAGAGCAAACCTGATTGTCAGAGGTCTACCCCTGTGAACAGGAAGAATAGTTCCCAGAGAAGATAAAATCAGTGGACATCCCAAAAAGTGTCTTTTTGCATTGATATTGGAAAAGTTGTCCAAGACCATAGAAGAGCTGAATATCAGAACTTTAAGAAGAATCTGCACATCTCACTACTCAATGTAGGATTTATTCCTTTGTCCCAAGAATTATTTTTAACTTGTGAATTAATAATGGATGGGGAGACCTAAGGTTATTATAGAAAGGCCAACGTAAGCCCTTCACCATCTCAATAATTTGCTATTTCACCAAACTTAAAAGCAATTTCCAAAAGAAAAGGCTTAATTCAATTAAATAAACTTGTTCTTTCAAAATAGCTGGTTACCTAATTAAACCTTACTATTGCCTTAAACTTTGTAAACATATCTTAACACTACTATGCTAAGATGGGGCAGAGGAATGAATTACTGATAAAATTCATAGTTAATTGAAAGTGATATCAAAAACATTTTAATACTTTTCACCACATAATAAAATAAAACTGTGTGATTTGAGTTTTTACCTCCTTTTATAGGCCTGTTTAATTTACGTAAAGCAGATTTGAAACTAAGCAAAATAGAAAGGGAATTAGTAATTTGGATAATCAGTCCCAAATAAATAAGAATTGCTAATTGTATTTCTTGTACACAACTAAGAGTAAATTCAAAAACTGAAAGTAAATCGGACATCATGCTCAGAGAGTATCCTTGAGCATGAGTAACTAAAATTAACCAGAATTTTAAATAAACTGAGGACTCCTAGACTTCTGAAGATGTGAATGAGGCTATTAGAACTCTTTCTCCTACTCATCCATTAGCAATGTCAGGAACAGTTCATAAAAGATTAATGTTTAAATGCTTAAGAATATACATTTTAATACCTTGAAAACACCAAGCAATGCTTTTTAAATTAATTGGTAAGTCATTTTATACTTGCAATATGGACTTGGACTTTTTTGTAGTAGCAAGCCAGACAACATCTATCCTTCTGAGAGATAATATGTGAAAGAATTGTAGAAGAAGTGAGAAAGATGATTAGTAATCATGTATTGCTTCTTGAGACAGCAATTCTCTAGTAAGTGGAAACTCAGGCAAGCATCAGTGATGAGAAACAGATACATTTTACTCTTTACTTCATGGTCGAGAAGTGCCTGTAATTCACCTTTCAAATAAGAGGCAACATGTATAGCATAATCCCACAGAATTATGAAATTTTAGAGGTGAAAGGGACCGTGAGGTATTGACAAGCTGCTGCTGGATAACAAGCCATTCCCAAAACTCAGTGGCTTAAAACATTTATTATTGTTCACGCGTCTACGGGTTAGCTAAGGGTTGGCTGAGCTCATCTGGGGTGATTCTGTTCCATGTGTTGTTTCTCATTCTCCATAAACCACAAACAAAATAATAATAATACTAGTATTTTTTTAACTTGTCACTTGTTGAAGGCTTATTATGTGCTAAAAGCACTTTAAAATGTTTTCTCCTTTACCTCTCACAAAAACACTATGAGGTAGGTACTACTAATATCCTAATTTCGCAGATAAGGAAACAAAGAAGGAATTTCCCCCAAGCTCAAGAAGCTACTGTATGGTGAACCTGGGGCACACAAACGCAGATCTACCCAACACTAAACCTTATGTTCTCAACCATTCTGTTATTTTCTGTTTCATGAAATTTACTATTCCATTTTCAGAGAGTTCTAACTGCTAAGAAGTTACTCATGTTCAGTGAAATAATTTTCTCTATAATTTTTAATCACTTATCTTTATTTGGTCCTTGAGTATATGCAGGATAAAGACAATATTCATAAATTAGATGATATAGTAAAAGTGCCTGACAAACAGGCACTTTTTTGTTGAATTTTTAATTCAACAAAAATTAATCTAAGTCAGCCCCACAATAGGTATAACAGTTGTTAATAAAATGCTCAACCAGGCAGGGCTAGAATTATTTGCAGTTTTACCCAGTTGTCACTTATCCTATTATACAAAAAACTATCCTCATAGGATAAATACAATATTTAAGTCCAGATGTACTGTGTCTATAACATGTCCTTTATCTATCAACCTAGTAATCTTGTCAAAAAGGAAATGAGCCCTAAATTGAATAAGCAGCAGACAATTAGAATCTAGAGGGGAGAGAGGAAGTAAGGGAACATTAAATAATGCTTTTTAAAATTAATCAGCATATATTTTATTAATAAGCAAGCAGGAAAAACCTAGTAAATGTTGACTTTCTTGCTATTTGGAAAAAATTTAATTTGTTCAAAGGTAAACTTTTATTTATATTATAGATTTACCTAAGCTGATGAGAAAACTAGTACTTAGTAACTATCAAGGATAATAAACTTGTCAAAAGATGATTTCCAAAATGGCAAAATACAAATATTAAATGAGCATATGTGAAAAATTTTATTTAACTCATTAATTAATGAAGGACCCTGTAAGATATTACAACTTATTCAAAAAAGAATAGAAACAGTCATATGTAGGCAAGCAGAAATGTTAAAGTGTGCTAATATGTGCAAAATAATAGATCCCATAGGTACTAAATTGTAATGTTTGGAATCATCTTTTCTATAGAGAGGAAATCAATTGTATCTCTATGATAAAATTCATTAGCATGTCTACAGAAAAGAATAATTTGCATTTTACTGTCAGTCAATTTTTACAACTTCCTGAGTTATAAAACAGCTCAGTCAAGGGCAGTCCAAAGCACAGGTTCCAACAGAATCAGATAACCTTACCTTGGAGAGTAAGCCAGACAATGTCAGACATTCCAGAACACCCAGAATTGTGCCTATTCAAAATTCTTCACAATTTTTCCTGACAAAGTTTCTAGAAGAACATCAAGGAGAAAAACTGGGGGAAGTGCTGATTAAATGAAAATTTACAATGGTTGAAACAATTTACAATTTTAAAAAACACATTATGTGAGACTCTGAGAAAAAAGATAATCCCAGAAAATCATCAAATTATTTTTTTAAATTTTTTTGTCACATCCTTCAAATAAAACTGTTAATTATGATATACAAGGTCAGATGGAAACTGAAAAAAAGGAAAATTTAACGGTTTTTTAATATATCCTCCCATTTGTCTGCCAAAATTGTTAGTAGTGTTATATAATTAATGACATTTTATATGTTCAGATGATTGCTAACAAGCCAAAGAAAAAAATTTCCCTGATCTTGTTTGGAATTTAAAAAATCATTGATTGAATGAACTAGTAATATTAGCATTTCTATGTGTTTAGAGTGGTAAGAATTTCTGTGTCAGCTCTGTCCTGTGCATTGACAAATCAGAAGGTCCTGAATCCTCTTTACTCTGTTAGGAGATCATAAAAAAGAAATTAAAAGTCAATTGCTCTCCACTGAAAATCCTAGAACTGAGAATCAAGGAATAACTTTCTCTTCCAACCAAAGTCCCTATGCGACTAAAGATCAGTGTAATTTTTTTTTTTTTTTTTTTTTTTTTTTTTTTTTTTTTTTTTT
>NW_016806920.1:1176942-1209573 GCF_001698545.2 Rhinopithecus bieti | reverse complement strand
CAGGATGGTCTCGATCTCCTGACCTCGTGATCCGCCCGTCTCGGCCTCCCAAAGTGCTGGGATTACAGGCTTGAGCCACCGTGCCTGGCCCAGTGTAATTTTAAAATGTGGCAACTTGTATATTAAAATGTCATATAGAATTTTTAAATCATTTATAAAGATTCAAAAATGACAAAGAAAATATAATAATGGCTAATAAGCACGTAGAAAGATGTTCAGCAACACTGGTTATTAGGGAAATGCAAATCAAAATCACAATAAGACACTACTTTACATCCTTTAGAATGGCTATTGTTTCTTAAAAAATTGAACACACTAGGCATTAGTGAGTGTCTTACTTCATTTTGTGCTGCTGTAATAAAATGCCACCGACTGGATTTATAGAGAACAGAAATTTATTGTCTCACAGTTCTGGAGATTGAGCAGTTCATGATCAAGGGACTGGCAAGTTAGGAACTGATCTCTCTGCTTCCAAGATAGTGGCTGGAATGCTGAGTTCTCTGGAGAGGAGAAACGTGGTTTCCTCAACTGACAGGCAGGAGATAGAGAGAACCCACTCCTACAGACCTGTTTTATAGCAGCATTAATCCATTCATAAGGGTGGAGCCTCATGACTTAAACACCTCCCATTATGCCCTATCTCCCAACATGTTGCATTGGAGATTAAGTTTCAACATGAGTTTTGGAGTGGACAAAAACATTTAAACCATAGCAATAAGGATGTAGAAAAATCAGAACCATCACATATTGCGGTAAGACTGTAAAACAGTGCAGCCACTATGGAAAACAGTATGGCAGCTCCTCAAAAAGTTAAACATAGAATTACCACATGATCTAGCATTCTACTTCTATGTATATACCTAAAATAATTAAAAGTAGGGGCTCAAACAGATGTTTGTACACCAACGTTCATAGTAGCATTATTCACTGATAGAATTTAAGACACTCTACCCCAAAATACTTATTTAAGCTGAAAGAATCTGAGAAAACAGCAGTATCAGGAAGGTCACCCTCACTTTACTCCACCCTTCTTTCCTGAAGCAAGTCATAAAACTTAGGAAGGATTTTCTGACCTTCCCTTGAAGCAAGTCATAGGACCCTCATGTGAGAGGTGCCCTCTCTAATACCTGGATAAAACAGCCAAAGACACAGAGACACCAAGAATCTGAACAGACAGGCCTTGCTAAATTTCCCCAAATTCATTACTGGTAGATTATGCCCCTATGTCCAAGTCTATTTCTCCACGTCTATCCATTTATTCATCAAACTTGGCATAAAAGTACACATGCTTAATCTGCTTCTTTGGGTCTTCATTGCCTTATGCAGGCTCCCATGTCACATAAAACATATGTTGAATAAATTCATATGCTTTTCTCTTGTTGATCTGCATTTCAGCCAAGAACCTGGGATGGGTGAGGAAATACTTCTCTTCCCCTATATCGCAATAGCCAACAGGTAGAAACAACCCAACTGTCCATCAGCAAATGAACGGATAAACTAAATGTGGCATATACATATAATTAAATATTATTCAGTCATAAAAAGGAATGAAATTCTGATACATGCTACAACATGGATGAATCTTGAAAACATTGTGTTAAGTGAAATAAGCCAGACTCAAAGGGACAAATATTGTGTAATTTCACTTATATGAAGTACCTAAGATAGTCAAATTCATAGAGACAGAAAGTAGAATAGAAGTTTTCAAGGACTGAGAGGAATAGGGATAGGGAGTTATTGATTAATGGGCATAGTGTTTCTGTCGGGGATGATGAAAGAGTTTTGGAAATAGAGGGTGGTAATGGTTGCACAACGATATGAGTGTATGTAATGCCACTGAATTGTACATTTATAAAAGGTTAAAATGATAAATTTCATGTTATGTATATGTTACCACAATGGGGAAAAAAATCATTGGTAGGAAGTCAAGAATGTTTTAAAACTTTTTCAGAGCTCCAAGTGTTACAGGAAAGGGATCCTGATCCAGACGCCAAGAGAGGGTTCTTGGATCTTGGGCAAGAAATAATTCAGGGCAAGTCCATAAAGCGAAAGCAAGTTTATTAAGAAAGTGGAGGAATAAAAGAATGGCTACTCCATAGACAGAGCAGCCCCCAGGGCTGCTGGTTGCCCATTTTTATGGTTATTTATTGATGATATGCTAAACAAAGGGTAGATTATTCATGGCTCCCTTTTTTAGACCATACAGGGTGACTTCCAAATGTTGTCATGGGATTTGTAAACTGTCATGGTGCTGATGAAGACAACCAGAGGTCACTCTCGTCACTATCTTGCTTTTGGTGGGTTTTAGCCGGCTTCTTTACTGCAACTTGTGTTATCAGCAAGGTTTTTATGACTTCAATCCTGTGCTGTCCTCCTGTCTCATCCTGTGACTTAGAATGCTTTAGCCATCTGGGAATGCAGCCCAGTATGTTTCAGCCTTATTTTACCCAGCTCCTATTCAAGATAGAGTTGCTCTGGTTCACACGCCTGTGACACAAGCACTCCAAACTGGTTTCCATTTCAATTTTCTCTCATTATGTTATTTAATTAATAAGTATTTATTAAGAGCTTTCTTTTTTTTGCTAGACACTGTACTAGGCACAGCAAAACAATTCAAAATAATAAGATCTTTTTTTCTCTGAAATCCATCATTTAGCTCTTCCTAAATTGAGATTTAAGGAAAGCCGTTTCTTTTTTTATGGTTTTGTTTGTTTTTGTTGGGATGGGTTGTTCATAGGTGTGCTGAAGGGAAAACATTTTCCTCTTTGCAAATAAATGAATGTTTAATTATTAAACAAAGTTAAATGGATTTTTTAAACTGTGAAGCCTTCCCATAACCTTTAAAATGCTAATGTATTTTTTGAACCTACAAGACTGGATTTAGTAAGTGGCATTCCTAAGCTTATTTGATCAAGAATTCTTTGTCTCTCGGAGTCCAATTAATTAACATCTCTCTTTGTACTGTGGCTATAGAAGTTGAGCTATGTGGGGGATTCTTTTTATACTGTGCTAAATGTATTATACAATCTGTAATTATGGTATAAATGTGTATTTTGTTTTATCCCTATGTGTTCTAGAATGTGTGTATGATTTTTAAAAGCATTTTAAAATTTTTAAATGTAGATTAAACATTAGAGACAATAAAGTCATTATAATTTCTCACCTCAATTTACCATTCTTTTTCTCCTTTAGATAGCATTTAGTATTCTGGAAAAGAGGATATTCTCACTTTGGGGAGAAGGATTTGCTAATGGAGATTTTGCAGAAAACTGTGATGCTGACTGTGATATGTAACTTATGAGCATTTTGAATAAGAAGAAATAGAATGCCAGTCCTTATTCTTTTCTTGATAAAAGAACTCCTACCAAATTGTATCCAATCAATAGCTTTAAGGACTTGTGATTTTCTCTCTGCCTTTGAGTAATTGCAAATTTTTGATGCTAATTCTTACTCCATAATTTTAAACATGTCTCTGTTTTTCCCATTGCTAAACTTACACTTTAAGTCACAACCTACAATAATATGCAGACAATCCCTGACTTACGATGGTTTGACTTATGATTTTTCGACATTATTATGATGTAAAAGTGAGACGCATTCAGTAGAAATACTGTTGTACCCATACAACCATTCTGTTTTTCACTTTTAGTATACAGTATTCAATAAATTATGTGAGACATTCAATCCTGTATTATAAAACAGGCTTTGTGTTAGATGATTTTGCCCAACTGTAAGATAAAGTAAATGTTCTGCGCATGTTTAAGGTAGGGTGGGCTACGTTATGATGTTTGGTAGGTTAGATATAATAATGCATTATTGACTTACAATATTTTCAACTGTTGATAATTTATTGGAACATATCCCACATTGTATGAGCATCTGTATTCCTGCATCCTCCATATATTCTTTTTTTCTTTTTTCTTTTTTGAGATGGAGTCCCACTCTGTTGTCCAGGCTGGAGTGCAGTGGCATGATCTTGGGTCACTGCAACCTCTACCTCCCCTGTGGATTCTCTTGCCTCAGCCTCCCAAGTAGCTGGAATTACAGATGTACACCACCACATATGGCTAATTTTTGTATTTTTAGTAGAGATGGGGTTTTGCCATGTTGACCAGGCTGGTCTCGAACTCCCAACCTCAGGTGATCCACCCACCTCAGCCTCCCAAAGGGCTGGGATTACAGGTGTGAGCCACCGTACCCAGGCCTACATATATTCTTAATTTTGTCCTGTTCCTTCAAAATTAAACACAGTAGAACAATTTAAGTAAAGCTAAAGATATAGCAAATTTGAGCCTATTTCATGATTTTAATATTGGTCTCAGTTATATTTTCATTAGTAGTATCATTTTCATGTGTCTAAAATATCAGGTAAAATGCATTAGAATATTTAAGTAATTGCACAGGCATTACAAAGGAATAGAAATGATAAAACTGCCAAGATCAACCAGCTGGCCATCAGGCAGAAGCACCCCGTGATGCTGTGAAATACTTGGTTATTGGTGAAGGATGAAAGTCTAGATTCAGCATAGGAAAGAGAATTGTTACGTGTACAGGTACACTGGATGGAGGTGCCAGTTGTTTGCAAGTCAAGCATTCTAAAGCCTAGGACTGCCTGAACTAGAGCAATAAACAACAAAGTATCAGAGTTCAAGGATTAATTCTGACTGGATGATTTTGGAAACCTTCCTGGAGGAGAACAGATTGGGCTGGGTTCTGAAGAATAAATAGGATTCCCACAAATTTTTCCAGACTAAGGAGAGAGGCTAAGATGTGCAAATACAGGGTCTATCTAGGAGTGTAATTTTGGAGTGCAAATTATAGAGTGCATAAGGGATAGTGAAGTAAATTAGACTAGAAAAAGTTATTGAGGCCAGATCATTAGTACTAACAAATTTAGACTTTATTCTCTAAGTGACTGAGAGCTGAGGAAAGTTTTTGAACAGAGGGCATGGTTTGTGTTTCAGAACAATTATTCTGGTGGGCCCATAGGGAGCAGATGAGACTGGAATGAGGCAGGGAAGCTAATTAGGATGTTTTAATTGTCTAGCAAGAAATGATGAAGATTTGATTGACTGGAAAGGAAACAATAAATATGAGACATTTTGAAAAAAAAAATTGAGCTTGGTGAATAAGTCAATTAGAAATCCATTTGGATGCAAGAAACAGAATTTCTTTTGAACAGAGTTGAACACACAGGCTTACTTTATTCAAGTAGATGCAGGTAGGTGGCTGCTGGTGTTGGTGCAGAAGCTTGACAATATCAGTGACATCATTTGTCAGCTCTCTTGGTTTTTCTCTTATGTTGTTGAACAACCATCTCCTTCCTCCACAGCCTACTTTAGGTGAGTGATTGGCTGGAGCTGAGTCACATGGCAGCCTCTAGCTAGAGGCTAGGCAGGTGGGGAATAGAAGTGTCTTGATCACCTGAGACTGATCATGGTCCATAACTATGGGCTGATCACATTGTCCTTTTGAAAAAGCATTATTAGCATGTAGCACATGGGCATTGGATATTAGGTGAACAATTAATACAGTTTGCTACAGTAACTAATTGGATATCAGAGTGCAGTGGGTTGAATAGTTTCCTTCCAAAATTCCTGTCCACCCAGAACATTGGAACATTACATTATTTTAAAATGTGTGTTGCAGATATAAATAAAGTAAGGATTGTGATGAGATCATAGTGGATTGGGATGGACCATAAATTCAAAAAGACTGTCTTATAATTACCAAAGATAAACAAAGACAGATACTAGTTAAAGTGATAAATACAGGGTGGTGTTGTTGCTGTTGTTGTTTTGTCTTTTTTTTGAGACAAAGTTTTGCTCTTGTTGTCCAGGCTGGAGTGCAATGGTGCAATCTCAGTTCACTGCAACCTGTGCCTCCCAGGTTCAAGCAATTCTCCTGCCTCAGCCTCCCAAGTAGCTGGAATTACAGGCATGCTCCACCATGCCTGGCTAATTTTGTATTTTTAGTAGAGATGGGGTTTCACCGTGTTGGTCAGGCTGGCTGGTCTTGAACTCCTGACCTCAGGTGATTCACCCACCTCGGCCTTCCAAAGTGCTGGGATTATAGGCGCAAGCCACCATGCCTTGCCTAAAGACAGGTTTTAATTAGTAATTAACTGTTGCAAAAGGGAAGAGAATCCAGTATAAACTGAACTCAACTTTGATTTGTTTATAGAGAGAGAATGAGAGAATAGGAAAGGGGAACAGTGGGGAGCAGAGTCAGGGAGTGTAAATTTAGAAAAAGTGAGAAGGCAAGTGTCTTAGTCTGTTTTGTGTTGCTATAACAAAATATCACCGACCAGGTAATTTATAAAGAAAAGAAATTTATTTAGCTTATGGTTCTGAAGGATGAGAAGTCCAAAAGCATGGTGCCAGCATCTGGCAAGGGCCTTCATGCTGAATGATAACATAGTAGAAAACATCACACGGTGAAAGAAAGCAAGAGAGTTTGTGCACAACTTCAGGCCATTTAAATAATCAACATTATTCCATTGGTGAAGGTGGAGTATCCATGACCTAAATAACCCCCATATGGCCCCAACTCCCAAAACTGTCATATTAGGATTAAGTTTCCAACACATGCACTTTGGGGGACACATCTAAACCATAACAGTGAGTTGGCCCATGTGAAATCATCTGAGTTTGCTAACTGGTACTGGTCAAAGTTAGGCTCCTACCCTCCCATAGAGACAAGAAGACAGGGGCCCTATCTTCAGGTGTTGGCCAGAACAAACAATACGTTTTTTGGGCAGCCTTGAGCTTTGCCAAGGAGGAACTTAAAGAGACTGGAGTGGTGATACTAAGGATGGGAACTTGAGCTGTCATAAACTATGCTAATGTTTGTTCAAGTCTTTTAATGAGAATGGAGGAGGAGGCCAGGCATGATGTCTCACACCTGTAATCCCAGTACTTTGGGAGGCCACGGCAGGTGAATTGCTTGAGCCCAAGAGTTTGAGACCAGCATGGGCAATATGGCAAAACTCCATCTCTAAGAAAAATATAAAAATTAGCTGGGTGTGGTGACCCATACCCGTAGTTCCAGCTATTCAGGAAGCTGAGAGGGAGGATCACTTGAACCTGGGAGGCAGAAGTTGCAGTGAGCTGAGATCACACCACTGCACTCCAGCCTGGGTACCAGAGTGAGACACCATCTCCAAAAAAAAAAGAGAGAGAGAGAGAGAATGGAGGAATGGACGAGGGACATTGTCGTAAGAGACAAAGTTAAGAAAGCTATGTGAAAATGAAGGCAGAGATCGGAGTTATGCTGTTACAAACCAAGAAATGTCAGAAGTCATCAGAAGCTGGAAGAGGCAAGGAAGGATCCTAGAATCTTTGGAAGGAGTGTGGCTCTGGTGACACCTTGATTTCTTTTTTTCTTTTTTTTTTTTTTTTTGAGACAGAGTCTCGCTCTGTTACCCAGGCTGGAGTGCAGTGACACCATCTCAGCTCACTGCAAGCTCCGCCTCCCGGGTTCACGCCATTCTCCTGTCTCAGCCTCCTGACTAGCTGGGACTACAGGCGTCTGCTACCACACCTGGCTAATTTTTTGTATTTTTAGTAGAGACGGGGTTTCACCATGTTAGCCAGGATGGTCTCGATCTCCTGACCTTGTGATTCACCCGCCTCGGCCTCCCAAAGTGCTGGGATTACAGGCGTGAGCCACCATGCCTGGCTGACATCTTGATTTCTAATTTCTGGCCTCCTGAACTGTGAGAGAATAAATTTCTGATATTTTAAGCCACTCAGTTTATGCTGATTTGTTATAGAAGCCCTAAGAATCTATTTTATGGGGTGAAGGAGATGGGAAGGTATCTAAGCATAAGAGCCTGGGAGAGGATATTGACAGGGCTCAGAACATGATACCCCAAAGTATGGCACCCTGGGGTGCTGAGTACTTTAAACTGAAGGACATTGGAAGGGCCTCAGAAGCAAGTCTCTCTAACCATCTCTCACTCTCCTGTCTCTCATCCATTTTTCTCCTCCAAGTGAGTCATATAAATCAGAATCCCTCTTCCCCAAGAGAGGTCATAGAAACTAGAACCCCTCTCCCACAAAACAAGCCGTAAAACTTAGTAAGATAACTCTCTCCCTTCTACCTTGAAGACCCTCATTCCAGAAGGGCCTTGCTCCATTCTGGGAAGAAGGAATACTACATGGAGAGACCAAGAAGAATCTAAACAGACAAGTGTTACTGAGTTTTTCCCTTCAGTCTATTACCCTTTTGGCCAATAACATTTCTACATGGCTGTTCATTCTTCATAGAATCCAAGCATAAAAACAGTTTTTTCCTTGATCTTTGGGTCTTCATTTCTGAAGCCTTCTGTGTCACATAAAACTTTTGTTTTTTTCTTTGAGACAGAGTATCTTGTTGCCCAGGCTAGAGTGCAATGGCGCTATCTCGGCTCACTGTAACCTCTGCCTTCCAGGTTCAAGCAATTCTCCTGCCTCAGCCTCCCGAGTAGCCGGGATTACAGGTAAGAGCCACCACACCCAGTTAATTTTGTATTTTTAGTAGTGATTGGGTTTCTCCATGTTGGTCAGGCTGATCTTGAACTCCCAACCTCAGGTGATCCACCTGCCTCAGCCTCCCAAAGTGCTGAGATTACAAGTGTGAGCCACCGCGCCTGGACCATAAAATTTTGATTAAATAAATTTGTTATCCTTTTATCTTGTTAATCTGTCTTTTGTTATAGGAGTGTCAGCCATGACTCTTTAATGGGTGAGGAAAGGTATCACACTTTTCTGCTACTACAATATTACTACCATGAGTAGAACATATTGACTGTGAGATATTTGGGAAATATTCATATGGGGATGTTAGGCAAGAATTAGGATTATGAATTTAGAATTGAGGAATGAAGTAAGGAATAAAGAAACTCCAGGGAAAAGAAAAACTTCACCAAGCAGTAGTTAATAAAGTAAGATAGAGTATAAGTTAGTATTTAATTGACCACTTGAACACAATTCTTTCCGTCTTATTTCCAAATTCTATTCCTGTGTGGCAGGAATAGAAGAAAAAGCTAGCATCATTGAAGGTTAATGAATTTGGCCTATAAGGGCTAACAAATATCTACAAACAAATGTTGGAGTCATTAACAGGACTTTGATTTCCCATTTGCCTTAGTAGCAAATTTAGCAGCACTTTATAAACTGCCTCATGGATTACTGTCTCTATTAGTTTTTTTTTTTTAATAAGAAAACAATAAACACTATGCGTGTAGTATTGTATCCTCAGTGCTTCTAATATAATTTCTTCATATTTCTAGTATTACGTTTATCTCATAGTATTCTAATTATTATTCTGTCTCCCCTGCTAGACTGTGAGCTTCTTAAAAGTAATGCACCATTTTTATTAATATTTGTATTTCAATTACTTGACACAACATTCAGCACTTAAGCAATTTATGTAATAACTACTGGATGGATTGTAATAACAATAATAGTTAAGGATGGAGACCTAGAGCTAGTTTAGTTGGGATAAATCCTGGTTTTACTGCTTATTTTTTTTGTGACCTTATGAAATTACTAAACCTCTCTGTGCCCTAGTTTTTTCATCATAATGTGAAATAATAATAAGATCCTTGTCTTGGCCAATTTGGGCTGCTCTAACAAAAATATTATGTACTGACTGGCTTAAACAATAAACATTTATTTCTCATAGTTCTGTGGCTGGGAAGTCCAAGATCAAGGTGCCAGCATATTCAGTATATGGTGAGGGCTCTCTTTCTGGTTTGCAGACAGCCTCCTTCTTTCTGTATCCTCATATGGCTAAGAGAAAGAAAGATCATCTCTCTGGTGTCTCTTCTCATAAGGGCACTAATCCCATAGTGAAAGCTCCACCCTCATGACCTAATTACCTTCCAGAGGATCCCTCTTCAAATATCATCACATTAAAATTAGGGTTTTAGCACTTGAATTTTGAGGGATTATGAACATTCAGTCCATAGCAACCCTCCTCAAAAACTTCTTGTGATAATTAAATAAATTAATCCTTTTAAAGCACTTAGAAGATCACTAGACGTATGGTAAGTGCTCAATACATGATCAACACACACATATATGTTATTGAATTATTAAATAGAACAATGCCTGGCATTCATTACTGCTATTCAAGTTTGTCTTCCTTGTTATTTTATTTTATATCTTCCTGTGTATTTCTCTTGTGGCAATTTCATAATTGCTATAGTTTTGTTTGTTTGACCCTCCAAATCTCATGTTCAAATTTGATCCCCATTGTTGGGCCTAATGAAAGCTGTTTGGGTCATGGGGTGGCTCCCTCACAAATATCTTGGTACTGTCCTCTGGTAATGAGTGAGTTTTCACTCTGTTAGCTCCCATGAGAGCTGGTTGTTAAAAAGAGCCTGGCTCCTTCCCCTGCATTCTCTCTTGCTTCCTCTCTCACCATATGATCTCTACACATGACAGCTCCCCTTTGCCTTCCACCATGAGTGGAGGCAGCTGGAAGCCTTCATCAGAAATAGATGCTGGAGCCAAGTTTTTTGTACAGCCTAAAGAACCATGAGCCAATTTATTTATAAATTACTCAGCCTCAGGTATTCCTTTATAGCAACATAAATGAACTAAGAAATAATCTACAAATTCATTTACTTGATTACTGGCAAATTACTCCCATGAGAGTGAGAACCTTTTCTGTGAAGTTCTCTACCCATTCCATGCCTAACACAGCGTCTACACACAGCAGAGATTAGTAACAGTTTGTTAAAGGAGTAAATTGATCCATTTTTACCTTCTGTAAAGACCAATTTAAATCTTTCTTATATTGCTAACACGGAACCTTCTGGTTCAAAGTTAAAAAAAAAGATAAGGTGCAGTAACAACAGAGTTTCAGGCAGATCTGAGAAAGAAAGATTTCCTATTATTTCTTTCTTTTTTTTTTTTTTTTTTTTTTTTTTTTTTTTTTTTTTTTTTTTTTTTTTTTTTTTTTTGAGACAGATTCTCACTCTGTTGCCCAGGCTACAGTACAGTGGCATAACCTTGGCTCACTGCGACCTCCACCTCCCAGGTTCGAGTGAATCTCACGCCTCAGCCTCCCCAGTAGCTGGGATTACAGACACGTGCCACCATGCCTGGCTAATTTTTGTATTTTTTAGTAGAGACAGGATTTCACCATATTGGACAGGCTGGTCTTGAACTCCTGACCTCGTTATCCACCCGCCTCAGCCTCCCAAAGTGCTGGGATTACCGACATGAGCCACTGCACCCAGCCGATTTCCTATTAATTCTAGGACTAACTACCTGAAAATACGATAATGCCTTGCAGCACTGCATTAATATACTCATTTTTATTGTCCCCTGTTTCTGAGGGTAACAACTTCAAATCTCCTACCTTCTTTCCTGACTTTGACTTCCTATACCGTCAGCTCTTCAGGACTGTCTTCATACTAGAATAATAATAATAACATCATGTTCTTAGACAAAGACTGATCCACTCTCAGAAATAAGGTTAAAGGTTATTTTATGTGATTCTTTTTTGTTTTAATATGATTTACAAAGAGGGAGAGTCAATGTTGAAGGATCAGCTATTCTAAATTTGATCCTTCTATTGGAATACTAAAAGGTATTTGTGAAATAAACACGAATAATCTTTGTAACATTAAACATTGCAAAACCCAAATGCAAAATAGTCCTATTTAACATAAAGTCTTTCATATTGTTCTGTTCTGCCATCCTTCTATACATTTGCCCTGAGAGGGCAGCAACAAGGAAAGAATATGTAAACACTTTAATCATTTCTAACTTGCCATCTGTGACAATTCACCATGCTGAAATCAGAAAGGATGGAATCACTTTTCCATTTCCTTAAGGTCACCAAGGACAGACAAGCTCAGGACATACTGTATTTGTCAGAAGCAAAAGAGATGACTGGTGAGGTGGCAGTGACAAATCTGTTCTAGGCTCAGCTCATTTTACTGAAGAATGTATGTCCCCTCCTGACATTTATCAAAAGAAATTCAATTTTATAAAAAGAAGGATGTCAAATAATAGCACATTGCTAACACTGATTTTGTTGCTGTCAGAAGGGCAGATGGGGGCAAAAAGGGAAAAGGGCGGATGGAAGAGAAATTTATTCCAGCAAGAAACAAACAAGGTCATGCTAATAATACACTTATAGGCTTGAATATATTTCTAATTAAAGCACCTATTTTTGAGATCCATCTTAGTGCCTGGTTCACACCTTAGAATACCAGTTTTCCTTTCTTCCAGACAGAAGGAATGACACAAAGCAGGTTGATTTGTGGGTTTTGTGTTTGTTTTTGGTTTTGTATTTTGTTATTGTTTGAGTGCCATTCTGCTGCACCAGGAAAGAAAGCTAATGAAACCTGGTAAAACCCCAGGTACAATGACATGCACCCTGTGGGCATGCAATCAATAGTTCTTATGGTGATGATGATGTTTTTCTCTGGCAGAAAAGGGTATTTTGGGTCAAAAAAATAACCTAAAAGTTGTAACAGAGGTAACAGAAAAATAGAAGTCAGATTAAAATCAAAGGAAGAAATTCTATCAAAAGACTAGTAATGAAGCTGACAATATACTGTAACAAGTAACAGTGTTTTACCATACTGCATAAAAATATTAGATTAAGATACAAATTAAATATCTTTCTCAGTGAGGGGTTTCTGCAGAACATAAACAATTAAGCTGCTTTCTGGAGAAGACAGGAAACTTGATTAACAGGTCCAAAAAGACAGCCTAGGGAAGACGGGTTTAACACTAGGAGGTGAAACACCAACTGTTATCCAAATTGACTTTTCCAGAAACGTTAGAAAATTTCAATCAAGGACTGAAATATACTCTTTCCTTTTTAAGTGTCAGTGTTCTCTGGCCTTAAACTAGTCATTGGGTTTAGCAATAAGAGCCAAAGGAGGTTCTTATTAAATAAATGCTACCGGTGCATATGTTCCAGTCACCGTCTCCTGAGGTGAGTATGGAGACACTACAGAAAATTGAACCATGAAATAGGGTTTTGCATCTCCATACCAAAATTTCAAATATCTGGAGGTGTCCTAGCTCATGGTGGTTAAGCAGGAAGCTTGTGGGAATACAGGAGGCTACAGGAGACACCAGGAGTAAAATGACCTATTCTGAGTCTTATAAGGTGCCTATTTGATGCAATCTAAGACAATCTTTTTTTTTTTTTTTTTTTTTTTTGAGACAGAGTCTCGCTCTGTCGCCCAGGCTGGAGTGCAGTGGCCGGATCTCAGCTCACTGAAAGCTCTGCCTCCTGGGTTCACGCCATTCTCCTGCCTCAGCCTCCCGAGTAGCTTATTTAGAATAGGGATCCTCAGAAGCTGCTAAAGTAAGTCAAAGAAACAAATACTTCTGTGCATTTTTCCCCACAAATAAGGGATTATCCTAAGCCTCTAGGCATTAAACCAAGAATCCAGTAAAAACCAGGCTTATAGTACTCCAACCCCAAACTCATTTACTGTCCTTGAGATTTTCAAATCCAAGGTGCTAAAAGTTATGCAGCATATTTTAAAATGTATCTGTTATCAAGTGCCTTTCATTGAACCAAAAAAAAAAAAAATCAAATTCAATAGTACATAAACAAGATCTTTCTGCTCCTTCTTGGAAGATTTTTAGAAGAATTGAAGTCATAGAGACAATCCTCTACATGCCATTAATATTGCCATCTTCACATATTATTACCAGTATTATTACCAGCACAGCTTTCAAGGCTTGAAATTTTGCACTGGGCTGGCCTTAACATTTGGACAAATCCTTTTTCAATATAGGGAGTAAATAATAAATCAAAAAATAAAATACATTAATGTGCAATTTTTTTTGTTTGTTTGTTTTTTTTTTTTTTTTTTGAGATGGAGTCTCACACTGTCGCCTGGGCTGGAGTGCAGTGGCACGATCTCAACTCACTGCAACCTCTGCCTCTTAGGTTCAAGCAATTCTCCTGCCTCGGCTTCCCAAGTAGCTGGATTACAGGTGCCCACCACCACGCCTGGCTAATTTTTTGTATTTTTAGTAGAGATGGGGTTTCACCATGTTGGCCAGGCTGGGCTCAAATTCCTGACCTCATGATTCTCCTGCCTCAGCCTCCCAAAGTGCTGGAATTACAGGCGTGAGACACCGTGCCCGGCCAGTATGCAAAATTTTAACCCTTTAAATTAGAGGTCAGCAAACTTTTCCCATTAACAGACAGTAAAATATGTTCTGCTTTCCATCCCATACACTCTCACACAATTAATCAACTCTGCTGTTGCAGCACAAAAGCAGCCATAGACAATACAAAAACAAATAGGGGTGGCTGTGTTCCGATAAAATTTTCTTTACAATAACAGCATAAAACTTTGGCTTCAGGTCATAGTTTGTTGACCCCCACTTCGAAATATCATGTCCCCCCAACTCCCATTTCTTTCGTTCACCTTCTATCACAGAGTCACAGCTTTGCACTCACAGTGTAGCCAAGTTGTAGCTACAGACCAAACATTGTAAAGAAATACCTCAAGGGAACTTGAGAATCAGTTAAAACTTTGTGCTAAATCATGAATGAAGTATTCATTGGGAAACACAGTTAACAACCCATCCCCCAACCTGCTTCCTGGGCCATCTTTCTAAAAATGCAAATTTGATCCCGCAACTCCCTAGCTTAAAATGCTTCACCTGCAACAGAAAGCCCTGGCTCTTTTTTTTCACAATAGGCTCATTTATGGCTGGTCCTGCTTTCTTCCCCTCCTTATTTCTTTTCATCCCTTCCTTCTCACATTCTATGCTTCAGCTACACAGGATTTATAATTTCCAGAATGATACCTGCTCCCTTGCCTTTCAACCCGTACACTTTTTTTTTTTCTTAGATGGAGTTTTACTCTTGTCGCCTAGGCTGGAGTGCAATGGCGTGATCTTGGCTCACCGCAACCTCCACCTCCCGGGTTCAAGCAATTGTCCTGCCTCAGCCTCATGAGTAGCTGGGATTACAGGTTCCCACCACCACACCTGGCTAATTTTTGTAGTTTTAGTAGAGAAGGGGTCTCACCATGTTGGCCAGGCTGGTCTCAAACTCCTGACCTTAGGGACTCTGCCTGCCTTGGCCTTCCAAAGTGCTGGGACTATAAGTGTAAGCCACCACGCCCAGCCAATCCATACACTTGTTACTCACTCTCCTTGAAGCACTCTTCTCCACACATCCCTGGCCTTGCCAACTCCTTGAAGGCTGACCTTAGGTGTCTTAAGGACTTCAGCTCCCAGACACTTCTGCATACCTGCATTATAATATTTTTACTGCTGGTTGTGTGTGGTTCCTCACACCTGTAATCCCAGCACTTTGGGAGGCCAAGGCAAGAGGATTGCTTGAAGCCAGGCATTCAAGACAGCCTGGGCAATATAATGAGACCCCATCTCTACAAAAAAATTAGAACTTAGCTGGGCATGTGGTACATGCCTGTAGTGCCAGCTACTTGGGAGGTTAACATGGGAGAATCACTTGAGCCCAGGATGTCAAGACTGCAGTGACTCGTGATTACACCACTGCACTCCAGCCTGGGTGACAGGGCAAGATCTTGTCTCATCATCATCATCATATAATATTCCTGCCACTATCTACAGATGATTACTGGTGCAGATAAAGTTAAAATTCTTCTTGGCCATGCGTGGTGGCTCACACCTGTAATCTCAGCACTTTGGGAGGCCGAGGTGGCCAGATTGCTTGAGTTCAGGAGTTCAAGACTAGCCTGGGCAACATGATTAAACCCTGTCTCTACCAAAAATACAAAAACTTAGCCGAGCATGGCGGCACATGTCTGTGGTCTCAGTTACTTGGGAGGCTGAGGTAGGAGGATCACTTGAGCCCTGGGTGGTAGTGGGGAGGGTGAAGGTTGTAATGAGCTGAGATTGTACTACTACACTCCAGACTCCAGCATGGGTGACAGAGTGAGATTCCATCTCAAAAAATATATAAAAAACAAAAAATTTAAAATCCTTGAAAGCTGAAACTGCATTTTCTTGTAAGCACATGATATCCCTCTTAGGGTCCTGCTCCCCCATCCCTCGAGCATGGAAATAAAGAAAAAATCTTGAGTCCCTTTAGGGGAAAATTCTAGGCACCACACTATCCTTGAGAAATAAATAAATAATCCATTAATCAATAAGGTAATAATAAGCTTAAACAATAGCCACCCAAGTAAGTTAGAGTCATAAAATGTTTGGTTCCATATAAAAACTGAAGATAACATCTTGACATATGTCCCTGAGTTGTTTTTCGGAAACCTGTATGCCCACAAGATGGAAAATGCTGACCACCGTCACATAGATCTCAAATAAAGGAGAACTGAGGACTGAACTCTGATCGTTGTCCCTTATTCTTAATGTCTTCATGAGGGGCCTGGAGAGGGTCATCATGCCCATGGACCAAACCTTAACATTCCTTTCTTCTGATCCCAAGTTTTTAGACAAAGCATTGCTTCCCTAACCAATCGTAAATCAAACAATCTGTAAACTTCTCTATTACTTGTAAGCGCCCACTTCCAGATATTCTCCCTTTCGAGGCAAAACCAATGTATAACCTCCATGTATTGAATTACGTATGATTTTGCCTGTAACTTCTGCTTTCCTGAAATGTATCCCTTCCTTTAAAAACTCTTGCTTGTAAGCCACGGGAGAGTTTGGGTCTTAAGTGTTAGCTGCCCAATTCTCCTTGCTTGATGCCATGCCGTAAATGCCTCACTTTCTCTCACTGCAAATCTCGGTGTCAATGTTTGCCTTTGCTGCACCAGGTCGGCCAACCAAAGTTTGGTTGGATAACACATGGTACCTGGCACGTTGAGAATAATCCCTAATACTTATTAAATGAAGCCATCAATTATTTAATTTCTTTAAGAAACTTTTGGCCTTTCTACTTCAGAATATAACTTCAGTTATTCCCAGTTGTGGGCAATTTATTTTCTTTTGCATATTGTCTATAAATGATACCCAAACAACTAATAGGAAAAAAATTATTAATCAGTTAAACAGGTAATTTAATATCAAACCATGGAGGAGGAGAAATAATTGTCTCTCTACCCTTCAGAATTCGTAGCTGAGACTCTATAAAAACAGACAGGTTAACAGGAGAAAAATAAATAAAAGTTGAATAACATGTATACCTCCAGTATACATGGAAGGGATACTCAGGGAAATCTGAAAGAGTAAAATCTCCAGGCTAAATCTCAAGAGAAGATCTCAAAAGGGTTGTTTAAACTTCAGCTTATACCATCCTTTGTTGAAATAAAAAGAGAAGTTTATTGGGAAAGGCTGATTATGGGAGATAAGAAGAGTACAGTATGCAAGATCAAAGTTTGTTATGCAAACTTAAGTCAGTCCCTTCTCCATTAATTAAGACTATAGTGTGATTTAGTCATTCTCTTCCTGGTACTGAGAGTGAGACACCCTTACAAATAAAGATTTTCTTTATAGACATAAATTTCACTTACAAAAGGGTAATTTCTACTCTAGTTTTCTGAGTTTCTCCTGTGTCTGCTGTTTCCCAAAATAATTCAGCTCAAAACAATTATATGTCAAAGAAGCTTATGTCGGGTGGTGTCTTCTGGTCTTTTACAGTCACACTTTAAGATGACGTGTTCTGAACCCCATAATATAAAAACCTCTTAACTTGATTTAAATTATTTTTCAGGTTGAAATTAGACACATAGCCTTATGTTGTCATTATTGTTTTGTTTCTTTAGCGTGTCAACAACCTAAAAGGAAGACGCTGAAGCAAAATTAATATATGTAGAGAGTTTCTTTGGGCCAACTTTGCAGATTGCAACACAAGAGTGCAGATTCAAGTTGCCCTGAATATACTCCAACAAGCAGTAGTTACAAGTGGATTTTTAAAGGCAAAAAACGGAGACGCAGAGTGGGCTGATACAAAGTTGCTTGTCGGGAATTCTCATTGGTTCATGAAAATGACACTGAGTAGTTATTGGCTATACATTTTTAGCTACAGAGTGTGGGCTATAGTGTCTGGTGTGGTATTATTAGCTTAATTTATAGCTACTTATAGCAATAGCAAGCAGTTTCAAGAGATTAATACATAGCTCAAAGTGGGAAATAGGACATTATTGCAGTCTCATTTTAATGTCTCTTTGGGTCTGATAAGTATAGTCTTCTTTTTTTTTTTGAGATAGGGTCTCACTCTGTCACCCACACTGGAGTGCAATGGCACCGTCTCAGCTCACTGCAACCTCCACCTCCCAGTCTCCCAAGTAGCTGGGACTATAGCCTTGCACTACTATAACCTGCTAAATTTTTGTGTTTTTTTGTAGAGATGAGGTTTCACCATGTTTCTCAGGCTGGTCTTGAACTCCTAAGCTCAAGTGATCTGCCTGCCTCAGCCTCCCAAAGTGCTGGGGTTACAGGTATGAGCCATCGCACCAGGCCAGGACCTGGTCATTAAAAGGCCTCAGATAAAAGTTCTTTTCTCAAGAGACAATCTTAGGGCCACTTGCTGCATTATCTATCAGTATTAATAAAGCCATTTTGCATTTACCCTATAGAAATATTTTCTCAACTAGTCACTTAACAGCCAGGTTTTATTTGAGAAGCAATTCAACATTTATGGGGTCTACAGAAGATAAGAACAAATGCTATATAAAGACATCCCTCATAGCAGACAATAGAAAAAATAATGTGCTTTAATGCATTATCCACATACAGCATGTCACTCTGGGTTACTAGATTTTAGGCTTTCATAATCTTTGAACTATTTTATGACTCTTTGTAAGTTAAAAGTGACAAAGACCCTCCCCTTAGGCTCTTTTGAATCTTCTTTTAGACTAAGTATCACCCTTGGTCTCATCCTTGCCCTGCCTAGTCCATTTTAGCAAGAATCCTGTTGAGTCAATATGGCAAAAATCCCCTACCCTTAGTATCTGATCACTATTGATAGCTGATCAAATTCCTCTTCCTTCATCCTCTTTATCTCATCACAGTGGACTGCCTTTAGCAAGAATCCTAAGTCTGTGTAGCAATAATCCCCATAGCCTTGATGTTTCCATTTAGTAATTTTCTATCCTCTGATCTCCGCCCTTTTCCTTGGTCATAAATCCCTGCTTTTTCTTGTTGTATTAAGAATGGGGTTTCACTCTATGCTGAGATCTCTTTTTCCCTATTGCAATGATTCCTGAATAAAATTTGCTTTTATCACTTTAACTTTTTGTCTGGCTGTGGTTGCTTTGACAATAGACGTGCATATTTTGTCTCACAGAGTGGAGTTCAATTGACTTCCCATCTCCTATGGGGTAAAAAAAACAGTTTTGCCTCTATTTGTAATTCCATTTCTTTACTCCATAGAAATGTGTGCCTTTGAATTTTCCTTTAAACCAATTATAATATCTACCTGCCTTCCTTACTGAATGAGTCAAATAAAAATTTTAACGCAAGCTCATTTGTATACCCGTATGACAGTCATGATCTTACCTTTTCTAGAAAATTATCTTTTAACAATTTTGGAAGTTCCACTGAAATACCCAATGGATTTACCTACCAAAGCCAGGTAACTTTGCAGGCAGAGAAATGCACTTCATGGGCAGTGTAAGTCCAGGTAGATCTTTTCTTGGCTCACAGAATTGAATCCAAGGTGGCAAGAGAACTTTGCTCACCTTTTTTCTCATTCTAATTCTCCTCTATATTAATTTTACATTTTTGGTTTTGGGTTGTTTACTGTCAGTAAGTTATTTCCCATTGCTGGAAGTAATGGTTGAGAATTTACTTTTATGATCTGATTATTTGATGATCTCTGTAAATGAATAGAGATCTCTGCTAAGTGAGAGATAGCAGAGAATCTAGTGTGTTAGTCCTTTCTGTTGATCTGTTTTCTATTTTGAGCTCCTGCAGAAACCAAAGTAATGCTTTAAGAATTCAAGTTCACATGATTTAGATAAATTTTTGGCAAATGAGACAAGCTTAATATTATTGGTTTAACAAAAATGCTTATGTCTTCTTTGATTTATTAGAGAATGAGAATAATATAATGTAGGTGCTTATGCTACTTGGATAAGTTTTTCCTAATCTTAAACAGGTTAATTGATTGAATAAGCTTGCCTTAATTCTACTTCATTTTTAAGATGTTTACAAATATAAATTTCTATTTACCCAGACTGAATCATTATTGTGATAAACTTTATTTCAACAATAATTATGTTTTGTGTATGTCAGCTTCAGGACAATTTTCAAGGTAAGTAACTTAAAACCTTGGACCAATGGTAAGTTGAGTTAATTAATGGAGAATCATTAGATAGTGAGACAGTATCTCAAGATAGTAAGATAGAATACTGAAACACTCATTACTACTCATAATTTCAAGTTTATATCCCTTTACTTCTTATTTTCATGGGACTATCTCTTTGGATCTGTAATGAATGTGCTGCTCATTTCTGCCACTTTAAGGAGTGTATAAAAATGATGTATATGGCTAAGGCAAGCTGTATTGTGTGTATTCACAAGTTCTGCTAGTCTGCTGCAAAATGCTGGTGTGAACGTGAACAATTATCCACTCTCCAGGTCTCTCTGTGAAATAGAAGTGTGTTACTTTGGCTAAAAGTTATAATGAATATGTGGCTTTGGCTATATTTAGGAGCCATAGTTTCTGACAAATACAGCTCTGTGTGTTTCCATTTTTTGAGGAAAAGAGTAATTTTGTCCCAAAGGAGTGGAATATTTTTGGCCTCCAAACCCCCTTGTGCTCTTCAAGCTTATTGAGAACCACAAAGAACTAGAACTGCTTCTGAGATTTCCCAAAGGACTCCCATAAAGTCACAAAGATTTGGTCTTTTACCTTCTAAAAAGAGAGATGCTAGAAATAATTAGGCTTGTTTAATATCATTAGGTCTAAAAACAAAAAAAGATACCGTAAAATATGGTGCCTTGACAAGCCCTTTATTTATTTATTTGTTTATTTTTTTGAGACAAGGTCTCACTCTGTCACCCAGGCTGGAATGCAGTGGCATGATCTCAGCTTACTGTACCCTGACCTGCCAGGCTCAAGAGATCCTCCCACTTCAGCCTCCCAAGTAGCTGGGACCATAGGCACATGCCACTATGCCTGGCTAGTTTTTGTATGTTCTGTAGAGACGGGGTTTTGCCATGTTGCGCAGGCTGGTCTTGAACTCTGGGCTCAAGCATCCTCCCATCTTGGCCTCCCAAAGTGCTGGGATTATAGGCATGACCCACCACGCCCAGCCTCTTGACATGCTTTGAACTAAAAAAAACAGCCTCAGAAACAAAGTCTCTCCGACCTTCTCCCACCCTCATCCTCTGTCCCCCAATCACAGTCCTCTGCCTCTCAGACAGCAGAGGGAGAGGCTTTCTCTGAAGTTCCCTTATGGGACTATAGGAAGTTCCTCCAGACAGAATGCAATTGTCTTAGCTCTTCTCCCTATAATCTCAGAAAACAAAGAAGGTTAGCTTGCTGGAATGATGACTAGATTGGACACCATACCCAAAGCCCAGACAGACTTTCTCCCAGGCTATTGTTTGTTCTTCTCCCCTAAAAATCATTTACTTTTCCTCTGAAATTGCCTACATCTCCCACTCCCTCTCCCCTATGAAGAGGGTATTTAAACTTCAACCGTCTGGCCCTTGTTTCAGTAGCACACTTTGGGTGACTCCCGTGCACTTGCACGTTAATAAATTTGTATGCCTTTTCTACTGTTGATCTGTCTATTGTCGTTTTGTTTTATAGACTCAAATTCTTGAACTCCCAGGGAGTGGAAGAAAACTTTCTTTCATCCCTACAGTGTGTTATTATTAATGAGTTACATAGAAAGAGTTGTTGAATTAAAAAAGATACTTACACTTCCCTAGTTTAAATTTGTATGGGTAAAATCATGACAAACACTTTACAAACTAAAATCTATATGTGAAGTTCCTAGAGATTTGTCAATGCCTTCACTGCCTATGACACCATTCTATTTATCAGAGTTCAGGTGCAACTCTGGCTGATAATAGACAATAGACAATAGTATACAGTAGACAGTCATAATTTCAGTTATTTTTAGCATGCCAGTTTTGTTAAGATAGAATTCACATACAACGCAATTTAACCATTTAAACTATACAATTCAACCAGGCACGGTGGCTCATGCCTGTAATCCCAGCGCTTTGGGAGTCTGAGGCAGGAGGATTGCTTGAGATCAGGAGTTTGACACCAGCCTGGGCAATATAGGGAGACCTCCTCTTTACTAAAACTTTTTAAAAATCAGCCAGGCGTAGTGGTACATGCCCGTAGTCCCAGCTACTTGGGAGGCTGATAGGGGGATCACTTGAGCCTGGGAGATCAAGGCTGCAAGTGAGCCATGATTATGCTATTGCACTCCAGCCTGGAAGACAAATTGAGACCTTGTCTCAAAAATAATAATAATATTAATAATAATGATAATAATTAGGTGTATAATTCAATGGTTCTTAGTATATTCAGTTATGCAACCATCACCTCAATCAATTTTAGAACATATTCTTCACTTCAAAAAGAAATCCTACAACCGTTAACAGTCTTTCTGCATTTCCCCACTAACCACCAACCCAGATTTGCCTATTTGGGACATTTCATATAGATGGAATCATGCCATATGTGATCTTTTATAGCTGGTTTCTTCCCCTTAGCATAACATTTCAAGGTTCATTTATATTTTACCATGTATCATTACTTCATTCCTTGTTATTTGCAAATATTATTCCATTGTGCAAATATAACATTTTATTTATCCACTCATCAATTGAAAGGCATTTAGACTGTTTTCACTCTTTGCTTATTATGAATACTGATGCTATAAAAATTCATTTACAAGTTTTTGTGTAAACATGTTTCCATTTCTCTTGGGTGTATACTTAGAAGTAGATTTTCTAGGTCATCTGGTAATTCTATGTTTAATCATTTTTATGGCAACCCTATGTTTAACTATCAGATTGTTTTCCAAAGTGGCTGCACCATTTTTCAGTCCACTAGCAGTGTGTGAGGGTTTCAATATCTTTACACCTTACACAACACTTGGCCAGTCACACTGGCTCATGCCTGTAATCCCAGCACTTTGGGAGACTGAGGAAGGTGGATCACTTGAGCACAGGAATTTGAGGCCAGCCTGTGAAAAGTGGCGAAACCACATTTCTACTAAAAGTACGGAAAGTTAGCCAGGCGTGGTGGCCTGCGCCTGGAGTCCCAGCTACCTGGGAGGCTGATGTGGGAGGATCACCTGAGCTCAGAATGTTGAGTTGTGATGGCACCACTGCACTCTAGCCTGGATGACAGAATGAGACCCTGTCTCAAAAAAAACAAAAACCAAAAATCACCACAACCAACAACAAAAATACTTCTTATCTGTCTATTTGATTACAGCATCTTAATGGGTATGAAGTGCTATCCTATCACCTTGAGATTTACTTGTTTTTTTTCTCCCTAATGACTAATGATGTTGAACATCTTTTCATGTGTTTATTGGCCATTTATGTATCTTCTTTAGAGAAATGTTAATTCGAATGCTTTGCCCATTTTGTATTCGGGTTATTTTATTATTGAGTTGTAAGACTTCTTTATATATATTAGACACGAGTTCCTTATAAGACATATGAATTGCAAATGTTTTCTCCATTTCGTGGATTGTCTCTTCACTTTTTTTTTTTTTTTTTTTTTTGAAACGGAGTCTTGCTCTGTCGCCCGGGCTGGAGTGCAGTGGCCGGATCTCAGCTCACTGCAATCGCCGCCTCCCGGGTTTACGCCATTCTCCTGCCTCAGCCTCCCGAGTAGCTGGGACTACAGGCGCCCGCCACCTCGCCCGGCTAGTTTTTTGTATTTTAGTGGAGACGGGGTTTCACTGTGTTAGCCAGGATGGTCTCGATCTCCTGACCTCGTGATCCGCCCGTCTCGGCCTCCCAAAGTGCTGGGATTACAGGCTCGAGCCACCGCGCCCGGCCCTCTCTTCACTTTTTTGATGGTGTCCTTTCAAGCATGACTGTGGTGAAGTCCACAATTTTCTAATTTTTCTTTGGTCAATTGTGTTTTTGGTGTTACATCTAGAAAGGCTTTGCCTAACCCAAGGTCATAAAGATTTATACCCTACATTTCATTCCAAAAGTTTTATTGTTTTAGCTCTTACATTTAGGACTCTGATCCATTTTTAGTTAATTTTTGTGTATGGTTTGAGGAAGAAGTTCATCTTTATTCTTTTGCATGTGCATATCCAGTTGTCATATTTGAGAATGATGCTCATTTTACCAAATATGACCATGTTCTTTTAAGTAACTAAGGTTGTAAACCTTGTGAAACCAATGCATGCAATGTCCTGTTGGGTAAGCTCACCTGGTACCTGACTTATAGGTTTCCCTACCTTCCAGGTAGGTACAGAAGGTCACTTTCTGGCAGGTCCAAAAGTCTTAGCATCTTTTGGGGACCTGGAGAAGAAAGCAATTTGTCTCATTTATAGGAACTGCAAGGAAATCTGATGATGAGTTCTTACCTTGGTTTCTTAGCCACAGGATAGTAAATAATGAGAGGTTTTAAAAGCCCTTTCTGAGATTACTTATAAAAACTTCCAGCGAAGCAAATTTTAGGTCTCTATGGTAAAGGAATTTGCTTGCTACACCTGTATATATAATCAGGTCAGATCCACCAATGTTGAGAGAGGAGGAAGGGAGAAACCAGTTAGGCAGCAGTTAGGGTGGGTCCCTGGTTGAATTCTTTCAAACAAAAGTACAGCCTGAAAAATCAAGCTGCAGGCACAGATAAGGGAACTTGCACAGGGGGCTTGCCTAAGACATGCCCACCGATGCACAGATAAGAAAGGCTACACGGGTGACTTGCCCAAACATTCCCGCAATGGAAAATTTCGTCCCCTGACACATGCACAGTGAAGGGAACAAAGCAATATGGAGTAATTTAAGCTAAAGGCCCGCATGCGCACTAGGAGGATGCAACGGGGTTACCAGAAATTTGTGCCTTACGGAAATAAAATGCCCAGCCCTCATCGGTTTCTTAAAAAAGCCTTTATATTCAACTGTGAAAACAGCAGTCCTCTTTCGGGTCCCCTCTCTGCAGTGGAGAGCTTTCTTCTTTCGCTTATTAAACTTTTGCTCCAACTTCACCCTTGGTGTCTGCGCTTCTTAATTTTCTTGGTCATTATATAAAGAACTTCGGGTGATACTTTGGGCAATGAGAAACTGCTACATTGTGGTGCATTGGCGAGACTGTAACCATGTGACTCTTACTTTGCGATCAAGAATAATCTTTTGAGATTATTTTTTATTAAAAGAGGAGAGACTATACAAAAAATTGTGTTTCAATGGAAAATTATGGATTATCTACACACAGCATGCCTTGTGTTACCTAATCTAGCCTTTTTAATTTTTCTTAGAGACAGGGCTTTGCTCTGTTGCCCAGACTGAAGTGAAGTGGCATGATCATCACTTACTGCAGCTTGAACTCTTGGGCTCAAGTGATCCTCCCGCTTCACCTCCCCTAGGACTACAGGGATGTGCCACTATGCCCAGCTAAGTGTTTGTTTATTTGTTTTGTAGATTTGGGGCCTCTCTCTGTTGCCCAGGCTGGTCATTAACTCCTGGCCTCAACCGATCCTCCCATCTCAGCCTCCCAAAGTGCTGGGATTACAGTTGTGAGCCACTGTGCCCAGCCAGTCAGATTCTAGCCTTTATAATCTCTGAGCTATTTTACAACTCTTTGTTAATGGATAGACTACACATTCTGTCTTGTCTGATAGGGTTTCAGTGAACTTATCTCCCCTCTCAGGGAAAAAATACTTTTGCCTTTTTCCATTCCTTTATTCCATATAAATCTGTACCTTTTGACTTTTCCTTTGATCCAGTATAACATTTGCCTGCTTCTCTCATCAAATAAGTAAAATCTTTCACACATGTTCATTTTTTCTCTGTATGAGAGTCATGATTTTACCTTTATTTCAAAAATTATCTTTTAACAATCCATTACAAAGTGGGATAGAGATGAAATCAGATACGAGAGAAAAAGACCCATGAAAACGCACAGGTTTAGGATGTACCTCATTTGGACTCTGCAGAGACAATGAAACAAAGTATCAGAGAAGTTGATTTGCCCAAAGATACAACCAGGAAATGGGGGTGAGATAAGGGTGAAGGGTAAACAATAATTAATGGCAAAGAAATTAAAATGACACAAAACATATGAATAAATGCTCAATCCCATAATGCTCTCAAATCCTTTTATAAAAGACTTATCATTTTCATCTAAAAGAGTGGTCAAGAAATAGAAGTGTGGTACTATTCAGGGCAGGTAAGTAGGTAGCAGGAATAGACACATTTCTGCTTTGTGAATAAGTGAGCAGGATAAACTCTTTCGGAGGCTATTTAATAAGATTTAAATACAGGTATCCTTTAAACCAGTATTTCTACTTTCAGATGTTTAATGGGTGAAACGCTTGCACAAGTATGTGATGATATATGTTCAAGGATGTTCATTTTCAATATTGTAATAGTAAGCTTGGAAGCACCCTAGATTTCCATCAATAAAAGGCTGTTTCAGAACAATGTATCTAAAATCATGCATTTTTTGTTTAAAAATATACATATAGTGGTCATCTTAGAGGGATGGGACTATAAAATTTTGTACTCCACATTTTTTGTTTTACATGTTTGTATTACTTTTGCCATATTAAAAAAATAGTAACAATATACCTATAAGAGAATCCAATATTTTATTTTTTTTTACTTTTTTTTTTATTGGCATATGCCTGCTGTTTATTGTTTTTCCCTTTATTATTATACTTTAAGTTCTAGGGTAGCATGTGGCATGACGTGCAGGTTTTGTTACCATATGTAACGTTGTCCATGTGTTGGTGTGCTGCACCGCATCAACTCGTCAGCACGCCATTACAGGTCATCCATTTAATATCATGTATAACTCCCCAATACAATTCCTCCCCCCTCCCCGCCTCGCCCCATGATAGGCCCCGCAATGTGTAGATGTTCCCCCTTCCCCCCCGATCCAAGTTCCTCATGTTCAGTTCCCACCCTATGAAGATTGAGAACATGGCGGTGTTTGGTTCTCTTCTTGTGATAGTTGGCTAAGAATGATGGTTTCCAGCTGCATCCATTGTCCTACAAAGGATGCAAAGCATCCATCGCTTTTTTATGGTGCATAGTATTCGCATGGTGGTATAGTGTGCCACATTTTCTTAATCTTGATACAGTATCATGTAAATGAACTCATTTTTTCAATGCACCAATGGCAACTTCTCAGTGGAGGTGGAGAGGGCTGTAGAACAGCATTCTGAATTGGACCTCCATGAAGTAGGGCATAGTTATTACTCACTAGTCACTAAGAATATTTTCCATGAGATGTGCACAATATCCAGACAAGAATTTTAACAAGATCCACACTCCCTGCCTGAGCCAATGAAACCCTCTACCTAATCAATTAACTAATGAAGGTCTTGGGGCAAATAACTACCACTGAAGAATTTATGAACTATAGAATGTAGGTGTGTGTGTGTCTTTTGACTGTAGTTCCCACTGAAGAGTTGCTGAATGATGAATTAATGCTCAATGATCCAGATATACATCATATAAATAATTACTTATAAATATTATTCAAAAGAACTTTATCTACTTTAAACAGCTATTTGTGCAGTTAATTGATTTTAAACTACATATGCTTCTAATTTCAAAATAGGCTGATTGAAGTCGAGTTTTTAGTAGGTGCCTAGCATATTATGATTTTAAAAATTTAAATCTTAAGTTACACTAAAATGCTGTAGGAAATAGATTTCATCAGGCAACCAAACCAATGTCATGGGTCACTATTCGTAAATACCATGGCAAATAATAATGATTAACTTTTACCACAGACTTAGTGCATAGAAATAATTTTTGTAAGTTATGCCTGCAAGCAACCCAGTGATGTAGGTAATGATTTATCCTGGCTTAACAGAAGTTAACTAAAGATACGGAGTGAGAAAATGAGGCCAGGGAGTTCTCTGGGGCCTCTTATATAAGGGTACAATCCCATTCATGAGAACTCCATTTTCATGACCCAGTCATATCCCAAAGACCCTGCCTCCTAACACCATCACATTTCAGGTGAGAATTTTGCATAGCCATTTGGGAAGGGAGGACACAAATATTCAGTCCATAACAAAACTCCTCATTGAGGTTATGTGTATTGACTAGATAACAGAAACTCAACAGTTTCCATCCCAAATTTGTTTGCTATCCAATATAGATAGTTTTGATTTTGTTTTTGTTTTGAAAGAGTCTTACTCTGTCACCCAGGCTGGAGTGCAGTGGCACAATCATAGCTCACTGCGGCCTTAACCTTCTGGGATCAAGTGATCCTCCCACCTCAGCCTCCTTAGTAGCTGGGACTACAGGCATGTGCCACCATGCCTGGATCTTTTTTATTTAATTAGTTAGTTATTTTTGTGGAGACAACGTTTTGCTTTGTTGCCCAGGCTGGTCTCAAACTTCTGGCCTCAAGTGATCCTCCCACCTCGGTCTCCCAAAATGTTGGGCTTACAAATGCGTGCCACTGCATCTGGCCTCATAATTTCTGATTTATATTCACAATAAAGCTAAAAGAGGACATACATGTAGTGTGGAACAAAAAGCACACAAGGAAGCTGTTCAAATGTCTTTTTTAAATTTTTACTTTTTAATGTTTTTATTGATGTGTAGTATTTGAACATATTTATGGGATACATGTGATATTTTGTTACATGAATAGAATGTGTAATGATCAAGTCAGGATATTTAGGATATCCATCACCATCAGCATTTTACCTTTTTTATGTGTTGAGAATGTTTCAAGTCCTTACTTCGAGCTATTTTGAAATGTGTAATACATAATTGTTAAATATAGTCACCTATATCACTAGAGAATATTAGAACTTACTCTAACTAACTGTATGTACCCGTTAACCAACTCTGCTTTACTTCCCCCCACGCACACTCCCACATTCTTCCCAGCCTCTGATAACTGTAATTCTACTCACTACCTCCATGAAATCAACATTTTTATGAGCATGTGAGTACATGTGATAATATTTGTCTTTCTGGTTTTTGTTTTGAGACAGGGTCATACCCTGTAGCCCAGGCTGGAGTGTAGTAGCACTATCACAGCTCACTGCAGCCTCCAATTCCCTGGGCTCATGTGATCTTCCCACCTCTACTTCCTGACTAGCTGGGACTACAGGCACATGCCATCACGCCTGTCTAATTTTTGTATTATTTTGTAGAGATGGGGTTTTACCATGTTGCCCAGGCTGGTCTCAAACTCATGGGCTCAAGCGATCAGCCCACCTTGGCCTTCCAAAATGCTGTGATTACAGGCGTGGACCACCGCACCTGGCCATGTTTATCTTTCTGTGTCAGGCTTATTTAACCTCCAGTTTCATCCACGTTGCTGCAGATGACATTATTTCATTATTTTCTATGGCTGAATAGCATACTACTGTGTAAATATATGACATTTACTTTATGCATTAATTCATTGGTGGACACTTAGGTTGATTCCCTATCTTTGCTATTGTGAATAGTGCAGCAATAAACATGGGGGGAGTATGTATCCCTTTGATATGCTGATTTCCTTTCTTTTGGATGAATACCCAGTAGTGGGATAGCTGGATCATATAGTAGTTCTATTTTTAGTTTTTTGAGTAATCTTCATACCATTTTCCATAATGGCTGTACTAACTTACATTCCTACCAACAGTGTATGAGAGTTTTCTTTTCTCTACATTGTCACCAACATCGGTTTTTTTTTTTTTGTATTTTTTAATAGTCATTTTTACTGGGGTAAGATGATATTGTGGTTTTGATTAGCATTTCCCTGATAATTAGTGATTTTGAGCATTTTTATTATACCTGTTGGCCACTTATAGATCTTCCTTAGAGGAATGTCTATTTAGATCCTTGCCCAACTTTTAAATGGGGTTGTTTGTGTTTTTTGCTGTTGAGTTGTTTCAGTTCCTTGTATATTCTGGATATTAGTCCTTGTCAGATAAATAATTTGCAAATATTTTCTTCCATTGAAGAGGTTATCTCTTTGCTCTGTTGATTGTTTCCTTTGCTGTGTGGAAGTTTTGTAGTTTAATATAACTTCATTTGTTAATTTTTGGTTTTGTTGCTTATTTTTGGGGGGTCTTAGCCATAAAATACTTGCTTAGGCCAAAGTCCTAGAGTATTCCCCGCTATGGTTTTTTCCTAGTTGTTTTATAGTTTGGGGTCTTTCGTTTAAGTTCTCAATCCATCTTGATTTGATTTTTGTATATGGTGAGAGATAGGGGTTTAATTTCATTCTTCTGCATGTAAATATCCAGTTTTCTCAGCACCATTTATTGAAGAGGATGTCCTTTTCCCCAGTGTATGTTCTCGGCACATTTGTCTAAAATCATCTCTCTGTAAATATGTAAGTTTATTTATGGGTTCTCTATTTTGTTCCGTTGGTCTGTGTTTCTCTTTTTATACCAATATCACGCTGTTTTGGCTACTATAGCCTAATAATATATTTTAAAGTCAGGTAGTGTGGTGCCTCCAGCTTGGTTATTTTTGCTCAGAATTGCTTTGGCTATTTAGGCTCTTTTTTGGTTCCATACAAATTTTAGGATTTTTTTTTTTCTATTTCTGTGAAGAATGTCATTAGCATTTTGATAGGAATTGCTTTAGTAGTATGGTCATTTTGCAATATTAATTCTTCCAATCCATGAGCATGGAATGTCTTTACATTTGTTTGTGACCTCTGCAATTTCTTTCACCGGTGTTTTATACTTTTCCTTGTAGAGATCTTTCACCTCCTTGTTTAAATTTATTCCTAGGATATTTGTTTTGTTTTGTTTTGTTTTGTTTGTGTGTTATCATTGTACATGGGATTTCTTTCTTGATTTATTTTTCAGCTACTTCATTATTGACATTATTGGTATATAGAAATGCTACTGATTTTTGTATGTTGATTTTGCTTTCTGAAACTTCACTGAATTTGTTTATCAGCTCTAGGAGTCTTTTGAAGGAATCTATAGGGTTTTCTAGATATAGAATTATGCTGTCAGTGAACAGAGATAATTTGGTTTCCTCTTTTTCTATTTGGATGCCTTTTATTTCTATCTCTTATTTGATTGCTCTGCCTAGGACTCCTAGTAGTATGTTGAATAGAAATGGTAAAAGTGGGCATCCTCACTTGTTTTAGTTCTTAGGGGAAAGGGTTTTAGCTTTTTCCCATCAGTATGTTGACTGTGGGTTTGTCATACATGGTCTTTATTATATTGAGGTATGTTCCTTCTGTGCCTAGTTTGTTGAGTGTTGTTTATCATGAAGGGATGTTGAATTTTATCAAATGCTTTTTCTGCATCTATTAGATGATCATGTAGTTTTTGTCTTTTGTTCTCCTGAGGTGATATATCACATTTACTGATTTACATATGTAGAACTATGCTTGCAATCCTGGGGTAAATTCCACTTGATTGTGGTATATTATCTTTTTGAGGTGCTGCTAGATTTGGTTTGCTAATATTTTGTTGAGGATTTCTAGATCTACGTTCATTAGCTTATTGACCTGTCATTTTCTTTTTGTGTTGTGTTTTTGTTTGACTTTGGTACCAAGGTAATACCGGTTTTATAGAATGAGTTAGGGAGAATACCCACCTCTCCTCTTTTTCAGAATAGTTTGAGGAGAATTGAAATTAGTTCTTCTTTATTAGTTTGGTAGAATTATGCAGTAAAGTCATGTTTTGGCTTTTCTTTGTTGGGAGACTTTTTAATTTGTTTTCAATCTCATTATACTTTATTGATCTGTTCAGGTTTTCTATTTCTTCCTGATTCAATCTTAGTAGTTTGCATGCTTCCAGGGATTTATCCATTTTCTCTAGGTTTTGCAGTTTGTTAGTGTATAGTTGTTCATAATAGTCTCTGATGATCTTCTGTATTTCTGTGGTTATCAGTTGTAATGCTTCCTTTTCATTTATAATTTTATTTGGGTCTTCTTTCTTTCTTTGCTAGTCTAGCTAGTGGTTTGCCAATATTATTAATCTTTTTTAAAACCCCACTTTTTGTTTCTTGATTTTTTTTTGTATATTTTTAGTCCCATAGGTTTCAGTATGCTGTGTTTCCATTTTCATTTGTTTCAAGAAATTTTTGGCTTCCTTCTTAATTTCTTTCTTTCTCTCTCTCTCTTTCTTTCTTTCTCTCTCTCTCTTTCTTTCTTTCCTTTTCTTTTATTTATTTATTTATTTTTTGAGACAGTCTCACTCTGTTACCCAGGCTGGAGTGGTGTGGCACAATCTCGGCTCACTGTAACCTCCACCTACCAGGTTCAAATAATTCTCATGTCTCAGCCTCTAGAGTAGCTGAAACTAAAGTCATGTATCACCACATCTGGTTAATTTTTGTATTTTTTTTTTTTTTGAGGCGGAGTCTCGCTCTGTCGCCCGGACTGGAGTGCAGTGGCCGGATCTCAGCTCACTGCAAGCTCCGCCTCCCGGGTTTACGCCATTCTCCTGCCTCAGCCTCCCAAGTAGCTGGGACTACAGGCGCCCGCCACCTCGCCTGGCTAGTTTTTTTTTTGTATTTTTAGTAGAGACGGGGTTTCACCATGTTAGCCAAGATGGTCTCGATCTCCTGACCTCGTGATCCGCCCGTCTCGGCCTCC
>NW_016806920.1:1171402-1174829 GCF_001698545.2 Rhinopithecus bieti | reverse complement strand
GGACTACAGGCGCCCGCCACCTCGCCTGGCTAGTTTTTTTTTTGTATTTTTAGTAGAGACGGGGTTTCACCATGTTAGCCAAGATGGTCTCGATCTCCTGACCTCGTGATCCGCCCGTCTCGGCCTCCCAAAAGTGCTGGGATTACAGGCTTGAGCCACCGCGCCCAGCCTAATTTTTGTATTTTTAGTAGAGACGGGGTTTCACCATGTTGGCCAGGCTGGTCTCGAACTCCTGGCCTCAAGTGATCTGCCCACCTCAACCTCCCAAAGTACTGGGGTTACAGGTGTGAGCCACCATGCCCAGCCTGATTTGCTTCTTAATTTCTTCGTTAACACAATGGTCATTCAGGAGCATGTTCTTTAATTTCATGTATTTGTACAGTTTCCACAGATCCTCTTTGTTTTTTATTTCTAATTTCATTTCATTGTGGTCAGAGAAGATACATGATATAATTTCAATTTTTAAACATTTGTTGAGATTTGTTTTGTGTTCTAACATATGGGCTACCTTGGAGAATATTCCATGTGCTGATGAATGCGTACTCTGCAGCTGTCGGATGAAATGTTCTGTAAATGTCTGCTAGGTCCATTTGATCTCAAATATGCAGTTTAAACCCAATATTCCTTTGTTGATATTCTGTGTAGATAATCTGTCAGTTGCTGAGAATGGGGTGTTGAAGTCCCCAACTATTATTGTATTGGAGCCTATTCCTTACTTTAGAGCTAATAATATTTGTTTTACATTTCTGGGTGTTCTGGTGTTGGGCGCATATATATTTAGACTTATTATATCCTCTTGCCCAGGCACAGTGGCTCACACCTCTAACCCCAGAGCTTTGGGAGGCTAAGGCAAGAGGATCACTCAAGGCTAAGAGTTACAGACTAGCCTTAATAACATAGTGAGATCCCATCTTACACAAAATTTTAAAAAATTAGCCAAGTACAGGGCATGTGCCTCAGGCTGAGGTGAAAGGATTGCTTGAGCCCAGGAGGTTGAGGCTGGAGTGAGCCATGATTGTGCCATTGCCCTCCAGCTTGAGTGACAGAGCAACAGAGCAAGGTTGTGTCTCAAAATAAAAAAAAGAGAAAAAAAGATTTTTATATCCTTTTAATGAATTGATATCTTTATCATCATATAATTACTTTTGCCTCTTTTATTGTTTTGACTTAAAGTCTGTTTTATATGCTGTAAATATAGCTACGCCTGCTTATTTTTGGTTTCTGTTTGTGGAATATTTTTTCCATCCGTTTGCTTTCAGTCTATCTACGGCTTCACACGTGAAATAAGTTTCTTGTAAATAGGACATAGTTAAGTCATGTTCTCTTACCCATTCATCCAGTCTATATCTTTTAAGTGGAAATTTTAATTTGCTTACATTCAAGGTAACTGTTGACATGTGAGGACTTATTTCTGTCATTTTGCTAATTTTTCTCTGGTTGTTTTGTATATCCTCTGTTATTTTCTTCCTCTCTTATTTTTTATCTTTATGGTTTGGTGATTTTCTGTAGTGGTAACATTTGAGTCCTTTCTCTTTCTCGTGTGTGTTTTCTCTATTCATTAGTTTTATCCTTTCTTGTGTTTTCATGATAGTAGATGTGGTCCTTTAGCTTCTAAGTATAGAACTCCTTTATGCACTTTCTTGTAGGTCTGGCCTAGTAGAGATGAATTGCCTCAGCTTTTCCTTGTCTGGGAAAGTCTATTTTTTTCTTCACTTATGAAGGATAATTTAGCTGGGTATAGTATTCTTGAGTAGCCAATTTTTTCATTTAGCACTTTGAATATATCATTCCACTCTCTTTTGGGGTCTGTAATTTTTCTGCTGAGAAGTCCATTGTTAGTCTGATGAGGATTCTCTTACATGTGACTAGGTACTGTTCTCTTGCTGTTTTAAAATTCTTTGTCTTTGACTTTTGACAGTTTGGCTACAATACGACAGGAAAAAGTCTTTTTTGTATTGTATCTATTTGGGGATCTTTGAGCTTCCTGTATTTGGATGTCTAAATCTCTTGCTAGACTTGGGAAGTTTTCAGCTAATATTTTGTTAAATAGGCATTTCTATGGCATTAACTTCTCCTCACCTTCTGGGACACAAAACATTTGGATATTTTGTCACTTTTGATGTCCCATATATCAGATAGCCTTTCCTCATTCTCCTGTATTCTTTTTTTTTTTTTTGTTCTGATTGGATTATTTCAAAAGACCTCTCTTCAAGTTTTTCAAGTTTCTTCTGCTTGATCTAGTCTATTATTGAAGCTCTTGATTGTATTTTTAAGTTGTATTGATTGATTTATTCAGTTCCAGGATTTGTTGGGTTCTTTTTTGTAATATTATCTCTTTGGTGAATTTCTCATTCATATAGTGAATTATTTTCCTGATTCGATTTATTTGTATTGTTCATCTCCATTCTTCTGTATCTCACTGAGCTTCTTTAATGTGATTTTTAATTCTTTCTCAGGAATTTCATAAATTACTTTTTTTTGAAATCTGTTGTTGGAAAATTATTATATCCCTTTGGAGGTTTCATATTTCCTTGCTTTTTCATGTTTCCTTTTTCTTTTTTGGTTTTTTTTTGTTGTTGTTGTTGTTTTGTTTTGTTTTTTACATGGAGTCTTGCTCTTGTTGCCCAGGTTGGAGTGCAGTGGTGCGATCTCAGCTCACTGCAACCTCCGCCTCCTGGGTTCAAGTGATTCTCCTTCCCTCCTTGCTCAGCCTCTCCAGTAGTTGGGATTACTGGTGCCCACCACCACACTCAGATAATTTTTTTTATATTTTTAGTACAGATGGGGTTTCATCATGTTGGCCAGGCTGGTCTTGAACTCCTGACCTCAAGTGATCCACCCACTTTGGCCTCCCAAAGTGCTGGGATTACAGGCGTGAGCCACCACGCCCGACCTCCTATTTCCTTTCATTGACATTTGCACAACAGGTGTAACAGTGTCTTCTTCTATTTTTGGATTGACTTACACATGGGGAAGACTTTCCTGTAAGTGAATGTATGGTGTTGGTTGGGTAGGGCACTTTTGGTTTGATTGTGGGTTTGTGCAGTAGTAGTCTCATATGATTTCTTCAGCTGTAAACTCAGTCAGTGGTGTTTGTGATTTTCTCAGTATCTTGGGCTCTGGTTGTAAATGGAAGCTGTGGTGAGGTTTTTCTGAGGACAGAACAACCCTCAGGCTTCCAGGTGGCACTTGCTGTCCTGGTTTCCTTCCTTCCTTCCGTCCATCCTTCCTTCCTTCCTTCTTTTCTTCCTTCCTTCCTTCCTTCCCTCCTCTTTCCTTCCTTCATTTCTCTTTCTTTCTTTCTCTTTCTTTCTTCTTTTTCTTTTTTTCTTTCTTTTCTCTTTCTTCCTTCCTTCCTTCCTTCCTTCCTTCCTTCCTTCCTTCCTTCCTTCCTTCCTTCCTTCCTTCCTTCCTTCCTTCCTTCCTT
>NW_016806920.1:1165156-1170873 GCF_001698545.2 Rhinopithecus bieti | reverse complement strand
CCTCCCTCCCTCCCTCCTTCCTTCCTTCCTTCCTTCCTTCCTTCCTTCTCTTTTTTTGTCTGTGATGGTCTAAGCAGGCCATTCCCTAGGTCCCCAGGTGGCACATGCAGGTGTGTGCTGGTGGTGGTGGTGATGGAAGGCTGGGCGGGCCCATCTTCAGGACCCCATGAGGAGTTCCCAGATGCCAGTAGTTATGAGGCAGGGAGATCCCCAGGCCTCCAGACAGCATGCTTTGTTGCTGGTTGCTGGTTTTCTAGGCCTGTTGTTAGGCCTTTTGCTTGTGTGCATGTGCACCCGAGGCAACTGTTGGGGTGGTGTGGTCCCAGGCTCCCAGGTGGTGTGCTTGGGGCACTGAGGGGATGGGTCTGTTTTCAGGTGCCCTGTTGGTCCACATAAGCGTCAGCTTTGGTGGGTGGGGCAGGCCAGACCCCCAGGCCTCTGGAAGGTATGATACAGTGCCAGCAGTGGCAGGTGTTCTGGGGTTATTAATAGGCCCCCTGCTGGTTTGCGTCTTCATGTGGGTGACTGATAGGATGGGGTAACCCTTGGGTCCCCAGGTGGAAGGTTTGGGAACTGGGGGGTGTAGTTCCAGTCTGGGTGGGCCTATCCTTAAGCTCACCAATGTTACATATGGCCACAGGCTGTGGTGAGCAGTGTGGGTTGATCTCCAATCCTTGGGCAGTGTGCTTAGGCAGGGATAGCAGCAGTGGCAGTGGGCAGCAAAAACCCGTCCTGAAGGCATATGCAAGTGTGCAGTAGCCCTGCTGGGGGTAGGGATGCTATTTGTGGTAGCCATCCCAGGAAGGTGGGGTTCAGACTCTGGTCAGTATGTACTTTGGCTCCCAGTACAAGCAGTGGCTGCAGCAGCTGGCAAGGATAGACTGGACTCCAGGCATATGCAAGTACATGGCAGCCCTGCTGCTGGGGAGAGTTAGGGTTGCTCTCTGTGACCACAGCTTGAGGTAGATGGATTTCAGTCTGTGGGACATAAGCACTTTGGCTCCCTCCTCCCTGGTGTGCTGCATCTCCCTCTCCCCAGTATACAGGACACTGTATGGGCTAGATTGCTGGGGACCCTGCTGTTCTGCTGGCCCAACTGGCATCTCAGTTCTGTAGCCCTTCTGGTGGATGTGGGGAAATGTCACTGGGACTCCAGGGAGGTGGAGATGCAGGAGCTGTGGGGTGCTGGGACGGGATGTAGCCTGGTGGAGGTTGGGCTCTCAAAATGGTGTCATGCCGCAGCTGCCTGGGAGTTAGGGATGGGGTGGTGTGAGAGCCACTATGAGCTCCCTCTCTGGAGCAAAACTGTCTTATGGACTCTAGGGAGCCTCCTATGCCAGTCTCAGGGCCTGCAGGGCTTGAGGAACTCTTCCATGGCTAGTATTACGGGAATCTGTGGTAAGGATGTGGACCACTGGGGATCTTGCACTTCCCCTTTCCTTGCACTGAGGAGCCTCTCTGAGCTCCCAGCTGATCCTGGCTGGGCTGTCGACTTTACCTCTGGCTCCTTCAGTGCCTCAGGTTGTTTCCTGTCACTTTGTTAAATTCTAGCTTTCTCTCTTAGATGTTCTGTTCCAAGTGTGAATATCTACTCACTATTTTGGTTCTTTGTGGAGGAGCCGAGTGTTTTGTGCCTCTAGTCGGTCATCTCAAAACATCACTGCTCAGACTTCTTCTTCTTTTTTTTTTTTTTCTTAAATAGAGATAGGATCTTGCTATGTTGCCCAGGCAAGTTGGTCTTGAACTCCTGGGTTAAAGCAATCCTCCCACCTCAGGCTCCTGCAGTGATGGGATCACAGGCATGAGCCACCACACCTGGCCCAAACTTCTCGAGAGTAGTAGTGTTTAGCTTTTGTCTTCTGTGGTGTAATTATTCTCTAATAGCTCCAGATTGAACTTTGACGTGATAAGCAGTGAGTGTACGCTACTGAGAGACCAAAAAGATTGGAATCATTCACAAAGGGATATAGGAGACTCCATTTCCTAGGAGGTCCTCAACAAATATTTACCTACCTAGAGTAAATGTAGGCAGGGATACCCTTGAAGCTAGAACACTAAGAGGTGGCACTTTTGTGACTCTAATTCTTGAGAAAATTTATTTTTCCCCTTCGTGGTTGGTTATAACATCGAAATGGTTAAATGAAACTTGTTCTGATTTGGTATTTGTCTGCCACCCTCCCCTTTAGAGAAACTGATTTCTGAATAATTTCTCTTGTACATGCATTTTAAAGGTGTGTAATTAACTGGTAGCAGGTTGTTAGGTAGCTGATGAGGTGTGAACTAGCCACTAATTTGTTTTCTTTATTTACAACTTTCCCTGCTCTTGAAAATGACAGCATGATGTTTTTCATTCCCTGCTTTCTTCACCAGATTAAAAGTGATTTGTGAAGCCATTTTAATTCCTCAAATTCCATTAAAAGGAATCTCCAAGGGAGTCTTAATCAAGACATAATAGACACTAAAATGTGATCACACAACAGCACTTCTAATGTGGCCCGATTTCAGCTATAATGTTAAGCGTTTGCCTCCAGTTAACTGAACTCAGCCCTAACACTGACCTACAACTTCTGAAATGAAATAACCTCTATGCAGTTGGCAATTACTTTATTGTAAATGTTTGCAGCTAACATACTTTATTGCTTTAGAATTTAACATATACCCCCAAAGGGATAATTTGTTACCAAATTATTATTGTATTATCAGTAAAATAGTTTGCTTTCCCCTTCAAATTGCCTTTTCTCCTACTACTTATATATATATATACACACACACATATATATTTATATATATCCGTTTAAGAAATTAAAATGGAAACATAATGAAATGAGAATCATTAAAAACACCGTACTAGAATACTGAAAATGCAGCTGAAACAGAAATGGTCAAATGTAGAATTTGTATGTAACCAAAAGGGGTAATTTGAAACCAGGGAGCATATTGAGTTACTGGATGAGTTTGATAAGACAAATGAAAATAAAAACTCTGTTTTTAAATTTTTTAAAATATAACCAAAAGTAAGCTACAGAATATGTAAAGAATATATCATGCAAAACTCCCCTTCACCCTTGAATAGACAGTTAACCAACATACAACAAAGCACAGATGTTAGATATGTGGCAACATTTTCCTTTCTACCTGTTAGAGCCTACATTAGTACTCCCATCGAGAACATTGTGGCCTCCAGGATACTATTTTCAAATGCAGATATGTCTCAGAGCATCAATGCTACAAGTTGCTATGGTGATCACTTTTGTATGATAATAATAACCATTGCTCACTGAGTTTTAGATTTATGGCAGGCACTGTTTTAAGTGATTTATAGTATTAACTCCTTTAATCTTCACAACAATCCTATAAATCCCATTAGGACTCTAAGAATCCTATTAGAATTCTTATTTTATAGACAAAGGAACTGAGGCTCAGTTTGTTTGTTTGTTTGTTTGTTTGAGTTGGAGTCTCACTCTGTCACCCAGGCTGGAGTGCAGTGGCACGATCTTGGCTCACTGCAACCTCTGCTGCCCGGTTTCAAGCAATTCTCCCGCCTCAGCCTCCCGAGTAGCTGGGATTACAGGCGCCTGCCACTACGCCCAGCTGATTTTTGTATTTTCAGTAGAGAGGGGGTTTCACCATCTTGGCCAGGCTGGTTTTGAACTCCTGACCTTGTGATCCACCTGACTGAGGCCCAGTTTTACAGTTAAAAGTAACTTGGCTAAGGTTACATAGTGTTGGAGAAATTAAAAACAAAATATCTTCCCAATCTCTCAGCAAAGATAGAAGAGAAAGGAAACAATTTTATTATTGAGTAAGCACTAAACCAGAATGTGATGCCCATCATAGGCAATATGCTAAGAGATTGCAAAGACAGAAAGAAATCTCAACCTTTTTCACAGCCAAGCAGATACCAGCTACAATCCATTTACATATGTTTTCTCTTTCTTTTTTTTTTTTTTTTTTTTTTATGATGAAATCTCGCTCTGAGTAGCTGGGACTACAGGTACATGCCTCCACGCCCAGCTAATTTTTGTATGTTTCATAGAGACAGGGTCTCACTATGTTGCCCAGGCTGATCTTGAACTCCTGGCTTTAAGCAATCTCTACCTGCCTCAGCCTCCCAAAGTGTAGGGATTACAGATGTGAGCCCCTGCATCTGGCCTTATTTTTAATTTGCATTTGTCCTTGCAACAGATAATAAGTAGTGGAGTTAGGATTTAAGATAGTCTAGCTTTATTTTTATTTTTATTTTTTTTTGAGACGGAGTCTCTGTCACCCAGGCTGGAGTGCAGTGGCATGATCTCACCTCCACCTCCCGGGTTCAAGTGATTCTCCTGCCTCTCAGCCTCCTAAATAGCAGGGACCACATGCGCGTGCCACCATACCTGGCCAATTTTTGTATTTTTAGTAGAGACGGGGTTTCACCATGTTGGCCAGGCTGGTCTCTAACTCCTGACGTCAAGTGATCCACCCACCTTGGCCTCCCAAAGTGCTGGGATTACAGGCATGAGTCACCACTCCCAGCCACTTTAAAGACCTTTTAAAAATCCGATGCTAGGCCGGGCGAGGTGGCTCAAGCCTGTAATCCCAGCACTTTGGGAGGCCGAGACGGGAGGATCACGAGGTCAGGAGATTGAGACCATCCTGGCTAACACGGTGAAACCCCGTCTCTATTAAAAAATACAAAAAAACTAGCCGGGCGAGGTGGCGGGCGCCTGTAGTCCCAGCTACTTGGGAGGCTGAGGCAGGAGAATGGCGTAAACCCGGGAGGCGGAGCTTGCAGTGAGCTGAGATCCAGCCACTGCACTCCAGCACGGGCGACAGAGTGAGACTCTGTCTCAAAAACAAACAAACAAACAAACAAAAAAAAAACAAAAAACAAACAAACAAAAAAATCCGGTGCTATGCCATCTCTGTAAACTTCATACTTGGAAGCCATTGAACAGAGGCAATATACTGAGGAAATTAATATATTCACTCCACACTTACTTAACGAGCACCTACTATGTACCAGGCACGTTGCTAGGTGTTAAGGATATAATTATGAATAAAACAGACAACAGTTTTGCCCTCATGGAACTTACGGTCTAGGTGGAGAGACTCATATTAAACAAATAGTTCTTCAAGATTATCAAACAAAATTATGAAAACTGGGCAGAATGAAAAGGATTAAGAAGTTTTGAGAGCATATTAAAGAGAGAATTTCAGCTAGTCCAGGTGGTCTTGAGGGCTATTTAAGTTGAAAATAGGAGTTTTGATGAAGAGGAAAGGAAGATAACAAAAGGATAATTTGAGGTATAGGGAAAATAAAAAAATCTCAGGACCCCCAAACTTCTTATTGCAAGGGAAGGTTAAGCCGCGAGGCTGAGTTAAGCAACACCCTCTTCCAAAGGAACAGCTGTTACTAACATGCATCAGCCAGATCCCCATGGAAAGATAAAAGGCCTCAAGCATCTATGAAGGGCTGTCCCCACACATCATTCATAAGCTCTTTGTCGGTCTCCTATAAACAAGGACATGCCAATTTAACTTAAGGTCTTCCCAAAATTAAAGTCTGTTCAGTTGCACACTGATAGCGTAGTACAAGTTTATCTTCCCAGGTGCAGAACAAAGACAAGACTCATTTTTCCACCTAGCCAGAGCTGCCTGCATAACTCACTCTTCCTTTACTCCCTTTTTATTTTCAAACCTTCACCTTATCTTCTTTTTTTTTTTTTTTTTTTTTT
>NW_016806920.1:1140764-1164825 GCF_001698545.2 Rhinopithecus bieti | reverse complement strand
TCTTGCTCTGTCACCCAGGCTGGAGTGCAGTGGCCGGATCTCAGCTCACTGCAAGCTCCGCCTCCCGGGTTTACGCCATTCTCCTGCCTCAGCCTCCCAAGTAGCTGGGACTACAGGCGTCCGCCACCTCGCCCGGCTAGTTTTTTTTGTGTGTGTTTTTAGTAGAGACGGGGTTTCACCGTGTTAGTCAGGATGGTCTCGATCTCCTGACCTCGTGATCCGCCCGTCTCGGCCTCCCAAAGTGCTGGGATTACAGGCTGGAGCCACCGCGCCCGGCCCACCTTCACCTTATCTTTTGTAAAATGTAGATTGACCAGGCACTAACCAAAGCCCTCAGGAATGTAACCATTCGCCTTACCTCCGATCTGCCCCTCTTCCTACGTTCCTTCCCAGGTTTAAGGAAATGTATAAATATGTAATCTCCTGAGAGCCTCTTCAGAAAAACAGCCAGATGTGTCTGTGGCTTGTGCTTTTCCCAGACGTGCTTAAAGCTGGCTTAATAAACCTTGATGATTGAGATTTGTGCCTCATTTCGGTTGTCCGAGCTTTGGGGTATTAGATTGGGAGGAATAGGATTGAAAAGTAGGAATGCTACCGGGCACGGTGACTCACGCCTGTAATTCCAGCACTTTGGGAGGCCAAGGCGGGCAGATCATGAGATCAGGAGTTCGAGACCAGCCTGGACAACAAGGTAAAACTCTGTCTCTACTAAAAATACAAAAATTAGCTGGGTGTGGTGGCGCGTGTCTGTAATCCCAGCTACTGGGGAGGCTAAGGCAGGATAATCGCTTGAACCCGGAAGGTGGAGGTTGCAGTGAGCCGAGATCATGCCGCTGCACTCCAGCCTGGGTGACAGAGTGAGACTTTGTCTAATAAAAAAAAAAAAAAAAAAGTAATGCCCACTTTGAACACTTACTCTGCCAGAGTGAAATAATAACATTTGATAGCACACATAGGTGTGGAAAGGGAATGATCCTTTTCCTCCCCATCATAAAGCATCATGGCTGATGCCCTAGTTTGGGTGCTCAGAAACAGATGCCCCAAAATATGAGACTCCCCCATCTCAAAAAAAAAAAAAAAAAAAAAAAAACAAAGTTGGGCACTGTTGATTAATATTTTAAATGCTTAGTCATTATTTTTCTAGTTTATTCCTTTAATATTTTATTTCATTTTTTATTTACATAAGTAGTTCATAGATATACAATTTACACAAGGTGCTACAGATTGAATGTTTGTGCCCCTTCCACCCATTCATATGTTGAAATCCTAGCCCCCAAGGTGATGGTGTTAGAAGGAGGGGCATCTGGGAGGTGATTAGGTCATGAGGGTGGAGCCCTCATAAAGATTAATGTCCCTATAAAAGAGGTCCAGGAGAAATCCTTCACCCCTTCCATCATGTAAGGACACAGTGAGAAGACATCCATCTTTGAAACAGGAAGCATGCACTTCACAGACACTAAATCTACTGATATGTTGATCTTGGATTACCCAGCCTCCAGAACTGTGAAGAATAAATTGCTGTTGTTTATAAGACTCAGTGCCCTTATAAAAACTCCCCACAGGGACAAAGACAATAGTGTTCTTTATTTATTTAGTAGAGACAGGGTCTCACTATGTTGCCTAGGCTGGTCTTGAACTCCTGGCTTCAAGAGATCCTCCCGCCTCAGCCCCCCAAAATGCTAAGATTACAGGCATGAGCCAGCACACCTTGCCAACAGTGATATATTTTATCTTACTTTTTTTCCCATTCCATTCGGGAACTTCTGTGTGATTCCAGATGTTCAAAGTATTTCATCACAGCTTTATTTGTCTTAAATCCAGATATTTTCAGTAAATGAAAAAATGAGCAGTACTACCAACAAGCTAAGATTGTCTTCTTCCAGTGGGCAATGAATCAGGACTGGGCTGGACTTTCAGTGCTTCTTTTAATTTTCTTTTGTTTAAATGCTCTTGGGAGCAAACCCACGAATGCAATGTGGTCCCAGAAAGGCATGAAGGACAGGAGTGGAAGAATTAGCTACGAGGAAATGGGGAAGGCAGACAGTGAGCTGCTTCGCATTGAAATTCTAAAAGTTGGTTGTGGCGGGGGACAAGTGCCTGGAGAGAGAGAGAATATAAGGGATGTGAGCCAAATAATTTCTCTCAAACCTAGCAAAAATTTGACTGAGATTTATGAGAGTTTAAAGCTCTCCCTCTATGCTTACTCCATGTCTCTTTATATAATTTTTTTTTTCTTTTTGGTTTGTGTTCCCCTTCCCCCTTGGATCTAAACTAAATTTAGATTTTCTTTAGGAATAAAACAAGCTTAATAAAAGCTACTTGGAGCAGGATTTTTGGAGTGAGAGTTTAAAGGATTAATTCACCTGTCACGTGACATCTATACAGCAGAGGATCACGGAAACGTAATCACAAGTTTGCATTTATTATTGTCAAACCAGGAAGACCCCTTGCCTGAACCGTTATATCATACTTGCTAAACCATAATTTTCAAAAAGGGACATTTATGACTTTGCCAAATATAAAATATAGACATGTCAAACATTTCTTTTTTTTTTCTTTAACTTGTTAATTAATCAGAGAACTATTAAGATACTGAAAACAATTCAGACCGGGCGCAGTGGCTTACACCTGTAATCCCAACACTTTGGGAGGCCGAGTTGGGCAGCTCACTTGAGGTCAGGAGTTTGAGACCAGCCTGACCAAGATGGTAAAACCCTGCACCCTATCTCTATTAAAAATACAAAAATTAGCTGAGCGGGGTGGCACGTGCCTGTAGTCCCAGTTACTAGGGAGACTGAGGAAGGAGAAGCACTTGAGCCTGGGAGGCAGAAGTTGCAGTGAGCCAAGATCACACCACTGCACTACAACCAGGGTAATAGAGTGAGACTCTGTCTAAAAAAAAGTAAAAACAAAAAACAAACAAAAAATTCAAATAAAAATTTGAATAACATGTATATGTGTATGTAGGATACAAAACTGCTGAAATGAACTTGTTAATAGGTGCATACTGGTTAATATTTTATAGGTCTTAAAATGTCATGTTTGAGGATTATCCCTTCTAAAAGGTAGAAATCAATTGTAACTGTACCAGACAAAAAATTTTATTTGCTTTTTTTTTTTTTTTTTTTTTGACAGAGTCTCACTCTGTCACCCATGCTGGAGTGCAGTGGCATGATCTCAGCTCACTGCAGCCTCCGCCTCCTGGGTTCAAGAGATTCTCCTGCCTCAGCCTCCTGAGTAGCTGGGACTACAGGCACCTGCCACCACACCCGGCTAATTTGTTTTGTATTTTTAGTAGAGACGGGGTTTCACCATGTTGGTCAGGATGGTCTTGATCTCCTGACCTCGTGATCCGCCCGCCTTGGCCTCCCAAAGTGTATTTGCATTTTTATGGAAAATATATTTTGTATTACTATGCACAAGAAACATTTGGGTTGTCACCAGTTTTTTTTTTTTCAATTTAACTATTTTCCCTATAGGTTGTGAAACAGTCTAGTTGATCAAAGATGATTTAAGATACAATATTTTATGTGTGTAAAGGAAACCAAAAACATTTTACCCCAAAATATACTTCTTTGACATATTTCAACATGACTATTCAGAGGCCCTGCAGACAGGAATAGCTTAGCATAGACTAAACTAAAATCCTAAACCTCCCCAACTGACTGAGTGGGCCCCCTCTTGGTCAAGGGGACCCCAGAAAAACCTGAAAAACTGAGCTCCTGGTCATGATGGGATGAGAGCGTTACAGGTAGTTAGGCCTGAGTAGGGCAGGAGAGGCCTCTTCCCTGCACCCACTAGTAATGTCGGATGCTTCAGCAATTATCACAATGCCTCTCTAATAGTGATAAATTGGCTATTTCCTGATGGTCCACACCTGTCAACACTAAAGTGTTAATTAAAGGCAGACCCGAGGGAGAAGAAATTTCTGGGCATGCACATTAAGAGTCAAAAATGGTGAAGTATGATCTTCCGGGTACACTTCACTGGAGAAAGGAAGAAACCCTCAGACGGGCATGCATACAACTTCCTAAACACACTGCGCATCCTCACTTCCCAAGGGTAAGGAGGGCTCTGCACATGCTGGCAGCTGACCCTAAGGGGAGAATCATGAGAAAGAGGCAAGCCAATGAAAGTCCTAGGATCACGGTTAAACAGGGCACTGGACCTCTCTCTACACTTCATGCACCCTCTTTGATCTCTTCCAAGTGAACTTTCCTTTCTTTCCCATTCTAAGGCCTTATTTTTATTTTTATTTATTTATTTGAGACAGAGTTTCACTCTTGTTGCCCAGGCTGGAGTGCAATGGCACAATCTTGGCTCACCGCAACGTCCACCTCCCAGGTTCAAGTGATTCTCCTGCCTCAGTCTCTCTAGTAGCTGGGATTATAGGCATGTGCCACCACGCCCGGCCAATTTTATATTTTTAGTAAAGGCAGGGTTTCTCCATGTTGGTCAGGCTGGTCTCGAACTCCCGACCTCAGGTGATCCACCCGCCTCGGCCTCCCAAAGTGCTGGGATTACAGGCCTGAGCCACCGCGCCCGGCCCCAAGGCCATTTAAATAAACTTCCACTCCTGCTCTGAAACTTGCCTTGGTCTCTTTTTCTGCTTTATGTCCCTCAGTCGAATTCTTTCTTTTGAGGAGGGAAGAACTGAAGTTGCTGCAGATGCGTACGGATTTGATGCTGGTAACTTGGGGTAACTCAGATCTCTTCCATCACTAACAAGAGGTCAGGCAAGCCTCATTGTCTCCTCCTCCCTTTGGAGTTCAGAAACAACTGAGCAGCATTTATGTTAAAAATAGACATCATAACACTAACAAAATGGACTATTTTTTTTTGAGATGGAGTCTCGCTGTGTCACCCAGGCTGGAGTGCAGTGGCGCAATCTCGGCTCACTGCAAGCTCCGCCTCCCGGGTTCACCCCATTCTCCTGCCTCAGCCTCCGGAGTAGCTGGGACTACAGGCGCCTGGCACTACGCCCAGCTAATTTTTTGCATTTTCAGTAGAGACGGGGTTTCACCGTGTTAGCCAGTATGGTCTCGATCTCCTGACCTCATGATCCGCCCGCCTCGGCCTCCCAAAGCGCTGGGATTACAGGCGTGAGCCACCGCGCCCGGCCCAAAATGGACTTTTAAGTTAAGAGTATCTTAACTTAAAATATTCCTTTCTGTTGACTCCAAATTTTTAGAGAAAACTTTACTTTAACCAATTGCAAATTAAAGCATTTCTGAACTCACCTATGACCTGTAAACCCCGTGTCAAGATAATGCCACCTTTTGGGCCAAAATGGGCCCTAAAATGTGTAAGCAGAGTTGTAACTTCACTGCCTCAGGACCGCTCACTGAAAAGCTTCTTGGATTTGTGTTTTCCCCAGGCCATGGTCACTCCTATTGGCCCAGAATAAACCTCTTTAAAATATTTTACAGACTTTGGTTTTTCTGTTAACACCTGAAAAGCTTCCTTTGTGAAGGAGATTTGCATCTGTGGAGAAAATTTACACTGGTGAAATAGCCAGGCTTTCTGCGAGGCTCCTGTCCCTTTTCAGGATCTAGGACAGATGAACCAAACCACAGGCTACCAACTATTCTTTATGAAAGCAGCTCCAAAATTACCTGAGATAGTTTACCTGCATAAGACAGCCTTTGCTTGACATGCTTTTCCTCTCTTCATTCTCCCATAACCTGTGACACCACCTTCCACAGAGCCCAGAGAAACTTGGTCCCAGGCCCTTGGTCTTTGGGCTCATTCATTTTCCCTCAAAATCATATTTACTTCTATACCCCACATCTCCCTTCTCCCCAGTGAAGAAGATATTTAAACATAAAACATCTGTCCCTCCTCTGAATTCTTTGAGATGAAGTCTCGCCCTGTCATCCAGGCTGTAGTGCAGTGGTGCAATATCAGTTCACTGCAACCTCTACCTACCGGGATCAAGTGACTCTCCTGTCTCGGCCACCCGAGTAGCTGGGATTACATGCACGCACCACCACGCCTGGCTAATTTTTGTATTTTTAGTACAGACAGGGTTTCACCATGTTGGCCAGGCTGGTCTCGAACTCCTGACCTCAGGTAATCCGCATACCTCGGCCTCCCAAAGTACTGAGATTATAGGCAGGAGCTGCCGCACCCAGCCTGAATTCATATTTTGTGTGCATACCTGTGTACACAGTGAATCTGTTACCCTTTTCTCTCCTGAATCTGTATTTTGTGACAGGGACCAAGGGATAACTTCCACTTTGGTCTCTGAAGGTACAGTGAAAAATTAACTGACAAAAACCAGATTAATAGGAGAAAAGACATATCACATTTTTTTTTTTTTTTTTTTTTTTTTTTTTTTTTTTTGAGACGGAGTCCTCGCTCTGTCACCCAGGCTGGGAGTGCTGGTGGCGCGGATCTCAGCTCACTGCAAGCTCCCCGCCTCCCTGGGTTCACGCCATTCTCCTGTCTCGCCTCCCGAGTAGCTTGGGACTACAGGCGCCGCACGTCCCGGCTAGTTTGTTTGTAGTTTTTAGTAGAGAACCGGGGTTTTTCCACCGTGTTAGCCAGGATGGTCTCGATCTCCTGACCGTTCGTGATCCGCCCGTCTCGGCCTCCCAAGTGCTGGGAGTACAGGTTGAGCCACCGCGCCCCGGCCGACATACACATTTTAAATATGCATGGGGAGCAATCACAGAGTGATTACCCCCTCACACAATGGGGTACTGATGATTATACACATTTTTTCTTAGGGGAAGGGAGACGGGGAAGTGTGGATAATTTTAGGGGAATAGTAAATAATTTTTAGGGGAATTCAATGAACTTGAAGAACATACAATGGTCTGAGACGAAGTCTGTTGGGTTTGCAGAGCAGACAACGGCTTGTGACAAAGTCTATCCAAGTTTGTTGACAGACTGGTGTTTCAGTTAATGTTGCCGAGACTGGTCTCAAACTCCTGGCCTCAAATAATCCTCCCTCTTCGGCTTCCCAAGGTACTGGAATTACAGGCACCAATGCACCTGGCCAGTGACCAACTTTAACAGTTAGCATTTGAACTTTGGTAGTTAGTACCAGAATGTTAAATATAAAGTGATTTTTCTCCAAAATTTGAACTTGATATCATCTCTACAGTTTAAAATCCTTCAAACAGCTTCTCATAGTATTCCAGATGAGTAATACAACATTTTAACTGAGTCAGCCTATTTTTCTAGCTTTATCTTGCAACCATTGCCCTTGTTCACAATTTGAGAAGTGGAAAGATGGGGAAAGGGAGGGCAAACAGGTTGCATCACCGCACTGTTCCCTCCTCTCCTTCCTCCTCGGATAGCATCTACAACAGGTAAGTATCAGCATATTGACTGGAACTCTCCAAATTATACCTCTACTCCTTTCAGGAAAGAGACGTTCTCCACACACACATCAGCTCTATGTTCTGGAGCTTCTTGCTCTGTGGGGTAATTTTAGGGGGAAAAGTGAGTCCTACTTTTCCATGGTTTGTTGTTGTTGTTGTTGTTGTTTTGTTTTTTCTCTTTGGGGAAGCCTAGTCCATTGTATGAGTCTATAGTTAATGGGTAAATTCAAATACTCAGATTTATGTCAGAAGTAGGCATATGCCTCATATTAAATGGAAAAAGTGCCTCAAAATATTACCATACTCAAGCTGTCTTAATTCCTAACATTGAAATAAATCTTATTTTTAAAAGGTAATCCTGTTTTAAGTAAAATGGATTTCACTTTGGACACACTTTAGTGTAAATTCATTGATTCATTAACAAGCCCCAGTTGCTTTCCTAAGACCACACGACTTTGTTTCTGCTTCCACCTAGTTGCCACCCACAAGGCAATCATCACAACTCTCATCGTACCCACTAATTTTCAATGGAAGCCAGGAGTGGAAGCCAAAGACATTTCTCTCCACCACTCCCACAGAGACATACCATATTGGGGTGTGTGTGACATGGGTGATTCAAAAAACTGCTGTACCCCCAACCTGATATGCTTTGCCAGAAAATGGGTCCCATTTTTATAAGTTTCTATTTATGTTAATAAAACCCGAGAGAGGGGCACATGGAATTGGGGAATCTGTGGGTTGGGGTTGGTGAGAAGAGGGGGAAAGGGCTTTAACACAGGGTGTTGCTCAAAGACATTAAGCCTGGACAGAACATCAAAATAAAGGGGATTGATGGACACTGGAACCTGGGAAAGGAGAGGCACTTAGAGAGGGTGGTGTGTGCAGAGAGAAGGCTTGCAGAACATCCGACATTAACTCAGTCCACTTCACACTTTAAATAAGAGCCAGTGTTATTCACTCCCCGGGGTGTTCTTAGTCAGAAGAGAGCAGTTCTGTGAACATAGATTGGGGGGGGTGGGGGCGGAAAAACCCTGTATCTTCCTACATTGGAGAAGGGAGGTCCACAAGCTTTACCAAAGGCATCAGTGGCTCAAAAGATAGTTTAAGAATCCCTGAGTCTTAGCCATTTTTCTCATTATTACGTACTTACAATACTATTTTTTTCTTATCAACAATCTTTCTAGAGACTTTTTCAAATTATTCTTTTAATAACACTTTATATTTTTGTGGCTCTCTGTATATGTCTTTTGATGTACTTCTTACAAAGTCTGTTCTGGATTTTAGGGACTTTGAAAGAATGGGCTACCTGGAGAAAAATATCCGTAGACTAAGGTACAGCTAAGGACAAGAGCCCCAATTTCAGTTTAGAACATTGTGATGGACTTGTTGAGAGCATTTATGGTGCATTCAAAATCTGCAAAAAGGCCAGGTGCAGGGGCTCATGCCTGTAATCTGAGCACTTTGGGAGGCCAAGGTGGGAGGATTGCATGAGGCCAGGAGTTTGAGACCAACCTGGGCAACAAAGTGAGACCATTTCTATAAAGAAAGAAAAGAAAGAAGGAAAGAAAGAATGAATCTGCAAAATATTTTACCAACACACCAACCAGCTTTTGCCCAAATGCCAGAGAAGAAAGAAAAAGAAAAGATGAAGGCATTGTAAACATGATGGTGCGTAGCATTGCTATCATTTATCTAAGGCTGCTCAATACTAACCTCAATTCATCTTCTCCCAGGAAGGAATGTTTGTAAATTGCATCAGAATGGTCTGGACTATCAGGAATGCTGGCTGGCCTGAACACCTGGAAGCAATTGGAGAAGCTCTCATTTGTAACGTCATGTTGGTTTCTTATTCTTTAATATATTAGCCAAGGGGGAAAATGCCCAGACATTTGTGCTCACAGCAGTATGTGATCACATCTCTTCCTGCATGAAGAATTTTAAGAGGGAAGTGATTTCTTTAAGTGCCTGATTATATGAAAAGTGTGTATCTGTCATCAAGAGCTCATAAATGAGTGTTGCCAACGTTAACTTTCTGCTGCAGTTGTTTTTAAGCATTCTACTCCATATTCTTCCAGTTGTGTAGTTTCACATTTTAATGGAAACAACATTAAGAATATTTTAGTGATTAGAGAGCAAGTTTAAATTCTATTTATCTATGCATTTTGGAAACGGTAGAAAAAATATCTATTCTTTGCAAGACTATTTCATTCTCTGTCAAGAATGTTCAAGAAAAAAACACAGTTTTCTTCTGTTTCTAAATAATCAGATAATTACTGTTCACTTATTTTCCTGTCTAATGTAAAATATATAAACTGGGCTAAACAATGTCAGTGCAAAAGGCTTTTAGATTATCTATCATTTTTTATATTTTCCGAAACTTTTTATATCAAATTAATGCATATCCTAAGACATAAATTTTACTTGATAATATAAGAAATTTTCTCTATTATTCAGATTACTTAGTTTATTGCTATCTTTGTTTCATTTATTGGCAGCTGGCTAAAATTTGAGAAATGTTTAAGAATTTAAAACACCTGTAGATGAGACACAATTAAATTTCTCCTCTCTAGTGTTGCATTAACTCCTTTAGGCTAAGAGAAGCCTTTTTTCTAGATTACCTTTTCAAATAGACTTCCCCAGGACCCTAGAACACAAGTTAGTGACATTTCAGGGAGTTAACAGGAACTTTGAGGAACATTGTTAGAAGTATAAAAATCAATCAAGAAATCACTTACTTTGGGTTGTCAGGTTCAAAAGATATGTGGGTTCAGCCAAAGCCTACTTGTAAGAAGCCAGTAGATTGCTCTCTTTTGAGAAGCATATGATTCTTTTCCAAGAAAAGTTGAAATGGTGTATTAAATTTCTTTATTTTTTATTTAAAGTAGATCTCCTCAGTTAAGGCTCCTTTGAGTAACACTCTAAAAGTGAAAAGACAGTTTTGTATCAAAGACTATTCTTATTAAAAAGAGTAATATAAATATTGTATCCCAAAATTCTAGGGTTACTGGGATGGGGTGGAGATAAGGCCTAGGACACGGAGATAGTTTTCACTTACAACTAACCAGGCTGGGCTTGGTGATTCTGTTGGGCAATTTTGTTTTATGTGTTTTTATAGACCAGAACTAAGCATTTTAGGAGGAGGAGGAGAAGGAAGAAGAGAAGATAGGAGAATATCAATAGACAAGCCCAGCCACCTAGCTCAACATATAAAGTAATTAGAGTAGCCAACTTCTTCAATCTCATGTTGTCTTTCAAAAGCATTAAAATCTTCTCCCCATCCACTCCCATGAAAATATTTTGTCACTTAGGGAAGCTTCCACTTTTCTCAATGAGAATCTCCTAAATGAAGAAGATAAAGTATTTTTTCAATCCCTTCCAGACAAGAAGATTTTATTAGGTTTTCTTTTCCCTTTCTTTCTTTTTTCTTTTTTTTTTTTTTCTTCAGACTCTCACTCTCTTGCCCAGGCTGGAGTGCAGTTGCGCAATCGTGGCTCACTGCAGCCTTGACCTCCCAAGCTCGAGTGATCCTCCCACCTCAGCCTCCCAAGTAGCTAGGACTATAGGTGCATGCCACCACGCCTGGCTGACTTTAGTATTTTTTTTTTTTTTTTTTTTTTTTTGTAGGACAAGGTTTCACCATATTCCCAGGCTTTTATTTTCTATAGTTTTTTTTTTTTTTTTTTGAGAACGGGAGTCCTCGCTCTGTCGCCCTGGCTGGGTGCAGTGGCCGGTATCAGCTCACTGCAAAAGCCTTCCGCCTCCGGGTTTATGCCTTTCCTGCCTCCAGCCTCCGAGTAGCTGGGACTGCAAGGCGCCCGCCACCGAATCCCCCGGCTAAGTTTTTTTGTTTTTTTTTAGTAGATGACGGGGTTTCACCATGTTAGCCCAGGAATGGTCTCGATCTCCTGACCTCGTGATCCTCCCCGTCTGGCGTCGCCAAAGTGCTGGGATTACAGGCCTTGAGCCACCGCGCCCCGGCTATATTCTATAGTTTACATTTCAATAATGATAGGGTTTGTGGGGCGGGGAAGGTGTTTTAAATTATAGAATAAATTTTTCAAAATCCCCTCCCTGCCACCACATAAAACAAGATAAAAGACAAGCATCTCTCTACTAACTGTCTTTAGAGCCTGACATTTTCACATTAGTTCAATTTTTGGATTAAGGCAACACAGGGATCCTGTTTCAATGTAACTCCACTGGTGCTTTTATAGATGTTTATCAGTTTGGTCCAAATGCCTAGTGCAGTTCACATTTGAAAAGAAAACCAAGGTACAACTCAGGTAGGGCTGCTTGGTGAGGGCTACCTCAGATAAGGCACCACTGACAGGGTCCACTGAGAGGCACCACTGAGAGGGTTTTATTGTAAAGCAATAAAAGGAAAATGCTTTACAACAATTTACTATTATTATTGCTAGTGAAAATGTAGAAGACATACAGAGGTATGAATCTGAAGTACTGATGAGTCACTCTGCAGTATTTCTCAGTGAATATTGCTCAGACCACCTACACCAGAATCATCTGAGGCCCTCGTTAGATATTCATTTTCCTAGGTTCCCAACACTCAGAAATTCTAATTCAGGCAACTATGGAAAGACGACTGGGAGTCCCTAGAGAGGGGTGGCTTGTGCCTTGTTTTCTTTTATAGCTTTGACATTTGTGTAGTGCCTTGAAGACTAATGGAGTTATATGTGACAGAGTTTTCTGCTTGTCCCTGGGGGCCCCAAAATATGTCATCTGAGATGGAGTAAATGGAACCAGCTGCTATGGATTTATAACTCACTACAAATCTGGCCTGCTACTTTTTGCGCTGTTGGATGTCTTTCACTAGGTCCATTTTCTGGCAGATGTCTGGCATGAGAGGCTGACTTCCATTTTTGCCAGTATATTTCCTGCCTTCCTTTTGACCACAGGACTTACAAACATCTGGCGGAGAAAAGGCAAACATAGTTATGAATCACAATGCAGAAAGTCAACGGTAGGCCCACCTCATATTCTTATGTATCCTACTTTGTGTAATAAGACACTTTCAAAATTCCAAAAAAACCACACTATTTTAAATCAAATAATATTCTGCCATTGACTTTTGGTTTTTTAAGATATATATTCCCATACAACATAAATCTTGAAGATTTATGTTCCAAACATTATGAAGATCTATATATTTAATAGAAAAATTAAACTTTATAATAAAATAACAGCACCAAAAGGTTAAAAATATTTTAAAAACACAATTGCTATCCCAAATGAAAAAATGGCTATTGTCAGTGAAGACTAGGAAAGAACACAATGTTTTTTAAATGTTCTCAAAGAACAATTTTTCTCAATGTACAATTTATTGTCCCAGTTTAAATATTGGCTTTTTTCTTTTCTTTTCTTTTTTGAGACAAAGTCTTGCTCTTGTCACCCAGGCTGGAGTGCAATGGTGCGATCTCGGTTCGCTGCAACCTCCGCCTCCTGGGTTCAAGCAATTCTCCAGCCTCAGCCTCCCAAGTAGCTGGGATTACAGGTGCCTGCCACCATGCCCGGCTAATTTTTGTATTTTAGTAGAGACGGGGTTTCACCATGTTGGCCAGGCTGGTCTCAAACTCCTGACCTCAGGTGATCCACCTGCCTCGGCCTCCCAAAGTGATGGGATTACAGGTGTGAGCAACTGTGCCTGGCCTATGATTGGCTTTTTTCTAGGCATCTTTAAACTAAATTTAATAATGGTTAACAATAGCACAAAAACTCCAAAACCAACCAAACAACAGACAGACTCCACCACCATTTTCTGAGCATTTGCTCTAATGCAAAGCAGTATGCTTTACAACAATTTACTATTATTATTGCTAGTGAAAATGTAGAAGACATACAGAGGTATGAATCTGAAATACTGATGAGTCACTCTGCAGTATTTCTCAGTGAATATTGCTCAGACCACCTACACCAGAATCATCTGAGGCCCTTGTTAGATATTCATTTTCCTAGGTTCCCAACACTCAGAAATTCTAATTCAGAGGTTTGAGGTATGAATCTAGAATTTACTTAAGAAGCACTTTCGAGTATTCTGATACACAATAAAGTTTGAGATTACTTGTGAAAATTCATTGTTAATATTAATTGCATACTTTTTTTTTTTTTTAAACTGAGTCTTGCTCTGTCACCCAGGCTGAAGTGCAATGGCACGATCTTGGCTCTCTGCAACCTCCTTCTCCCAGGTTCAAGCTATTCTCCTGCCTCCGCCTTCCAAGTAGCTGAGATTACAGGCGTGTGCCACCACACCCAGCTAATTTTTGTATTTTTAATAGAGAGAGGCATGGTTTCGCCATGTTGGCCAGGCTGGTCTTGAACTCCTGACCTCATGTGATCCACCCACCTCGGCCTCCCAAAGTGCTGAGATTACAGGTGTGAGCCACCACACCTGGCTAATGTATACATATTTTAACACAGAAAAGTGTAAGTAAAATGGCCCATACTTCCACTCTTGGCATAAAAATAAAAATGTGTATTAGACAATTAAAGTAAAACAAAAAATTAGAGGTAAAGCCTCCCTCTTTGCCACACCCTTCATTCTAACACACACACACACACACACACACACACATGCACAAAATCTCCCTCACCCCTAAATAACTGTGATTAAAGTTTCTTGTAATGCCCCAGGAAAATGTTAGCATTTACGGGGATATACTTTGTATCATGTTCAAAAAGTGAATCATACTATGTTTACTGTTGTGCATTTTTTAAAAACTTGCTAAATATAACTCAAGATCTGTCTATGTAGGACATATAAAACTCTAACTCATTCATTTAAACTGCTGCATAATATTTCATTAAATCTACATACTAAAATTTAATTATTTCTTACTTTCAGTTTCTTTTTTACTATTATAAACAGTGTTTCTATTAATATTTATATAGAAATATAGATATCTATTTTGGCTGTGCTATCTCTTTAAAAGTGTAAATTGGGTACTAAAATTACCTAAGTAGAGACATCTATGTTTACTAGGAGCCTACAGCCTTCATTTAAACTTATTTCTGCAAGAATGGAAAGAAAAATTCTTACTAAAGTTCGTATTAAAGCAGCTAGTTAGTGTTTTATTTGAGTTGGCTTAATTGTAGAAACACAGAGAACCCAATCATTTATGAATTAATTTAAGAGGACTATAAATGCAAAAGAATGAATAAAATTAATTGGAATAAGGCAAAATGGAAGAAAATGGAGCAAATGTAGCAAGAAAAAAGGATTAGAAAAGATCCCGAAAGTAAAATTTAACTGAGAAAGAGGATTATTAGAAGGAAGACTATAAAAGCAACTGTGTTAGTTCGTTTTCATGCTGCTGACAAAGACATACCCAAGATTGGGCAATTTACAAAAGAGAAAGGTTTCATGGACTTACAGTTGCTCATGACTGGGGAGGCCTCACAATCATGGCAGAAGGCGAGGAGGAGCAAGTCACATCTTACATGGATGGCAGTAGGCAAAGGGAGAGCTTGTGCAGGGGAATTCCCACTTATAAAATCATCAGATCTTGGCCAGGCGTGGTGTCTCATGCCTGTAATCCCAGCACTTTGGGAGGCTGACGTGGGCGGATCATGAGGCCAAGAGATCAAGACCATCCTGGCCAACATGGTGAAACCCCACCTCTACTAAAAATACAAAAATTAGCTGGGCGTGATGGCTTGTGCCTGTAGTCCCAGCTACTTGGGAGGCTGAGGCAGGAGAATTGCTTGAACCTGGGAGGCGGAGGTTGCAGTGAGCCAAGATCACACCACTGCACTCCATCCTGTGCCACAGAGCAAGACTCCACCTCAAAAAAAAAAAAAAAAAAAACCATCAGATCTCAGGAGACTTTATTCAGTATCATGAGAACAGCATGGAAAAGACCTGCCCCCAGGATTCAATTACTTCTCACCGGGTCCCTCCCACAACACATGGGAATTCAAGATGAGATTTGGGTGGACACATAGCCAAACTATATCTGCAACATAGTAATCTGCAGTGATTATTTCAAACATCCCAAGTCATTCAGTGTATGCATTTGTTCATTTACTAATTTACTCAATGAATACTTAGCATTGGGCACTGTGCTAAGTTTGAGGATATAGGGAAGGAAAGACATATTTCCTACCCTTGATGAGCTTACTGTTCGTGGAAATACAGATGCAAACAAAAAAAAAATCAATTGCTTTTAAAAAACAGAAAAATAGTGCTCCTGCAAAAGTCTAAGATGTTTTTAAAGAAGAGGTTTCCAAGTGGCATCTAAGGTAGAAGTAATATGTGCTGTATCATTGAGGAATATAAGAGCAGAGTGGGTTAGAAACCCACGTGTAGTTTGTGTTGCCACAGTGGAAAGCATAAGGTGAGAACTGCAGGAGTAAGTGGTGATGTGGCTAAATAAGAGCTGATGCTAAATAGGGACACAGGGGCAGATCCTGAAGGGATTTGTTTGCATGCTAGAAAACTGAGATTTTTATCCTGTGAGCAGTAGGGAGCAGCCAAGAATTTTGAATATAAATTTAACATAATCAGATTCATATTGTAAAAAGTCCTCTGGAGAATGGGTGGAGTTGAAGTAATCTAGGTCACAGATAATGAGAACCTGGTGATCTCCAGCAGTTATGGGGCTAGGCCAGGAGATGAGAGGACTCTTAACAGGCAGACCCACAGGTCTTGGCCATTGATTGGATGGTGAAGAGAGGTGGGGGAAATAATTTATGACATTGCCAAAACTGGGGAAATGGATGTCTGGTAGTATCATTCTTTGAAGTAGGAATTAAGGAAAGTGGAGCAGATCTTTCCAAAATCTCTTTTAGATGTTCTTCACCATATCAGAAGCAACACTCTTACACACAAAAAATCATCACTTTCCCTTGACTAATCTGAAAATGTATAGGTAATATAACCTACTTATATACATATTTTTAAAACTTTAATACAATAGCTCAACAGTAAGATAAAGTATAAGTAAAAGGAAAGTAATTGAGGACAAAATATAATGTTCAGGCATGACTACATAAAAGCGTAATGAAGAAGTCAGATGTGTTTGCCTATATGTGAAGTCATTGTTCGTGTCCCAACCACAGGTGCAAACCAACACACCACTGTAACGCATATCATAAAATCTTGGAAAAGAGCTGTGTTGGTCCATTCTTGTGTTGCAATAAATACCTGAGACTGGGTAATTTATAAAGAGAAAAGGTTTATTTTAGCTAACAGTTCTGTAGCCTTTACAGATGCCAGCATAGTGCTGGCATCTGCTTTTGGTGAGGGCTTCTGGAACCTTCCACTCATGGTAGAAGGCAAAGGAAAGCTGGCATGTCACATATTGAGAGAGGGAGGAAGAGAGAAGAGGGAGGTCATAGACTCTTTTAAAGAACCAGATCTCACCTGAATTAACTGAACAGGAATTCACTCATCACCCAGGGAATGGTACTGAGCCATTCATGAGTGATTTACTCCTATGATCCAATATCTCCCACCAGGTCCCACCTCCAACACTGAGGATGAAATTTCAACATGAGATTTGGAGGGGTCAAACATCCAAACCATATCAAGAGCTCGTCTTGGTTGCAGGATTGGAGAAGGTTCCATAAGACTGTTGATATTACAGCTTGCCTTTTCAAGAAGGAATATATTTTGAAAGGCAGAACTAGAGGAAGAAGAAAGGGGTATTCCCGATACAGAGAACAGTACAAATGGGGAGGGACAAAGGAAAATACAGGGTATTCTTTGGCTTTGGCTACGGCGGAGGTTGTGTGGAGTTAGCGTACAAAACTGGAGAGATGTGTTCCCGCTAGTGTAGGGAGAGCCTTGAAAGAGTACCAAAGAGTTTAGTCTCTAATAATCCCAGGTGACCTCTTGCTTTGGTAAGTTGTTTGCATTCATCATCATCATGAATAATTCTATTTTCCCATAAATATTGAACTGATTATCTTTAATCTTTCCCCACCCAAATTATCTCAAATTCTAAAGTGATGACATACAAATTAATGAGATTTTGTTGTCTAAATTGATAATGCACATTAAAGAGAGTTTGAAGGTAATGAGTACATATAAAAATAGATTTCATATAAAGTCAGACTTGAAAGGATCAAATAAAGTATTTGGTGCTTTTTCTTCTGGATAATAATCTGTGAAGAGGACATTTATTATCTCTGCTGGTAGTGATGTCGTGGGGAGAGTAAAAGCATGTAGATGATAGTGCTGGGCTGAGAGAAGAGAATAGATTCCACTGGACAGCTTCCTAAGGGAAGGTGCATGTTAACATTCTATCACTTAAATCACAGAAGTTTTCTTTTGAAAGTATAAAGATGTATTATATAATAATAGTTAACAATCCTAAGAGGTTTGTTAATTATCCTTGCTGAAAGACAAAAGAGATAAGTTTAGCTCAAGCAATATTCTTCTGAGAAAAATGGACCTCTCTGTCTCTGCCTGTCTTATTTTGTTTTATTTTAACCTGAAGTGTCCCATTACGTTTTCAATGCCTAATATCTACCTTCTCTTCAATTGCCCATTTGGCTAAGAATTCAGTCCACAGGAATCAGGAATAGGACACTTAAAACTACTTCACGCATTTTAAATCTTATAAATAATCGAGATACAGTTGATGGTTGCTAGGCTGCAGTTGAATTTCATTTCATCCTATCCCATTATAATGTAATTTAGGTTTGTTTAGTTGTTGTTTTCTTTGCTTCTTTTAATCCTACAGGGAAAAGTTTTGATGATTGAATTGCTGTATTTGATAGTAACGATTATCAGGCAAGGACTTTGAGGCATTTCATACCATTTCTTTTCATATCTTCAAATAAAAGAATGTGTGGAGTTCCCATGCTAGCCACACCACTGACAAAGTTAAGGAGAATGAAAATGAGCAGGGCCTGAAAGTTGCTTTCTGTGGTCCGAAAGTGACTCTTCTGGACAACCAGAGGAAAGGGCACTAAACTAAGTTACATCAGTTTCTCAGGTGGAAATCAACAACAGGTGAAGTAAGAGTCAACACTGAAACATCACTGGATCTTGTTCTTTAGCCCAGGAACTCCAGAAGGATTCCATCTTCAAATGGCAACTCTGATTGGTGGTTAAGTGTCTAAAGCAGAAGTCTGCAATCCTCAGCAGGCAAACTACAGACTAAAGTCTTTGGATCATAGCCAGTCAGTCACCTGTTTTATAAACAAAACTTTATTGGAACATAGTCATGGTCATTCATTCCATATTGTCTATGGCTGTTCTTCCCCTAGTAACAGCACAGTTGGGTAGTTGCAACAAAGATTGTGTGGTTTTCAAAGCCTAAAATGTTTACTATCTGACTTTTTATAGTAAGTGTTTGCTGACCCCTGGTCTAAAATATTGTTAGACAGCCTGCTGAGGCCCCAACTAGTCTCAGAAAAATACGCATGCCATGATTGATTTTTCTTCTGTCTGCCATGTTCATGGAGGAGGAGTGCCATGTATTTATCAGCCCTGCTTTTTCCCTTTCCCCAAGCAAGAGCAGCATGATGAAACATAGAGATGTAAAAGAATAGATTCAGCATCAAAACTAGGAATGAGTAGACATTGAATAGTATTTCAAAAGAGTTGGTGGCAGCTATCTGGGAGGCTGAGGCAGGAGTATTACATGAGCCCAGGAGTTTGAGTCTGCAGTGAACCACATCACACTACTGCACTCCAACCTACGTGACTGAGAGAGAGAGAGACCCTGTCTCAAAAAAAAAAAAAAAAAAAAAAAAGAGTTGGTGGCAAGGATGCAGGAAGTGATGTCAGGGAAAAGAGATGAATTGTTACTGGGAATAATTGAAAACCTGTAAAACCAAACCTATCATTACAAATATAAGCACATTAAGTTTAGTTTTCTGTTCTATGGATTGAATTATATTTATTGGGAATATATAAAAATTTGGAAGAAAACTCTATGACTTTACTAAAGAGAAGGAAAGAAGGAATAGTGGTAGGAAAGAGCTCACCTTACCTTCAAAAGGTGTGGCTCTCTCTTTCTGTATCATCTTTCACATCCATGCACATATAGTCACACATTCAATCCTCCTCATTACACAAAGCTGTGGATATCCTGGGAATAATGACACTCATTTGCATTGAGATATTGGAGCCAGAACTGGAATATATCTAGTTATCTAGTTATTTGCTTGAAGTGGGCTTAAATACAGCACTTGTGAATGGGAAAAGGGAATATTTTCATGACTGTAAGATCTTACAGGCATATTTCTATATCTCAGAAAGTCAGAATAGAACCTAAGACAATCTAAAAGTGTCTTAATATTTTTAGAATATGGCGTTAGGGATGCTTGTTAGTTGAAATGCAAAAATGATCCATCAATTAGAAAATTGATAAAATAAGAGCAGTTGGGAAGTCAGCAACATACCTTGAGGAGGAAGCCGGCTAAGTAAATTTAATTTCTTTCTTTGGCACCCTGACAAAGAGGAAGCAATAGATATAATATCTCCAGACTTCAGTAAGGCTTTTGAACCATTTCACATGACATTTCTTTTCAACAAGCTGGTAATATATAGCTCGGATCATAGTGCTGTCAAGTGGCTGAAGAGTTGCAATCAAAGAGTAGCTATCAGTGACTTCTTGTCATCCTGAGGACATTTATCAAGGGGTGTCCATCCTTAAGGGCTGGTTGTGGGCCAGAGTTATCCACAGGGTGATGAAAGTGAGAGCAAGTTCAATAAATTTGCTGATAACACCAATCTGGAGCAGCTGCTTACACCTGGCAAGATGGGAATAGCTTTCAATGACCTTGATTAAGTTGGGCTGGTAGAGTGAGACAATCTCAGAGCCAGGACACCAGGCCAAGCCACAGTGGGCAGATTTTCTGTGCAGGAAGACTTATGGCATGTTGCAGTAAAACTGGGTAGTGTTTTATTTCTAAAATTTTCTGAAGCACTATCATTAATTAACAATTCTCTATGATGCCAAGTGGTTTAGAACTACTTTTATTATACTAGTTTCCCAATTTGCAAAGTAGAGACTCAAAAATCTTGTCTCACAATATTCTTTTAAATGTTAAATAATCTCTGGAAAGTACCTAACAGATATTGAGTGCTGAATATTAGTTTCCTTCCTCATCCCTATTTTCCCACCCTGTTCTAGTGGGACCAGCACTGGGAAGAAAAAGCCCTAATTACAATACAGAAATTCAAAAGAAAAAATGAGACAAAACAAAACAAAAGAAACAAAAACATTGGCATTGAAGCTTAAACCACACTCTGGCATACCAAAATATTATTGCTTAATTAATAACAGTTTAACTATCAAGTTGAACATGTTTGAAAGGATATTTCAAATTTATACTAGTGGTTATAAGATTTTCTAGAAGTTCACCGTCAGTAATTATGGAAGGTGGAGAATTACTGCTTTTTTTACATTGTGGATCCTACAAAAGTTTAGTTCCTTTTGTAGGAACTAACAAAATGTAGGAACTAATGATGGGCACTCAATAGCTACTTGTTTTATTTCCCCGTGTGTTGTCAGAGAAATGGACTAAAAGTATCGGCACTTGATACTAACTCTAAAGCAGGTGCTCTTAACTCCTTTGGGAATTTGATATTCCTTTGAGAACAAGAAACGAGTAACAAAAGCCAGTGCAACATTTAGATCACAGTTTTACTCACAGGTCCTTATCTAAGTCTAGGCAGAGAAAGGCAAGATAAGTCTTAAGTTGTTTTCCCATTAGTAAATGTGACTGGACAGACCCTGGTACTTGCAGCAGCAGAATGACAGGTTAAGTAATGGGAAAGCTGGCTGAGGTTTATGGTCAATGTCTTGCAAAAATAAACTAAAAGATCTTAGTTGTAAATATCTTCTGCCTGAACAAGATGATGAAAAGGATCCTGCTCCAAATTCCTTAAACGCAACTGAGGAAAATAGAGAGCCACAGTCAGAGAACGAAGTTTCTAGCCTATTACCACCCTCACCCTTCATCCTCACACTCAGCTTATTGCTTTCATTACACTGAAACCCATTGACTAATCAAAAGAGAGCTTCCAGGCTGGACGTGGTAGCTCACACCTGTAATCCCAGCACTTGTGAGATGGTGGTGAAACCCTCTCCCTACTAAGAATACAAAAATTGGCCAGGTGTGGTGGCACGTGCCTGTGGTCCCAGCTACTCAGGAGGCTGAGGCAGGAGAATCACTTGAACCCGGGAGGCAGAGGTTGTGCCACTGCACTCCAGCTTGGATGACAGAGTGAGATGAGGTTCTGTCTCAGAAAACAAAACAAAACGAAAAGAAGAATCCCACCACCAAATCTACCAACCTATGTGCATCTATACCCAAAACTTTGCCTTTTTTTCCTATTTAAATCCAACCTTGTGCACCATTCTATTCCCTATCACCCCTGCCTTATCAGTTGCCTGTTCCCTGTTGGATCTTTCTCATTAATGTACACATATGCCCTTAAATATCTAACCTGCCAGCATTCTGTTCTTCACTGTCTTTTACCTCAAAACTCCAAAAAGAGTTTCATATTATATACATAATTTTTTTTCTTTATTCCCTGAGACAGGGTCTCACTCTATCACCCAGGCTGTAGCGCAATCTTGGCTCCCTGCAATCTCTACCTCACCAGTTCAAGTGATTCTCCTGCCTCAGCCTCCTCAGTCACTGGGATTACAGGTGCACCAGGACTGGCTAATTTTTGTATTTTTAGTAGAGGTGGGGTTTTGCCATATTGGCCAGGTTGGTCTCAAACTCCTGGCCTCAACTGATCCACCCGCCTTGGCCTCCCAAAGAACTGAGGGCCACCATGTGGGGCCTGAGTTTCCTATATTTTTGTCTACACTTTCTCTTGTCTATGTCACTCTTGAATGTACTGTAATTCATCTTTTGTTCCCTCTACTATACTCAGATGCCTATTAGCAAGATACTAACAACCTCCACATGGATAACAGCAATGATTACTTCTCAGTCCTTGTTCTAATTCACCTGCCCATAGATCACTTCCTCTTATTTGAAGCACTTTCTTCTTTTTTCCTCCTAGACCCCATTTTCTCACTGGCAGCTCCTCCTCAGTCTTCTTTACTTGATGCTTCTCTTCTTGATCTCTAAACATTGGTGCATCCTAAGACTCTGTCCTCAGATGTCTCCTTTTCAGTTTTGATGTTTACCCTCTGGGGGATTTTATCCAGTCTCATGATTTTATAAACCGCCTATTCACTGACAATTTCCAAATACATATCATCAGCTCAGATCTCAGTACTGAATTCCATACCTCTCTATCTAACTACCTTCTTAACATATCCATTTAGATGTCTAAGTGACAGGGAACATGTCCAAAACTAGATCCTTGGCCCATATCCCTAATTGTTCTTTCCCAGAATTTTCCATCTCAATAAAGTCAACTTCATTCTTCTAGTTGTTCAAGTCAAAAAACATGGAGTTGCCCGGGCGCGGTGGCTCACGCCTGTAATCCCAGCACTTTGGGAGGCTGAGGTGGGCGGATCACGAGGTCAGGAGATCCAGACCATCCTGGCTAACACAGTGAAACCCCGTCTCTATTAAAAAATACAAAAAATTAGCCAGACGTGGTGGCGGGTCCCTGTAGTTCCAGCTACTCGGGAGGCTGAGGCAGGAGAATGGCGTGAACCCACAAGGCAGAGCTTGCAGTGAGCCGAGATCGCGCTACTGCACTCCAGCCTGGGTGACAGAGCAAGTTTTTTTTTCAAAAAAAAACAAAAACAAAAAACAAAAAACAAACATGGAGTCACCCTTGATATCCAGCCTAACTACTCCCACTATCATCATTTCCTGGTAGGATTTTGCAGTAGTCTTCCACCAGTTTCTCTCTCTAACCCCTGCACCAACCTCTCCCCAACCCTAACACACATACTCTAGTTTCCAGAGTAGCCTAAGGGAACCTTCTAAAACTTAAATTATGTAAAGTTTCTGCTCAAAACACTCCATTTGCTTTCCATCTCATTCAGAAGAAAATTCGTTTTTTTTCCTGATGCACAAGGTCCTGATCCACACAGTTCAGTTCTGGGAGCTCATCTCTGGCTTCATCTCGTACCACTCTTTCTCATTCTGTTCTTTCCAGACACACTGCCCTCCTTGTATTCCTCTAACTTCCTGTACACACTTCTGCTCAAAACCCTTGCCTTTGCTACTCTGAGTGCCTGGAACTCTTTTCATTCATAAATCTGCATGACTTCACTTCATTTAGGTCTCTGATCAAATGTTACATACTCCAAACACCCTATATAAAATTGCCCAGATCTGCCTCATCTCATCATTCTCCATCCTAAGGCAGGGTAACTGCTTTAGTTTTATTCTTAGCACTTATCACCATCTGACTAGCATAAGTTTATTTGCTTGTTGTCTATCTTCTTCCACTAGGATATAAACTTCATAAAAGCAGGGATCATTGTATCTTTTATTCATCACTTTATCATGTTAGCACTTATTGAACAGAATAAGTACTCAAAAAATTTTTTTTAATATGAAAGGTTGCATAAGTGCTACCTGTTGCAACTGCTTAGAGCTGCAACCTTTGCTTCTGGAGACTGAGCTGGAACTAGAATTACTTGAATTACTTTAAAATAAATCCAAAAAATAAATAAATAAATAAAATAAATAAAAATAAATAAATAAAATAAATCTGAAACACCCAAATTTATATCTGGAATAACACAGAATGAATGTGCAAAGTAAGTATAAATTCTTGACCAAGACTATTTTTGTGGATATGACTTCCAAAGAACAAAACCAACATGATGTGT
>NW_016806920.1:1119760-1140645 GCF_001698545.2 Rhinopithecus bieti | reverse complement strand
AATAAAATAAAATATAAAATAAATAAATAAAATAAATCTGAAACACCCAAATTTATATCTGGAATAACACAGAATGAATGTGCAAAGTAAGTATAAATTCTTGACCAAGACTATTTTTGTGGATATGACTTCCAAAGAACAAAACCAACATGATGTGTGTATGTATAGAGAGATTTATTTTAAGGAATTGGTTCATGAAATTGTAGAGGCTTGCTGAGTCTGAAAACTGCAGTACAGACTGGCCAGCTGGTGACTCAGAAAAGGGTTGCAATTTGAATCCAAAGGCAGTCTCTGGCAGAATTCCTTTTTGCTCAGGGTGTGGTCAGTCTTTATTCTATTAAGGCTTACAACTGATTAAATGAGGCCCTCTCACATTATGGAGAGCAACTACTTCACTCAGAGTCCACCAATTGAAATGTTAATCTCATCCAAAAACACCTTTACAGAAACATCCACAATAACGTTTGATCAAATATCTGGGCACCATGGCTCAACCAAGTTGACACCTAAAATGAGCTATTACATGTAGGTTGTTACAAATATATATTTTGGATTTGCCCGACTTGTCTCCTTATTTATCTATAAACTCCTTGGGTACACTGGTTTGCAGGAGAGTAGGTGATCAGTAAATATGTGAGGTATTTTCATATAGTGAGATCAAGGAAATATAAAGCGTGATAACCAAAAATTTTTCTCACCACTAAACGTCTCCATTACATTGAAAAAATGCTAAATTGCTCAGTTACTTAATTTTCTAAAGTGGGTCGTATTTGATTATTTATACCCTTTAAACAAGCTAGGAGATAAGTATGGAAGGTATTCCAATAACACTTCTACTGGAGGTTGCCTAACAGAATTTGGGGCCTTGCATTGGCAATGGCCTAGAACATTGATGTTATAAATGAATTTTCTTGGCATGGAGGAAAATATAAAGCTCTAAGCATTGAGCAAAACTCTCAAGCCTCACAGAAAGTCTGCAAAGAGTCTTGTGATCATGGCTCTATTAGTCCGTTTTCATGCTGCTGATAAAGACATAACTGAGACTGGACAATTTACGAAAGAAAGAGGTTTATTGGACTCACAGTTCCACGTGGCTGGGGAGGTCTCACAATCACAGTGGAAGGTGAAAGTCATGTCTCACATAGCAGCAGACAAGAGAAGAGAGCTTATGCAGAGAAACTTCCCATTTTAAAACCATCAGATCTCATGAGACTAATTCACTACCAGGAGAACAGAGCAGGAAAGACCTGCCAGTCCCACCTGGCTCCTCCCATGGCATGGGGAAATTGTGAGAATTACAATTCAAGATGAGATTTGGGTGGAGACACAGCCAAACCATATCAATGGCAAACCATGAAAGTTTAGCAACTGTGTGATCAATAATACAAACATACAGGTTTGGAGATCATTGAAAAATATGTAAATTCCCATAATAAAAGGAAATACGGGATATATATATTTATTTATATACGTGTCTGTGTGTGTGTATGCATATGGTGGACATGTGCCTTTTTATTTGATTGAAAACTGTGCTCTTGAATAGTGAACTTTGATGCCATGTAGCATTTTGCAGCTAATCCCTAAAAGGTGAGATGTCATAGGCTAGGGTAATGGTTTATAGTCATTTATGTGCCAACATAGATTTGGAAGCCAATAAATGCCTGACAGTAAATGACTAACTAAATAAAAAATTTGAAAGCCCTCATGTGGGAAAATCTAATGTCAGCATTTTCCCAGCAGTTGATACAGAGTTTCAACAATGGCTGTCTTTTATCAAGGAAAAAGTTGATACTAAATATTCTGTTTTTAGTATAGATTGAGCAAGAACTATAGAAATATGGGGTCAGGAAAATACCAGCAATCAAAACATAGTTATCCTAACAGATTGACACCAGTAGCTTTAATTTTATATTTCTACTTTTCACTTGGATCTCTGATAAATTGAAATTCAGATATCAGCTGAGGTCACCCTGCCCTTTCAGATTTAAATACAGTTGGCTTCAGTCTCTTTGTCATCTGTCCTGTGGGATGCATAATGCTCTCCCTGATATTTTCATAATGTTTTTAGAGCTCATGTTTCTATGGACATATCTGCTCAGAGTCTCCACTTCTGCTGACCTCTTAGTTCACTTTCATCTGATCCCCTGGACAGGATTCTCCAGAGAGATAGAACTAATAGGATATATATAGATATTTGAGACATGATTTGTTAGAGAAATTGGCTTACGCAACTGTGGAGACTGAGAAGTTCCATGATACACGATCTGCAATCTGGAGAACCAGGGAAGCTGGTAACAGGGCTGAGTTCAAATCTGAAGGCCTCAAAAACCAGGAAAGTCAATGATGAAACGTCCTGTCTGAGGCCAAAGGCCTGAGAATATGGGGGACTGCTTTTATAAGTTCTGGAATCCAAAGGCTAGAGAACCTGGAGTTCTGATGTCTAAGGGCAGGAGAAGAAGAGTGTCCCAGCTCCAAAAGAGAGAGAGAATTCATTTTCTGTTACCTTTTTGTTCTATCCAGGCCCTCAGCTGATTGGATGGTACCTGCCCACTTACTTAGTCCACTGATTCAAATGCTAATCTATTCCAGAGACACCCTCACAGACATGCCCAGAAATAATGCTTTCTTAGCTATCTGGGCATCCCTTAATCCAAACAAGTTGACAACAAAAATTAACCCTCACACCCCCAACCCTTACCACTGCTCTTGTCTTTTCTCTGCCGTGTGCTGACCCAGACAAAATGAACTACAGTCCCCCTTCCTTCTGGGGAAAATCATGCAGATAAAGCATTTGGGTGTGTAGCAGATTTTATAAAAGATGTGGGGAAACAGAGTGGTTACATCACAGCAAGGCGAACAACTTAAATATACATGGCTGGACCCTTCTGTCATAGCTCTTTTTCCTTTAGGATCCCTCACCCATGCCGTGGCTCCATTCCCTTCTCTGCTTTGACTCACCACCAAATTCCTATTATTTCTTATACAGAGTGGTCTTCTTACAGATTATACCCTCTGGGCCTCATCTTCCCTCTGAAAGGGATCTTTCAAAGTATAGACTTTTTTTTTTTTTTTTTTTTTTTTTTGAGACGCAGTCTCGCTCTGTCGCCCAGGTTGGAGTGCAGTGGCCGGATCTCAGCTCACTGCAAGCTCCACCTCCCGGGTTTACACCATTCTCCTGCCTCAGCCTCCCAAGTAGCTGGGACTACAGGCGCCCGCCACCTCGCCCGGCTAGTTTTTTGTATTTTTTTAGTAGAGATGGGGTTTCACCGTGTTGGCCAGGATGGTCTCGATCTCCTGACCTTGTGGTCCGCCCGTCTCAGCCTCCCAAAGTGCTGGGATTACAGGCTTGAGCCACCGCGCCCGGCCTCAAAGTATAGACTTAAGCCAGTAACAGCAACACTGACAGCTGTGAAAATGGTGTTTTCATTTGGTATCTGAAAAGTACATTGGAAGTTTCTATTCCAAATCTCTCTGTGTCTCTTTCTCACTCTCTTTGTTTCTTTCTCTCTCAACATGGATCTTCATGTACCAAAATACTGAAATATTTTTTTTTTTTTTTTTTTTTTTTTTTTTTTTTTGGCATTTCATCTTTTCCCTGATACCATAAGCATCCACTTTTGAAGACTGACCTTTTAAAAATTCTACCATTGGCTGGATGTGGTGGCTCACGCCTGTAATCCTGGCACTTTAGGAGGCTGAAGTGGGAGGATTACTTGAGACCAGAAATTTGAGACCAGCTTGGATAATATAATGAGAACTTGTCTCTACTAAAATAAAATAAAATATTAACTGGGTGTGATGGTGTGCACCTGAAGTCCCAGCTACTCAGGAGGGTGAGGCAGGAGGATCCCTTGAGCTTGGGAGGTTGAGGCTGCAGTGAGCCACTATCATGCCACTGACTCCAGCCTGGGCAACAGTGAGACCCTGTTTAAAAAAAAAAATACCATAATATTTTTATGCATTTAAATGGATCACAATGTAGGTTATTTGTAATAAGAAGCAATTAATGTGTCTAAGTAGGTTTATAGATAGACTTATATTTCCAAAAAATTACCTATTCTATTGTTAAAAATTTTCTTCTTAGATTACTTAAATTATTATATATCCAGATAATTAGAAAGTAAATTCTCAGGTATGTTGGAAAATTCCAGAGACATCAAAGTATAAATTAAAGGTGCTTCAATTGGAACGTCCCTCAGTAGGTGAGGACTATTTGGGTAGCTTCAACAACATCACTGACAATTAGTTATTGGTAAATCCAAAGACCTCAATTAAATAATTGTTTGAAATAACTCTTTTTTGTTGGAGCAAAAAGTACATTTTACTTGGTGGAACATTTGTATCCAGATAGAGCTATCAGATCTCAGAGAATTCATTTCCTTTATTTTGGCAAAGATTCCTTTGTTTTCTGTGTGCCAAACACTGTGTTAAGCTATACATTAATAAATAATTTAGTCCTCCCCATGACTCCATGAGATAGCTATGTTTATCTCCATTTTGCATAGGAGAGTACTGAGGTTTAAGGTTAGCTAACTCATCCAAGATCACAAGATCTTGGCACACCCAGGTGTATCAGATAGGGCCTGGCAAGAAACAGTTGGCACACTTCAACAGGGTAACTGAGGAGAGTTTAATGAAGGAAGTACTTATCAAGGAAGAAGTGGCATCCGCCAGGAATGGTGAAACACACAAGGGCTAGCAGCAGTGGGAGCCATGTGGCCCGTAGGTTTCCAGCGGCACAGGGAGGAGCACTTACTGGAACCTGAAAAGACCTGCAGCCATGGGAGAGGAGATACCCTGCAGAAGCTGTAGTAGTCTTTTTTTTTTTCTTTTTTTTTTTGAGACAGAGTCTTACTCTGTCACCCAGGCTGGAGCGTAGTGGCGCGATCTCGGCTCACTGCAACCTCCCTCTCTTGGGTACAAGCAATTCTCCTGCCTCAGCCTCCCGAGAAGCTAGGATTATAGGCATGCACCACTCCACTTGGCTAATTTTTGTATTTTTAGTAGAGACGGGATTTCACCATGTTGGCCAGGTTGCTCTCAAGCTCCTGACCTCAAGTGATCCACCCTCCTTGGCCTCCCAAAGTGTTGGGATTACAGGCATGAGCCACTGCACCTGGCAGAAGCTGTAGTCTTAGGTAGAGCAAAGCGGACAGTGCCAAACTATGACCCAAAGGGAACTGACAGATTACATTGCTGAGCAATTTCTCATCACATCTTTTCTTCTCCTGTTAGTGGCTCCTATTGACCAAACTCAATGAGAAGGCAGAGGGCAAAGAAGCCTGGATATCCACACTGTAAAGGTGAGCCTCCCTGGGCAGAGCAGGACAAAGAAGTTTGGAGAATGGGTCTGGAGGAGAAACAGATCATTCAGCACACCAGGTGTATCTGAATCCAGAGCCTAAGCCTTTGACCACCACACTATCCTCTTGCCTTGGTAGGTGTGTTGATAATTTCCACAGAAGGGGGATGCTGCATAAACATGATACAGTGGAAGAAATACGAGAGTAGGGGTCAGGAAAATCAAATACTGTGAAGTGTGGAAGTGCCTGGCACAGAGTAGAAACTTAATCAATGTAAATCTCTCATCCCCTCCCGTTGTGCATCATGAGCTTCCCAACACAGACTATAAAATTTCCAAGTTGTAATGCTGAACGAAGGGCCACAACCTTATCATTGATGCAAAAGGGCTTTCATCAGACTGTGCATAATTTAGAATGTAAATCTCTGAGAAATGACAGCTGATGAGAGCAGACTTTAGTAATCCCCTAAACTCTTAATCATCTGTGTTTTGGTAAAACAGGAGCATTAGCAGAACATATTCTGCTGTATACCACAAGTCTGACACACTTCTGTGTAGTGGCCTGTGGTGGGCAGAATAATGGCCTCCTAAAGATGCCTATATCTGAATTACTAAAGCCTGTGAACATGTTACCTTACACGGTCAAAGCCTACAGATGTGATTAAGGTTAAGGGCCTTGAGATGGGGGAAGATTATGCTGGGTTGCTCATGTGAATCCAATCTGCCTACATGAGTCTTTAAAAGCAGAGAACCATTCTCAGCTGTAGAAAGTTAGAAATATAGCAGCATGGAAGCAGATTTTGAAGACGGAGAAAGGACGCCATGTGCCAAGAAATGCAGGTAGCCTCTAGAAGGTGGAACAGGCAAGGAAACAGCTTCTGCACCAGAACCTCCGGAAAGGAATGCAGTCCTGCCAACATCTTTCTTCCACATCAGTGACACCTATGCTGGATATTTGACCTACAGAACTGTAAGAAAATAAATTTATGTGAGTTTTTTTGTTTTGTTTTGTTTTGTTTTGAGACAGGGTTTCCCTCTGTCACCCAGGCTGGAGTGCAGAGGCACAATCACAGCTCATTGCAGCCTCAACCTCCCCAGGCTCAGGTGATCCTCCCACCTCAACCTCCTGAGGAGCTGGGACTATTGGCATGCACCACCATACCTGGCTAANCAGCATGGAAGCAGATTTTGAAGACGGAGAAAGGACGCCATGTGCCAAGAAATGCAGGTAGCCTCTAGAAGGTGGAACAGGCAAGGAAACAGCTTCTGCACCAGAACCTCCGGAAAGGAATGCAGTCCTGCCAACATCTTTCTTCCACATCAGTGACACCTATGCTGGATATTTGACCTACAGAACTGTAAGAAAATAAATTTATGTGAGTTTTTTTGTTTTGTTTTGTTTTGTTTTTGAGACAGGGTTTCCCTCTGTCACCCAGGCTGGAGTGCAGAGGCACAATCACAGCTCATTGCAGCCTCAACCTCCCCAGGCTCAGGTGATCCTCCCACCTCAACCTCCTGAGGAGCTGGGACTATTGGCATGCACCACCATACCTGGCTAATTTTTGTATTTTTTGTAGAGATGGGGGGGGGGGGGTCTCACCATATTGCCCAGGTTGGTCTTGAACTCTTGATATCAAGCGATCCTCCCAACTCAACTTCACAAAGTGCTAGGATTATAGACCGGGCATGGTGGCTCACACCTGTAATCCCAGGATTTTGGGAGGCCGAGGCGGGCAGATGACCTGAAGTCAGGAGTTTGAGATCAGCCTGGCCAGCATGGCGAAACTCCATCTCTACTAAAAATACAAAAAGTTAGCCGGGCATGATGGCAGGCTCCTGTAATCTCAGCTACTTGGGAGGATGAGGCAGGAGAATCGCTTGAACTCGGGAAGTGGAGATTGCAGTAAGCCGAGATCACGCCACTGCTCTCCAGCCTGGGTGAGAGAGCGAGACTCCGTCTCAAAAAAAGTGCTGGGATTACAGGTGTGAGCCACCGCACTTGGCCTTGTGTTATTTTAAGCTACTGAAGTTGTGGTTTGTTACGGTAGCAATAGAAAACAAATGCAAGCCTCTTCATCTTTTTGTTTCGGAGCAAGAGCACCTCGGTATGTAAATTTCCTGATATATGATGACTGACAATGAAGTGCTCAACAGGCTCCAAACATCAATCTTTAAGCATTGAATCTATTCAAGTTCTAGCATAGAAGTTTTTTATTCAATTGCATACCAGTGTTACTTGAGAGTAGACTGATGCTTCACAATGTTGGTTTTTTTTTTTTTTTTTTTTTTTTTTTTTTTTTTTAATAAATTTGCCTTTTCCCTAGAAAAAGGTTTTGTTTTGGATATTAGTAAAACAGTCAGGGGAGCATAGCCCTTGAAAAGATTCCAGAACTAGTAACCTACCTCCTGACCGTGCCTAAGTAGAGGAACCAAAAGTTTTTTTTGTTTTTTTGAGACGGGGTTTCGCTCTTATTGCCCAGGCTGGAGTGCAATGGCGCAATCTTGGCTCACCGCAACCTCTGCCTCCCAGGTTCAAGCAATTCTCCTGCCTCAGCCTCCCAAGTAGCTGGGATTACAAACATGTGCCACCATGCCTGGCTAATTTGTTTTTTTGTTTGTTTGTTGTTTTTATTTTTAGTAGAGACGGGGTTTCTCCATGTTGGTCAGACTGGTCTCGAACACCCGACCTCAGGTAATCCACCCACCTCAGCCTCCCAAACTGCTGGGATTACAGGCATGAGCCACCGCACCTGGCCCCAAAAGTTTTTGAAAACCTTCACGTCAACCACAGAGCCTTCAGTATACCGCATGTTATTCTGTACCCAAGTCATGGTTCTGGTTGCACACAAAAATGTCTGTGGGATTCCTGGTCAACTGGTATTCACAATGGAGTTTATAAAGTGCTGATGTTCCTCAAATACCAGATGAATGTGAGTAAGTACTACTTTATGTAGCCATACTTGAAGTGGAAATTGAGTTGAAGCCCAAACTACCTGTGCCTGAGGGGAATGAATAATTAGAATGAGAGGGGTTTAGAGAAGACCAAGTTATGCAGGTGTTTACTGTAATTCTCTTCATTATGTATATGTGAAGGTAGCCCTTAGACCCTCAAGTGTATTGGGAGGTATTAATAATAACCACAAAGATGGTCCTGTGCTATGGCAAATGCAGAACCTTCAAGGCACTATTCAGCCTGCAAAAGAAAGCTCATTTCCAGATCCTTCCTTCTGTTTTTCAAGTGACATCACATAGGAGGATGAGAATTTGTCTTTGTATTAAGCTTCCTTTGTCATGTTTACTTCAGACATCATATCTGAGTTTGAAGTCCCAGGATTTTAGATGAAAAGAATCTTAGAGTGAGTTAAGGGAGGGAGGGGGCCACTACATGAGAATGTCTGTTTCCAATCTCAGAGTACTCACATGCTGAGTGGCTGATGAGACAAAAGCCACAGCGGAGAAAATCAGCTGCACTGGGATAGGGGATTCAAATTTCATTGTGGTGGACACCTGTTTATTTTTTAGTGTAGTCAGTTTCCCAAGGGAGAAAGGACAAATGTGTCCCTCCTATGCCAACATTGTAGCACCCCCATCTGAGCAGACCTCAGGAGTATCCTACACAGAAGAAAGGAGCAGTGAAACCTATGACAACTGCTGATTTTTCTCTGAAAACATTGTTATGTGTATATTTCATTTCTTCACCTCTCCAAAAACTTTAAGTAACAAATATCCTTTTTGCAACTGTGGCAGGTATACTGGAGACCAGCTTCTATAACCTAATGCTTATGCCAAGTATTTCTGTTACATCTCTCAAAAATGGCTTTTCGTCTCATCTCCCAAAACATTTTTTTTTTAACGTAGGTCCATGCCTGTCGATGATTTTCTCACACTTTTGTCAAGCATATTTTTTGATTCAATTCAATGTCTAATATCACAAAAACCTGGCACTTTAAAACTTCAGTTTCAACCAAAGGTATAACGATTTTTAAAAAGAATCCTGCCTAGCGTTCCTCCAGTGTAGCAATTAGCATTCTGTTAGCGGCAAGCATCAAAATATCCAAATAAAATGGTTTCAAGAATAGGGATGGTTATTGTCTCTCATAACAGGAAATCTGGAGGGAGCTGACTCCAGGTGGATTGAGAGGTTCAGCCACGCCTGCAGTCTTATCCATCCTTTTGCTCCACTATCCTCTATATATTTGCTTTCAATGGCTCTAGGGATCCACTCCTTATACAACGAAGTTCCACTTCTGCATGTGTTCCTCTTCTTAGGAGGAAGGAAAACTATTTCCCAGCTGGTTCCAGCAGAGAAGTCTCCTTTTAAATCTTTTGCCAAAATGAGTCCCTAAACCAGCCCCAGGAAAGAAGATGAAATTGCCTTGTTTGGTTTAGCTTGATCTTGATTAGTCTACTGAACCTGGGCACGATTTTCTTAAGCATCTCATTCCCAACAGGAAAGCAACAAAATCAGCATTCTATTAATAAGACTAAGAAGAGAATGGCTCTTGTGGACAACCAACAATGTCTGCCACATCATAGAACTCTTTGGTATGCATTAGGAAAACCTAGCGTGGTAGTTACAAGAGCAGATTCCAGGTGTCAAAGAGATTCTGATTCCAGATGGGGTCCAGGAGGGTGTAGTTTCAACAAGAACCCAGGTGACTTGGATCTAGTCATCCACCAGCCAAAGTTTAAGACACTGCCCTACAGAAATGAGAACAAACTTTCCTTTAAAAAAACCTTGCCTGGAAATGTTGGCTCACGCCTGTAATCCTAGCACTTGGGGAGGCTGAGATGGGTGGATCACCTGAGGCTGGGATTTTGGACCAGCCTGGTCAACATGGTGGAACCCTGTCTCTACTAAAAATACAAAAATTAGCTGGGCATGGTGGCAGGTGCCTGTAATCCCAGCTCCTCAGGAGGCTGAGGCAGGAGAATCACTTGAACCGAGGGGGCAGAGGTTACAGTGAGCCAAGATTGTACCACTGCACTCCAGCCTGGGGAAAAAGAGCAGAACTCTGTCTCAAAAAAAAATCTTGTTAATACATCAATAAATACTCACTTTTAGTAACTGGATGTTACTGATCCACACAAGTACATCTACTGTTGGAAAGTAACCATTCTGAGCAAAACAAAGGAAGTCTGCCTGAATAGGGTGATCAGAATAATGTCCAGATTCACAAATGATAATGAGATGATGCAGATAACGTGCTTAGCATAGACCTGGACTATGAATGTGAAGATGGAAAATTATAATTTTTTAACCCATCAGTTTTGTTGCTACTAGATCTTTGCACAATTACCTCCTGCTCAATAGTTAAGTCTTTGCTCAAAGTGTCAGTTTCATAGAACATACCACTACTTAAAATCTTACTTTTTCTTTTAGTCTGTCATCTTCACTAATTATCACCTCCACAAGGAAGGGCTATGTCTTGTTCATCCCCACTGCCTAATACTCAAGGCCTGAAATTTTAAGCATTTAAGCAGCTGTTTTCAAATTTCTAAATAAGACACCTGTCCATGTAGGTATAATCCAAACTATGACATACAACTAAATTATAAGAAAAATATCAAAACATGGTTTCTTTTATCAATAGTTTACTATAGGAAGTTAAGTTGAGAGTAAAAGTGAACAATCTATGATAGTGAATTAATAATGACTTTAGGAAAAACTGATAGTACCCAAGTAAATCTTCCCTTAGACAACTTAATTCTAAAAATTATGTATGACTTTGAAAATTGAATAAAATTATCAATTTCCAGTAACTACTGACAATTAGTATGGTTGCGACTTGATTCCCCAATCCAGGGTATGCCTATGAAATAATTAGTAGAATTGGCCTTTAGGTTTTTTTTTTTTTCCCCGGACAGTCTTGCTGTGTTACCCAGGCTAGAGTGCAGTGGCATGATCTCGGCTCACTGCAACCTCCACCTCCTAGGTTCAAGCGATTCTCCTGTCTCAGCCTCTCAAGTAGCTGGGATTATAGGCACACACCACCATGCCCGGCTAGGTTTATTGTATTTTTAGTAGAGATGGGGTTTCACTGTGTTGGCCAGGCTGGTCTCAAACTCCTGACCTCAGGTGATCCACCCGCCTCGGTCTCCCAAAGTGCTGGGATTCCAGGCGTGGGCTGCCGCACCTGGCTGGGTTTTAGGAATTCTAATGTGCATCCTTTCTGAAAGGAGGTTATCACCATGTTGAAATTTCTGTGTTCTAAACCCACATTATCTGATTAAACTTTCTGTAATGATGAAAATATTCTACACCTGCACTGTTTAGTAATGTATTACCCACTAACTATATGTGGCTACTAGGCACTTGAAATAGTTTGACTGAGAAACTGAATTTTTAATTTAGTAGCCACACATGGCTAGTGGCTTCCATATTGTACAGTGATGTTCTGGACAGTTTTTGGTAAATAGGCACAATGTATAGCAACAGGTTCCTAGAGCTTTAAATTTTGAAAATGGATTTTCCCACCATCCCTTATTTCCTATGACTCCAATTTCCCCTTTTTACTTTTTTTCCCTTGTCAGTGAACTGCTTAGCTGCTGGCTCCAAAGCTTCACTACCAAAAGTGATACACAGAAGTATCATAGTAGGGGCAGTAAAAACATTACATATATTATAAAAAAGGCACTGTCCTGGGAGTGAATTCTGAGAAATGCAATGGAAGACAAAAGGGGCAGGAATAAAAGCAAGAGGTTTCCTTGATGTGTTCTCCTATGATTTAAGACCTGTTTTTTGGTTTTGTTTTTAAGTCAGCAAATCTATCAAGCACTGTGCCCAGGGCTAGGGGCAAAAGGATAGGAATGGATGGATATGGGTAAACAATTACAACAGGGAGTGAAACACAGGGTAAGTACAGGACACTATAGGAATGCACCAGGGGTCAATTTCCTCAGTCTTTGGGGAAGAGGAGTGATGGGTACCATGAAAACAAAAAGTGATATCTAAGCTAAACCTTGAAGTGTGATGCCAATTAGATTGGATGGGAGAGATGATAGAGGAAGGGAAAAGGGTTAGGGACAGAGAGAAGGAAAATATGTGCTGTAGAAGACCTGAATATGCCACTCCCGAATATGCCATTTTGGCATAAGGATGATTTTGAGCTGAAGGCAACTGAAGAAATAGATACAAGAAATGTTCTCTGCTTGCTCCCACTTGCCTAAAAGCAAGACATAAACTTATGAAGGTAAAAGTGTCCCTCCTCTCTTTATCAGGAAGAACAGATTGAGCACCAAAGGCAATTTTAGACACTTCTCAGCCCCGGAGAAACGTATATAGCGAAATTCCACTTATTTGCCTTCCTACAATTTACCACCCCTAGAGACCCAAAGTCCTTCTCCTTTGTCTTGCCACTTCTCTAAACATTTTTTTTTGCTTTGTTGAAGATGCTGTATGTACAAATCTACATAATGATTATCCAATCTCAGTTTTCATTGGGAAACAAGTCTGCCAAAAATCTATTACCTAAAAGCATGATATAGATATAGAACATATGGATCAATTGAGAACAAAACAACCCAAATTACAAATGGGCCACATAGGTATGAAGCAGATAGTTTTCCCCACTTGTCATTAGAAACCAATTTTCTAAAGCTGAAACAGCTTTAGAAAACCAATTTTGGAATTTTTGAAAACTCATAGTTTCAGTGTGAATACTAAAAGCAAGTGGAAAGTATAGATTATAATTATAGATAATGGTTAAATTTGACGTTAAGGACTTCCATTTGAAAACAAAGGAATAGATGTGCATAATAAAGATGTATTTAGATTTAAAATATTAATATTTGAAAAAATGAGGCACCATGCTTATTACATTTGCCCTAAGCTGAAGTTGGCAATGAGATCTGTTTAGAGAATATGATCACCTCTTAAAAAAAAAGGAATAATTTTCAGCTATAGTAGTATATCCCCTTCAGAATTTATTATTTAAAATATTAACATTTTTAAAAATTTAGATTTAGAATATTAACACTTTAAAAATCAGTCACAATGCTTATTACATTTGCCCTAAGCTCAAGTTAGCAATGAGATCTATTTAAAGAATATGCTCACCCTCACCTCTTAAAAAAAGTGGAATAATTTTCAGCTGTAGTAGTATATCCTTCAGAATTTATGCTACATATGTGCACTACCTGTTTTATTACCTCTCTAAATCAACTCACATTCTCTTAAACAAATGTGATTTAAAAAGAAGCTTTAAATCACTACCACAAATTAAAAAACATTGCTTGTTATGAATAAAAGATAAGACATAAATAAATACAAATGAAGACTAACCTATGTTCTTACATTCTAGCTGATTACCATTGTTCCCTAAATGCTGTGTTAAGAGATATCAAGTACCAGAAAGGTGTTTAAGACAAACTGAGACTTTTATCTTGGTATAATCAAAAAGATTTAAAAGAATTGAAAACAAAATTATTTCCTCATTGTGATTCCATATATACTTAATGCAGTTTCTGTGGCACCATCTAAAACCATCAAGAGTATTAAACACAGCTGAAGCATAACTTCTCTCTCCCACACAATTGATATTACATGTTGTCTTCCTTTAGATTGATGTTAAAAAAAAAAACTGTCTTATCAAAAAAATGTAGTTAGAAGATAGGAATAAAAAATAAAATGTCTGTCTTTGCTAAATGCTAACCAAGGTAACATCTTTGGGATACTCCTCACTGACCTGTTTTGCAATATTTCTGAAAATTGTGATGTATATTCCTTGACCCACTGGCCCATTATTTGTATAGCATCTGCCTTCTCTTCAACTGTGAGTTCATTTCCCTCTGCAATATTACTTTGGCTCAACATGGGCTCTAGGTACCCAAGCATAGAAAATCATCATAGAAGTGATCAGCAAAGTGTGAGACGGGATAACACCCCTGTAGGAATATCCATTGACCTCAAAGGTGAGAAGCGGTTCCGCCCCTCTGGCCCCTCTCCACTGCTGGCCAATGCATCAAGCCAGCAACCAGGTACTTAAAACATGAGAAAGATAGGCACCGTAAAAGGTAATATGGCAAGGACAAAGGCCATGTAAGGATTTTGTGGAGGACTTTCCTTAGATTGGAGGTCAGATAGCCATTTTCTTGCAAGAAAGGCTGGGCTGCTCTACCTGACTCATGGGTTGTTCCACCACTGCACCCTGAGCGGCGTTAACCAGGGCAGCAGGCAGCAATCACCTGGGGGTATTTAAAATGCCCGTAGCGGCCAGGCGCCATGGCTCAAGCCTGTAATCCCAGCACTTTGGGAGGCCGAGATGGGTGGATCACGAGGTCAGGAGATCGAGACCATCCTGGCTAACACGGTGAAACCCCGTCTCTACTAAAAAAATACAAAAAACTAGCCGGGCAAGGTGGCGGGCGCCTGTAGTCCCAGCTACTAAGGAGGCTGAGGCAGGAGAATGGCATAAACCCGGGAGACGGAGCTTGCAGTGAGCTGAGACCCGGCCACTGCACTCCAGGCTGGGCAACAGAGCGAGACTCCGTCTCAAAAAAAAAAAAAAAAAAAAAAAAAAAAAAAATGCCCATAGCCAGCCTCATCCCCAGAAACAGTGTTGTAATTCATGTAGGGTAGGGCTCTACTGCAATAAATAGCTCCTCAAGTGGTTATGAGGCACAGTGAGGGTTGAGAACCAAGAAGGCATCATACTCAGCAGACAGCTCCCAGCACTAGGCAGCAAGGGCAGGAGGTAGGGATGGTGACAGACTCCTCCAGGGTTAAATGCTAAGACAGTGCCGGTAGCTTGGTTAGGGCAGCTTTGCTATCAGTGTGCTGGGAAGCCAGTAGCCTGCATTGCTAGGCCAGAAGTGACTGCTGTCATAATTTATAAGATAATGTTTTCAAGAAAGTGCTTTAAAAAATTCCATGTAAATTTTAACTTAGTTTAACAGACTAAATATCTGTTAAGCCTTAAGCATCTTGATCGCTCCAGTCCATATGTCATGGCCTGTTTACCCAGCTAGTTCATTCTTTTCTCCATTTCTCTATTCGCCTGTTAAGCTAAAGTTATGTTTGTACGTTTAGAAGATGGGATGAGATCCATGTGTGTCTAAAATGGCACACCTCTCCAACTATGTTCTATATAATTTCTCATTTTTCACTGGTTACTTAAACCTGCTACTAAAACAATATATGAATGTTGGATAGATAGAACATTAAACTTAAATTAATTTCAAAACATTAATAAAAATCAGATCCATTATTCATAGAGATAAAAATATCTTCACTTGCTCTAAAAGAGTAACTTCTTGATAGGAAACTTCTTCATCCCATTTTCTTTTAAACAATCAGAGGCATCATGGTGTCATTTTTAATTCTGGCAGAATCAGTATATCCTCTCCTTCCACAGGTTGGAGCTCCATCTGCTGATTCTGAGTGACAGGAACAAATGTCATTCCAACCACCATCACAGCACATGGAGGACTCCTGAGTGTAATGCTGGTCTCCTCCCTTGCTGGGGTATTGCAAAGCTTAATTAATGTTTGCAAAACACGTGGAGGAACTTGTATAGACATTACTATGTAATTGCAAAAGATCATTGAAGGGAAATGCTACTAAAATTTACTGGGAGAGGAGGAGAATTGAATTGGTAAATCTTATGCTTTACTTTGAAAATTATATCAGACAGAAGTGAATTGACTTTGTAAGTGCCAAAAATAAAGGAAGTTATGTTGAGTAGTCTATAAAATCAGGATATTAAGTTTCATGGCTGAATTTAATTTTGTTTGAATTCATAATACTACAAACCTAACCAACTACATTAAAGTTATTTGTTACAGAGATTAAAATCTGCTTGTATGATATGTCTCCTAAGAAAGCCCAAGTGCATAAGGATCTTTAGTTTTCTATGAAGTTCAACCAGAAAAGAAAGATAGTGTAGCCACTGTGATGGTAACTGGATTTACTTTGAGGTGTTTCCATTTAACTATAGCTTTTGGATGCCTTGCCAAAGCAGCATATTATCTTTGTTGGACTACTTCTTGGGAAACTTCAGCAATATTGGTAATGTTTTGCATTTTCTTAGTTTTTTTTTTTTTTTTTCCTGAAGCAGAACTTCTGAGCTGAGCTTTTTTATCTGATAATGTAATTTTATAACCATGTAATTTATACTGTTTTATTCCCCCAGTACATCTTTTGGTACAACGTTAAACTTATCACATTTCAGGGCTAATGGGTTAAGCAGAATAATTATTCTAACTAATTTATAGACGCCAGGGTTTGCAAACCTTAATTAGAGTTGACCAAGGGGTTACTGTGTGGCTCAGGGCTTGAATAACGGGGGGTTGAGCAGCTCAACTCAGGGCTGAGTTTGCTGTCAGGTCCAAAGCAGTTCTGTTATACACCTAATCTGCAGGAGCTAGAGTCCAGATCACAAGGACCAACCCTTGCCCAGGCTGTGGCACAACCTGACTGTAGGGAGAACTGAGTAATAGCTGCAGCAATCCAGGGTTTGCCAATGACTTTCCTTACCAGGAAAGGCTGTTCGTTCGAGACATTCTCAGTGTAGTTTAGGGGGTGTGGCCAGATGTCAGAGCTAAGGAGTCAGGTGGAAGGGAGCAAAGAGACAAGGTTCTCGAAGAAAAGGGGTCTTGTTAGCAGTTGCAGTCTCACTTATGTTCAATCCTCAGAGCAAAGGATAGAAACTTGAGACATTGCAATTCTCAAACTAAGGCATGTTGCTTAGACTGGGATTCAGAGAACCCAGGAATGGAAACAAAGAAATAAGGAAGAGGGGCATATGAGAGCCCAGAGACAAATTATTTGGATGGGATCAAGTGACAGGAGCTGGCTGGTATGTCCTGTTGCTCTACAGTGCTCATCTGGTTAGGTCTTGTCCCTACTTACAAATCATGAGTAACTTGAATGTTTTCTTTGGCACAAACGAGAAAATCTAAGAATGTTGAACTTTATCTCAGCTAAGGAAAGCAGCAATGGTAGAGGTACCATCCCACCTTTTGTGATCCTTTCATGTGCTGAGAAAAACACGTTTAATTGTTGTCTAACTCCTGCCTACATCTCCAGACACCCTCTTGCCATCCCTGCAGCAAACCCTGTACTCCAGCCTCACAGTCTACTTGCATTTTACCATTGGTACTATAAGGATGGAAAGGTGTGATATCTTTTCTCACCTATCATAAAGGTCTCAGCTGACAAGCCTATGACAAAAGACAGATTAACAAGTATAAGCCAAAAAGTATCTGAGACAGGTCTCAATTTAGAACTTTATTTTGCCAAGGTTAAGGACAATGCACAGAAAAAAATAGAAAATCACAGAAATAGTCTGTGGTCTATGACTTTCTCCAAAGATGAATTTAAGAGCGTCAATATTTAAAGGGGAAAAGTGAGCAGGAGGGTATGGTGATCCACATGTTGCAAGAGAAAAGGAGCAGGTAGGGGAATAGCTAATTATGTATTCTTCTCGTGTTCAGTAAAGCAGCATTTTACATGAGATAAGGAGAACATAGAGTAGCTATCTGTGGAGATATTTAACCTGTTATCTGTAGCTGTACAGTTAGGAACAAAAGGAAAGGCGGCTTCTTGCATGACTCAGCTTTCAGCTTAGTTTTTTCTTTCAGCAGAGTGAATTAGGGTCCTGAGTATTTATTTTCCTTTCACATAAGAGAAAGCCATAATACATTTATTTAGTCACAGTTTTATGTGACACGGGAGCCTTCAGAAATGAAGACCCAAAGACCTAGGAGAACTGTGTTTTTATGCAAAGTCTGATGAAAGAAGTGAATAGTTGTGGAGAAACATGATTGGTCAAAAGGGTATGATCTAATGGTAATAACAGAGGGGGGAAACCCAGCAAGGACTGACTGTTCAGATTCTCCTTGGCCGCTCTGTGTAGCATGGCTTTCTCCCCAGTTTAGGGCAGGACTCTGCTGGAATGAGGGTCTTCAAGGGAGAAAGTGTTACTTGGAAGGTGTCCCAATCCAGACCCCAAGAGAGGGCTCTCAGATCTCATGCAAGAAAGAATTTGGGCTGAGTCCATGGAGTAGAGTGAGAGCAAGTTTCTTTAAGAAAGTAGGCCAGGCGCGGTGGCTCAAGCCTGTAATCCCAGCACTTTGGGAGGCCGAGACGGGCGGATCACGAGGTCAGGAGATCGAGACCATCCTGGCTAACACGGTGAAACCCTGTCTCTACTAAAAAAACACACACACAAAAAAAACTAGCCGGGCGAGGTGGCGGGCGCCTATAGCCCCAGCTACTGGGGAGGCTGAGGCAGGAGAATGGCGTGAACCCAGGAGGCGGAGCTTGCAGTGAGCTGAGATCCGGCCACTGCACTCCAGCCTGGGTGACAGAGCGAGACTCTGTCTCAAAAAAAAAAAAAAAAAAAAAAAAGAAAAGGAATAAAAGAATGGCTACCCCATAGAGCAGCTGCAAGGGCTGCTGGTTGGCTATTTTTATGGTTATTTATTGATCATATGCTAAACAAGGGGTGGATTATTCACGAGTTTTCTGGGAAAGGTACCAGCAATTCACAGAGCTGAGGATTTCTGCCCTTTTTAGATCATATAGGGTAACTTCTGGACCTTGCCATAGCATTTGTAAACTATCCTGGAACTGGTGGGAGTGTCTTTTAGCACGCTAACACTTTACAATTAGTGTGTAATGAGCAGCGAGGACAATCAGAGGTCACTTTCGTCCTCATCTTGGTTTTGGCAGGTTTTGGCTGGCTCCTTTACTGCATCCTGTTTTATCAGTGGGATCTTTGTGACCCGTATCTTGTGCCAATGTCGTATCTCATCCTGTGACTAAGAATGGCTAACCTTCTGGGAATGGAGCCCAGCAGGTCTCAGCCTCATTTTTCTCAGCCCCTGTTCAAGATGGAGATGGTCTGTTTCAAATGCCTCCGACAAAAGCAGAGAGTGACCTTTCTAGGGTTTATGGCTTGCTTTGGGGGAAAGGAGTTCTAGTGTCTACGACCTGCCTTTGGGGAAGAGAAATTCTGGTTTCCATGACTTGCTTTGAGGGAGAAAGTAGTGGGGAGGATCCAGGAGGGTGGGAGAAGGTCAGAAAGACCTTGCTTCTGAGTCCTTCTAAAGTCCTTCATTTCAAAGTATCATATTTTGGGGTATTGTATTCCCAGCCCTGGTAGTTCCAAGTTCTTCCAGGTGTCTCTGCCTTTGTACAAGCTACTCCCACTGGGCAGAACTCATTGCCCTCGTTCTCTATCCAGCTAGTCCTGAATCATCCTTGTAAACTAAGTTGAGCTTAGTTATATCCCCTTTTTGGAAGCCTTTCTTAGCCTCTTCAGGGACTCATAGCATTGTGTTTACTGTCATTAGAGTGCTTGCTGTACCAGTTTATGTATACAGTTGTCAGGGGTCAGAACATGATACCCCAAAGTATGGCATCTTGGCATGCTGAGTATTTTTGAGTGAAGGAGACAGGAGGGCCTCAGAAACAAGAAAGTCTTTCTCCTTCCCTCTTCTCATTCCTCCCCTAAAGCAAACCATAAAACCCGAAAAGGTCACTCTGTGACCTACTTCCCCTTCAGTAGGTTATAAGACCCTTATATAACAGGTGTCCTGTCCTACCCACAGGAAAGGACTGCTACACAGACAAGCCAAGGAGAACCTGAATAGGCAAGTCTTACTGGGTTTTCCCCCATTAGACCATACCTTTTTGTCCAATCATGTTTCTCTACAACTATCCACTTCTTTCATCAGATTTTGCATAAAAATATTTTTCCCTAGGTGTTTGGATCTTCATTTCTGAATACTCCTGTGTCATATAAAACTGTGATTAAATATTATAAATTTGTTGGCCAGGCCTGGTGGCTCATACTGGTTATTCCAGTGCTTTCTTTGGGAGGCTGAAGTGGGAGGATTGCTTGAGCCCAGGAGTTTGAGGCTGCAGTGAGCCATGATCACTACACTGGACTCTAGCCTGGGTGACAGAGCAAGAACTTGTCTCAATCTATCTATGAATTTGTTATGCTTTTCTCTTGTTAATCTGTCTTCTTTTATAGGAGCAACCCTTGCAAAATGGGTGAGGAAAAGTTATCTATTTCCTTCTACGCTGTGTTAAAACTCTTCCATTTGCTTACCTTAAAACAGGTAAAACCCCTTTTAGACTCTGAGCTACACAGTGCTTGGGGAAAAGGTACTTAATAAGTTTGCTGGAAAAACCTGCCTGATTAATCATCACAGATTGAAAAGGGACCTTGTATGGTAACAACCACCTCTCTGCTGTTTACGTGGAAATGAGCACTGCTGCTGCTGGCTCCAATTTGATTGATAGCACTCAGGCTTTGCAGATTGGAAGCCCTAATTAAATGTCAAAAGGGACTACATTGCGAACTGTGAATTGTCTTTTAATTACAGTGAGAGCAATTGAACTAAATGATCTGGTAATTGTTTAAAGTGACCATGCTGAATCCTTAGAATCCCCCTCAGTTTCTTTAAAGGATGCTGCACGACAACCCAGAGCAGGCATTACAAGGGCAAAAGCAGGGCCTGGAGCAGGGAAGCTTAGGCTACCTAAAGGAAAGGATCCCTCCTTACTTTCTTTTCCCTCATTACCCACCCTTCTTTTTCCTTTTTTCTTTCTTTCTTTTTTTTTTTTTTT
>NW_016806920.1:1095587-1119288 GCF_001698545.2 Rhinopithecus bieti | reverse complement strand
GTAGAGACGGGGTTTCACCGTGTTAGCCAGGATGGTCTCGATCTCCTGACCTCGTGATCCGCCCGTCTCGGCCTCCCACAGTGCTGGGATTACAGGCTTGAGCCACCGCGCCCGGCCCTTTTTTCTTTCACACTTCAGTTCGCTCATTCCCAACTTTTAGTCATTACCACAAAATATGTTTTTTATAATTCCTGCCACATCTATGTACCATTAATAGTTTTATATAATTCATAGTTTTTCATTCATGTACACAAAAAGCAAACTTTATATGACTACCTTAAGCAATAACCAGTATTACTTTTCAAAGTTTGCCTTAAAAATAAATAATGAGAAATTCTTGGCCTCTGGCCTGCTAGGAAAACAGCCCCACCCTTACAGAGCAGAAGAATTTGAAAGGGGTTCTTTTGGAGCCTGGTGGCCTCTCGAGGCTCTTCCTTCTTGATGCTCTGCTTTGTACGAGTTGAAAGGCAGTGGTTGAAATTACAGTACAATTCAAGCTCTATCTAAAGCCAGACAGCCAACATGTACGCAGTAGTGAACACCAGGAACCACCACTGATACCTGCACTGCACTGTGGGCAACATTGCTCTAGTTTCCAGGCTCAAAATAGATAAAAGTGTCTTATTACTATGTTGGTCATCCTCTGTCAAGTAGGAATTCCTGATTTTTCACTTACATGCCACAAACAATTCTGATTAACATCTTGGTTTTACTTTTCCACCCTTTTAACCACCTCAGATACTTTGTTCTAGGGACCTCTGTATGTCTCTTTAAAAACCATATAGCTAGAATCTGGAACTGACATTTAGCAAGCACCTACTTTAAGATAACGTATGCAGTCTATCTCTATTCATCTGCGTAACAACCTTGAGAAATAGGTATCATCCCTTTTTTACAGATGTGAAAATTTTGCTTAACGTTATAGACCTAAAGATTCAATTTTTCATTTGTACATCCCTACTTTGTGCTGGCTCCATGAATCTGCTGCAATTTTTTCTTGGTCTTCATATCATGGCTGAGTATCATAGCAGCATTGTCTCAAAATTCTTACTTGCTATATTCCCACTGATAAAATCATCAGCTATGCCCATGACTAGTCTTCAGTTCACTACGACCGTTTCATCCAGAGCTGGCAGATAGGTTTCATCTGTGTTCTAATGCCAGCCAACAGGCAGAAGCCGCCTGGACCTTTGCATTGGGAGACTGTTTCTGGGCTTGGCACAAAAAATGCTCTGGACTCTGGAGCAGGGAGTGACAGCGCAAGTATCACACATTTGCCACACTTGATGTAATCTTTTCTGGAATTATAGTTGTCCCCCCTTATTCACGGTTTTAATCACCTATGGTCAACTGTGGTCCAAAAATAGTAACTAGAAAAATTTGAGAAATAATTCACAAATTTTAAGTTGCATGCCATTCTGAATAGTGTGATGAAATCTTGCAGCATCCCACTCTGTTTGCCATGGACATGAATCATCCCTCTGTCCAGTGTATCCACACTGTCTACACTACCTGCCCATTAGTCACTTAGTAGTTGTCTGGGTTATCAGATCGACTGTCTCAGTGGTTCAGTGCTTGTGCTCAAGTAACCTTTATTTTACTTAATAATGGTCCTAAAGCACAAGAGTGGTGATGCTGGCATATTATAATTGTTCCACTTTATTATTAGTTATTGTTAACCTCTTGTGCCTAACTTACAAAGTAAACTTTATCATAGGTATACATGCAGAGGGGCAAATATCGGACATAAAGAATTTGGTACTATCTGAGTTTTCGGGCATTCACTGGGGGTCTTGGAAGGTATCCTGCTTGGATAAGGAAGCACTGTTGTACTTACGGGATCAGTCATTTCTCAGTTATCATTTACATGTGCTACATTTTCTCCTATTTATGGCTTAGCAGTGGTCTTTTGGGTTTCGTATTACTTCTTTGGCTATCCAAGTTTAAAAACTTGAATCCACTTGTGTGAAGGTGCTGGGAAGCCTAGTTATTTCTCTTCTTCACACAATCAAACATTATCTGTATACCTAAGGTGATATCAAATGAACTAATACAAGTATTCCACAGAAACAACCAGTAGGACTGTCCCTGTATCCGATTTTATAATCTGTTAAAATTAAATTTCACAAGATATCCAATAAGAATTTGCCAATTTTGTGCTTGTGATTGCTAAATACAAAATTGTTTGCCTCAGACTAAACAAGTCCAATATTAAATAGATTATATAATCCATTTGCAATTTCATATATAAAATTTTCCCAAGTTTGAAAACTAGCTTAAGGGTTTAAAAACAATCTAGGTTGTTTGTCATAAGAATTTCACTGTTTAACTCATTGGCTAGATTTCAATAAAAGTGATTTTAAAAAAATTACGGCTTTCAAGCCCTCTAAAATCAATTATCTTTTAAAATTTACGTATGCTTTAGATACCAGTTTATAAATTGACTTCTGAGAAGAACATGTTTTTGGATATCTATACAAAGAAACTATTAAATCATTTTCCCTGAAATGACTTAAAAATGTAAGCATAGAATGTAGCAGAAAAGAGTGAAAACATGTACATATTTTCTTCAACCTATGATAGGGTTATGTCTTGATAGCCCATCATAAGTTGAAAACATCACAAGTCAAAATGCACGTAATGCACCTAACCTACTGAACGTCACAGCTTATCCTACCTTAAACATGCTGAGAATACTTACACTTGCCCACAGTTGGGCAAAATTATCAACACAGATCATTTCATAACAAAGTGTTGAATATTCCATGTAAGTTAGTAACCTATTGAAAGTGAAAAACAGAATGGTTGTATGGTACTTGAAATACAGTGTTTACTGAAGGGGTATCGCTTTCTCACCATCATAAAGCCAAAAAATTGTAAATCAAACCATCGTTGGCTGGGCATGGTGGCTCACGCTTGCAAATCCCAACAGTTTGGTATGCAAGGTGGGTGGATCACCTGAGGTCAGGAGTTGGAGACTAGTCTGACTAATATGGTGAAACCCTGTCTCTACCAAAAATATAAAAATCAGCTGGGCGTTGTGGTGCACGCCTGTAGTCCCAGCTACTTGGGAGGCTGAGACAGGAAAATTGCTTGAACCTGGGAGGTGGAGGTTGCAGTGAGCTGAGATCACAACACTGCACTACAGCCTGGGAGACAGAGTGAGATGCCATCTCCAAAAAAAAAAAAAAAAAAAAAAAAAATGGTGGGGATTGTCTGTATTAAGGTTATAATTAAAATTCTGGATTTATTGTGTTCCAGAATAAGAAAGGCATAATAAGTAAGTCACAGCAGTAATTTTTCCCTACAAAAAAAATTAAGAGGATGAAGTTCTTAGAACTATCTTATGTATTGAGTCATTCATAATTAGAATATTTTATGCTTAGCATTAGCATACTGATTCTTAGTTTTAAAATGTTGGTTCTGGAAACAGAATTTACCAGCTTCAAATTAAAGTATGTTCTTTGAGAATTTTACTTTTCCCAAGTACCCTAAGGCACATTAAATAAGAGATCACAAGTCACATGGCAGCCTCTAGAGAATATTTGTCTTAATTGCATTGATCTTACTTCATAAGGTTAAATACAATTGTTCCCCAAGTTATATATCATTTTTATTGAGGTTAATGTTGAGTCAAGATCTAATTGCAGCAGCTTCTTAGTTATTTGAACTGTTTTCTCCAGCTACATGATGATACTTACTGTTCATTTGAAATTTCAATTCACAATGCCTTACTCCACTCATGTATAGATGGATATACTTTTTTAAATATTGTGGTTTAAAAGAGGAGTGTGTGCTAGTTAAGTGACGAAATTTTAGAAGACTTCCTTTTCTGAATATGGTAAACTTGATAACACACAAAAAACTTGTGGTTGTTTGAAAAACAAGGTCTTATATTCTTTGACATTTTTTCCATTGAAAGGTGAGGTCTTTACCCTTCCCTTTGAATCTGGGCAGGGTTTAAAGCCTTCAACAATAGGACTTAGCAGAAGTGACGCTAAATGATCTGTGATACTAGGACACAAAGGACCACTCAGCTTGTTGGCTGGAATACTTGCTCTTGGAGCCCTAAGCCACCATGTGAGAAGCTCAGCTGCCTGGAAGTTACCATGCTAGAAAGGCCCCACGTAAGTTGTACAGTGAACATGCCTGGTTGAGGTCAGACTTCCTGCTATCCTTACAAGGCACCAAGCATAAATAAAATGCCATCAGATGATTGAGGCCTTTGAGTCACCCCCAGCTTCTTGATGTCTGAAGCCCTAGACATCATGGAACAGAGACGAGCCATCCTCACTATGTGCTGTCTGAATTCATCACCCACAAAATCCATGAGTACGATAAAATGGTGGTTGTTTCATGCCTCTCAGTTTTTGAGTTGTTTGTTATTCAGCAATAGATACCTGGAACATAACTTGGCACTTGAAAAAGGAATGCTTTCATAATATAAGCTAGAACATGTGGTGTTGATTTTTGGGGCCAGGTAGCAGGTGGGAGCCTGATGGACCTTTAGAAACATGAAGTGAAGTACTGAAGGAAATAGAAATGTTATGGGAAGCTGGAGGAAAGAGGACTCTTGTCAGTGTTAGCAGAAAGTTTAGTAACATTGTCACCTGTGATAATGTGGAAAATAGGAAATATACCTAATGCACTCAATGATAAGAGATTTCTTTTTTTTTTTTTTTTTGAGACGGAGTCTCGCTGTGTCTCTCAGACTGGAGTACAGTGGCACGATCTCGGCTCACTGCAAGCTCCACCTCCCAGGTTCACGCCATTCTCCTGCTTCAGCCTCCCGAGTAGCTGGGACTACAGGCGCCCGCCACCACGCCCAGCTAATTTTTTGTATTTTAGTAGAGACAGAGTTTCACCGTGTTAGCCAGGATGGTCTCGATCTCCTGACCTCGTGATCCACCCACCTCGGCCTCCCAAAGTGCTGGGATTACAGGTGTGAGCCACCACACCCAGCCTTAGATAAGAGATTTCTATGCAGAATATTGAAGGTGTCTCCTGGCTTACTCTGTCTGCCTATAATAAAATACGGGCAAGCAAGACACTAAAGCATAGAGCTTAGAAAAAAAAAGAGGGAACAGGTGAGTTTTTCCAGCTAGTAAACAGATCTCAGAGTAAGAAAGAACCTCAGGGTAAAGATCAAGTCCTAGCTGCTGTTAGGAAAATGTAGTCTCAAGGGAAAGGAGGAGTTTAGGGCGTGACTTATAAATCTGTACTTAGAACTCACAAAGCTTTAAGGTGGGGCCTCAGACTCTTCAAACAGACAAAAGTCTTCTAAGGATCTTAAAAGTGCTGTGCAGACACTTTCCATTAAACATTAAATATAGCCTTTTTTTTCTTTTTCTTTTTTTGAGATGGAGTCTTGCTCTCTCACCAGGCTGGAATGCAGTGGTGTGATCTTGGCTCACGACAACCTCCGCCTCCCTGGTTCAAGCGATTCTCCTGCCTCAGCCTCCCAAGTAGCTGGGACTACAGGTGCCAGCCACCATGCCTGGTTGTTTTTATATTTTTAGTAGAGATGGGGTTTCACCATGTTGGCCAGGTTGGTCTCAATCTCCTGACCTTGTGATCCACCCACCTCAGCCTCCCAAAGTATTGGGATTATAGGCGTGAGCCACTGTGCCCAGCCCTAAACATAGGCTTTCTTAAGAGATAGATGAACGAACAAACGTAAGAACCTTAAGGGCATTGTTCCATAGCAGCCTCAGAAGAGGCCCAAGGGAGAGAAAGCCTTACTAGGAGAGATTTCTAGGTATGTCTAATAAAAATAGACCAGGCATGGTGGCTCACATCTAATTCCAGCATTTTGGGAGGCTGAGGTGGTTGGATCACCTGAGATCAGGAGATCGAGACCAGCCTGACCAATATGGTGAAACCCTCTTTCTACCAAAAATACAAAAATTAGCCAGGTATGGTGGTGGATGCCTGTAGTCCCAGCTACTTGGGAGGCTGAGACAGGAGAATCACTTGAATGGGGAAGGTGGAGGTTGTAGTGAGCTGAGACTGCATCACTGCATTCCAGCCTGGGTGACAGAGCAAGACTCTGTCTCATAAAAGCAAGAAACAAACACAAGTTTATAAATAGATACAAAAGCAACTTGGATAATTTTTTAAAATTGTATCAGTTTTGGCAAGGCACGATGGCTCACACCTGTAATCCCAGCATTTTGGGAGGCTGAGGCAGGCAGATCACCTGAGGTCAGGAATTTGAGACCAGACTGGCCAACTTGGTGAAACCCCATCCCTACTAAATTATACAAAAGTTATCTGGGCATGGTGGTACACGTGTGTAAGGAGGCTGAAGCAGAAGAATCGTTTGAACCCAGGAGTCAGGTTGCAGTGAGCCAAGATCACGTCACTGCACTTGAGCCGGGGCAACAGTGAGACTCTGTCTCAAACAAAAAATTAGTTTTGAATAAAAGGGACAGAAATAGTACAAAATGAAAGGAGGTCTTTCATTTTATTCTGAAATTCTGAAATTCTAACTGCAGGAAGCAAACAGAATATGTATCAGATGCAAATGCAATTTGAATAATATATTAATAGCTATACGTTGATGTAAGAGCTAAGGACATTTTTGTTTTGTGTTCCTTATTTAAGATGGGAAATATTCGAGTTTATTTAGATGCTGATGGGAACAGGCCAGTAGATGGAAAAGACAGAAGATTCTGGAAAAAAAAAGGGGATTGATGACATAGCAAGTCTCTAAGAAGAAAGGAATTGAGAAAACAGATTTTGACAGGAGGCGAGAGACATCTTCCACTGAGATAGGGAAGGAAACTGGGAACAGGGTCTGGTAACTTTGGGAGGATGGGGCTGAAGGTTGGCCCCTATTTTCTTGTCAAACGTAAAGCAAGATCATTAAGGACCAACAACAAACTTAAAGAGTTCCAAGACAAACTTTTCTTCCTTTATGGCAATGATACATTCATTTGTTTTTATGCTTTCAGATTAAAATTATTTTTATTAATCTTAAACATAAGAAACTGTATAAATCATAGTGGTTTCATCCTGAAATTCATCACCCATTATTTTCTCCAAGAGATTTGCCTCTGTCCTTTTCGTTTGTTTGAATTGAATTCCTATTACCATGAGTGCTCATATTAGATACCGGGGACTGAAATCCAGGGAGGTTAAACTGGTGATAGTCATCCACAGGTACCTGGAAGGGTTGGACACTAGCCAGGAGTCTTCTTATTTTATTACTGTTTCTCACTAGTGATGGTTTTGTTTTCCATTACATTTCTTAACGATACGTCCCTACTGGAGACTCAGAAAAGTGTACTTGGTCCTGTTCCAAATTTTCATCAATGAATGAGATGAATATATTAAAAGTTATGAGGGCTAGACAATGTATCAGATGGCAAAATTATTATTTAAAATGTTCTCAATGTGCTATAGTAATAGTCTAAATGAACAAAAGGAACTTTGAAAGGGATGAATGTAAAGTTTTGCATTTAGTTTTCAAAATAGGCAATTGCAAGAATAATATATGCTGGACATGATTAACAAAGAACTAGAAAGGGGTTACTTGTAGTACTGGGTACAAAAACTTACTATAAAACTATATTAAGAAAAACAGTACAATAATGGTGCAGGCAAGGAGAGACAAATTGTTGAACAGTCCAGAAAAAGCCCATCCATAGACAGAACAAACTCATCTGTATGTTTGCCCATATACAGCTGGGCAAGATCAACACAAAGCCTATTTTATGCTAAAGTATTGAATAGCTCATGTAATTTATTGAATAACCTATTGAAAGTGAAAAGCCGAATGGTTGTATGGGTACTTGAAGTATGATTTCTACTGAATGTATATCACTTTCTCACCATCATAAAGCAGAAAAGTTGTAAATCAAACCATTATTAGTTGGACAACTGGTGAGCTGGATTAAAAAATAGAAATGTATTCTTATCTCTTCCTATATAGAAAATCAATTCCAAATAGATCAAATATTTTAATGTGAAAACAAGTGAATTTTAAAACACTACAAAAGAATAATTCTGTAACAGATATGGAAAGACTTATTTTAAAAGTATAAGCCATTGTGAAAAAGACTGATAAATTTGACTACACTGAAATTTAAAATTTATAATCAAAAGCATCATAAAGAGATTGAAAAATGTACACACTGGAAGAAGAGATGTGCAATTTATTAAAATGACATATTAAAATGCAGAATATGCAAATCCACTTATTAATAAAGACATTTCAACTCAATAGAAAAGGCATAAAGAAGTTTCACAGGGGAGATAGAACAGCCAATAAACAAATAAAATGATGTTCAGCCTCATTAGTAATCAAGGAAAAACAAATTAATATCACAGTGAGGTACCATTTTAATCCCCATTAGACTAGAAAAATCAATTAGTCCTACAATATTAAGTATAGCAAGAATGTGGAACCACAGACCACTTACTGTTGATGGGATTGCATATTGGTAAAATGACACTGGAAAACAAGTGGGCATTTTTCAGTAAAGATGAAATTCTGCATACTCTGACTCTTTAGGTACACACCTTAGAAAAATTCTTGGACATGTGCATAAGGAGGCATGTGCAAGAATCTTCATAACAAATTTTTTTTTTGAGACAGGGTCTAGCTCTGTCCCACAGGCTGGAATGCAATGGTGTGAGTACGGCTCACTGTAGCCTCAACCTCCTGGGCTCAAGCAGTCCTCCTGCCTCAACTTCCCATGTAGCTAGGACCACCAGTGTGTGCATCACCATGCCCAGCTAGTTTCATTTTATTTTATTTTTGTAGAGGCAGGGTTTCATTTTGTTGCCCAGGCTGGTCTTGAACTCCTGGGCTCATGCGATCCTGCCACCTGGCCTCCCACAGTGCTGGGATTACAAATGTGAGCCACCATGCCCACCCATAACAAACTTTTTACAGACATGAAAACAGAATGAACTTAAAGTATCCTCCATCAGGGAAATGGACAAATGAAGCAGTGAAAATTAACAAACTACAGTTACACGCAGGATTGTAAATGAATCTTTAAAACAACACAGAATTTTTAAAAAATCAGAAAACAAAGAACATGAGTCTATTTATTGGAAGTTTAAAAACAGGATAATATATACAACATATTGTTAAGGATATATGTGTTATATAATAAGCAAACACGAGGCAATGATAAACACAAAATTGAGAATAGTGGCTTCCTTCCAGTGTCCCTGGGGAGGACAAGGATGCAGTCAGGAAGCAGTTGACAGTTGGCTTCAAAGGTGTTAGAAGTGTTCTGTTCCTCAACAAGCTGGCTAATGAGGACTCTAGTGTGTACTTACTTGTTTATTTCATAAGACCAAAAGTATGCAACATAGACTCTTTGGTATATGTGTTTCACAACCTAAAATAAGCAAATAAAATACACTTTTATATGTAGGATTTACTTCACAATTTTAAAAATCAGTGCGTTAAGTGGAATCATGCAGTATTTATCCTTTTTTGACTGGCTTATTTCTTAGCATAATATCCTCAAGTTTCATCTGTGTTGTTGCATATGACAGGATTTCCTTTTTTAAAAAAGGCGAATACTATTTTCTTACATGTAGATATATCACATGATTCCATTTCTATGATACATCTAAAGCAATCAAATTCCTAGAAATGGAAAGGAGAATGGTGGTTGCCTGGTGCTGGGGGAGAGGGGGAAATGAGGAGCTGCTGTTCAATGGGTCTAGAGTTTCAGTTGTGTAAGATGAAAAAGTTCTAGAGATCTGCTGTAGAACATTGTGCTTCTGGTTAACAATACTGTACTGTACACTTAACATTTTGTCAAAAAGGTAGATCTCATGTGTTTTTTAACACAATAAAATACATAGTAAATTCAGCAGGTTGAAAAAAAGAAGAGTGGTTAGGGCACCATAAGCTGCATGTATGTCTGGAGTTCAGATCGTTGTAAGCAAGACTCCCTCTAAAGTGTGCTCAACTATATAGGATACTCTGGATCCTCTCAGAGCACACTGGAGCCTCACTTTTGGTTCTGAGCACACTACAGGGGAGAATGGAGAATGACTCCTGTGCCCTGTGTCGGGTAGTAAGTGATCCTGAATCCGTGGCCTATAGGATGTTTGAAGGAATGTTTAGTCTGACACAAAGCAGACTAAGCTGTCTTCAAATATAGGAAAAGTTGTTCTTGGGAAGAGAGAGAATTATGTTCCAAAGAGTTAGATTTTTCAGAGGGCTAATGTTGCAGGAAAAAAGCCTTTGGCTCCATCAAAGTATCCCAGGGCTCTTCTGGAAGAGAATATGATGTCTCATCTGGGGGTGAGTTGAATCACATAGTGGCAAGGTGACCATCTGCTAGGGAAGTCATAGGGAAGTCTCTTTTACTTCTGAAACTCACTGACTCAATGACAATGCTTATCAATTAAATTAACAAAGTGATCTAGGTTAAGCACTGAAGCTTCAACAAGGATTCCATTTATTCTCTGCTCTTTGATGAATATTAGCTGTGACTCAAGACTTGGGAAAAATATTTAAGCCTTTACAGATCTATGAGTGAGAATCAAAATGGTGCCCTGACACTTTGGCTTTCTGGCCTCTGCAGCGGGAGCCATGTAACCTCCTGCTTGGAGAACCAGGCTCTTATGTCTATGAATCATAGAAAATGACTTCAAACCAGCATAAGCAAAAACTATGGAATTTATCTTAAGATTTAACAGAGCCGTTTCACAAAATCCAAGGGCAGGAAGCACAGTTGAGCCACATGGAATCCAGACTGGGAAAGTGATCAGGCAGCCATTCTTGATTTCTCTCTACCTCTTTGTCTCTCTCAGAATGTCTCAATCTCTGTGGCTACATGGTTTCTTTTAATACGCTTATTCAGCCCATCAGCTTCATTCTTCTGTCTGCAGATGAGCTTTCTTGGCTCTTCCACGTGCCGTGCTGCTTCACAGGTCTATGTGCATGCTTAAAGCCATTTCCAAATTCCTGGTGGAGCGTCTTGATGCCCTGAACTTGGATCAAGTGTCCATGCCTGCTCTGCATGGCCAGTTATCAGTGGCAGGAGGTAGAAATGTGGTCTCAGGGTTTGTCTCTATAGGTAGAAGGTAGATCTCAGAGAAACAGAGCAGCTAATGAACTGAACTGATACTCTGAACATTTTCAGGCAAACCTCTAACTCACAGGGTTATAAGAATCACATATTGTAAGGTACATAGAACATGTGACCCACAGACATCCAGTTAATGTTAGTTTCTTTCCTTTATTTCTGAACCTCAGTTTTTTATGTAAATTAGAAAACAATATCATGACTCATTTAGTATGTGAAAATCAAAAAGATAGTATATGTATTAGTCTGTTCTGCTGCTATGAAGAAATACCCAAGACTGGGTATTTTGTAAAGGAAAGAGGTTTACTTGATTGATGGTTCAGCATGGCTGGGGAGGCCTCAGGAAATTTACAATCATGGTGGAAAGTGAAGGGGAAGCAAGGCACCTTCTTCACAAGGCAGCAGGAAGGAGAAGTGCAAGCAGGGGAAATGCCAGACCTTATAAAACCATGAGATCTCATGAGAACTTGCTCACTATAAAGAGAACAGCATGCGTGAAACTGCCCCCATGATTCAGTTACCTCTACCTGGTCCCACCTGTGACATGTGGGGATTATGGGGATTACAATTCCAGGTGAGATTTGGGTGGGGACACAGAGCCAAACCATATCAGTATATGTGACAGGACTTTGCAAACTTAAAAGTAAAATAGAATCATAATTTACTTCCCTATACTTCGTTCTAGCTACTCCAGGCATCCACAGCTGGAGTTCCCTGGGGCAGATGGCTTAGATCTCTTACTACTTAGATCTCTTACTACTACTTACTATCTCTTACTTACTACTTAGATCTCTTACTACTCTCTTACTATCCTTGGTCTCCTCCTGTTACATGCCTTACCTTTGTGGGTTTGTCTAGTTTCTATGATGTAGATGCACTGTCTGGCATGGTCATTGTCGAGACCCTAGTAAGAGTAAATTTCTAATTTTCAAGTCTGAATCAGTCCAATTTATAAAGTGATTTTTTTTTTTTTTTTTTTTGCCTGATCTTCTTTGCCCTTACCTGCAGAGCAAAATCAAAAATCAATAGACAAAATGAAAGTTCATCTGTGTGTATACCTATGGCCAAATAGGACTACTATGGAAATTTTGGCTATTTCATTCACATCAGCTACCAACTGAGAAGCAATTGATCATACTTGTTTTGCTATTTCAACCACCTTAATGATGAAATTGGACCGACCACTTCTTATTTAGTCATTCTGTAGGTAAACTGGGGTGGGGTTGGAAACTGTTAATTCAGCTGTGTGCCTTAGACATGCTCCCTACTCAGTTCTTCAGGTAGAGTCACACTGATAACATATACTAATTCATATTACAAGATGGAGACCAAAGTGTCAGTTGCTAGGACTTCAACCCAATAAAAATACTGAATGAAATCAAGAACCATGAACATATCTGCATTGTATTTTTACTATTTCGAATCAATATGTACACATTTAGTAATGCTTTTATATTGGCATTATTGGAAATGAGGTAATGTACATAAATGGATTTCCCTGATAATTTTCCCTTCCCCTTTCAGTGGCATGAAAAAAATTAACTACTTTTGGATGGCAGTTTCAAAAACATATCACATAAATTTAAAGCAATAAAAAAAAAAACCCTAATCTAAATACAGTACCCCCTTGGCATTTGTAAAGATTTTCCTGAGGTCTTTGCCTGCCCTCAACATTGAAGCTACAGGAATGTTTGTACAGATGCCTGACTTTCTCATGGGTTATATTGATGACAAATTTTAACTTTCACTAACGTTGTGTCCTCATATAATGGAGATTGCAAAGAAGTACAACTCATAGCATGGCATGAGTCATGTCACATGTGATTCTGAATGCAACAGTGTGGAGGTGAGGTGAAGAGCACAGGCCCTGGACCCAATTGCTGGGATCAGATCCTGACTTTTCTCTTTAACAGTTTAGGGACGTTGGGCAAGTTCCCTGACTTTTCCTTGCCTCCCTCTCATTTGTGAAATAGGGATAATAACAAAACTTACCTCAAGGCATTGTTGAGAGGACTTTGTTTTGTTTTGTGTGTGTGTCTTTTTTTTTTTTTGAGATGGAGTTTTGCTCTTTCTGCCTAGGCTGGAGTGCAATGGCACGATCTCAGCTCACTGCAGTCTCCGCTTCCTGGGTTCAAGAGATTCTCCTACTTCAGCCTCCCAAGTAGCTAGGATTATAGGCAGGCACCACCATGCCCAGCTAATATTTTTGTATTTTTAGTAGAGATGGGGTTTCACCATGTTGGTCAGCTGGTCTCGAACTCCAGACATCAGGTAATCGACCCACCTTGGTCTCCCAAAGTGGGGATTACGGGCGTGAGCCACTGCACCTGGCTTTTGCTTTGCTTTTATTTTATTTTATTTTTTTTTGAAACAAGAGCCTCACTCCGTTGCCCAGGCTGGAGTGCAGTGGCATGATCTCAGCCCACTGAAACCTCCACTTCCCAGATTCAAGTGATTCTTGTGCCTCAGCCTCCCCAGTAGCTGGGATTATAGGCATGTGCCTCCACACCCAGCTAATTTTTGCATTTTTAGTAGAGACAGGATTTCACTATATTGGGCAGGCTGGTCTTGAACTCCTGACCTCAAGTGATCCACCCACCTTGGCCTCTCAACGTACTGGGATTACAGGCATGAACCACCACACCTGCCCGACACAGTAAGTTTTATCACATTACTTGGCACAGAGTGATTGCTAAATAAATGTTAGATTTAAATGAATTACAATTATAGAGAACAAAATATTGGACTTGAGATAATTCTGCCTAGAGATAGGTGGGAGGTTCATATGCTAGCAAGGTGACTTGAAATTCATAGAATTCAAGTTTGTGTCTTAGCTAACTTTCAATTTTTATCACAAACTTTTAGGGACATGATCAGTAAGTCAAAATTATTATTTTCAAACCCAGTAATATTGGAACTCTATTGTAATCACAATATTTCTCTCCCAAACATCTCACTTGTAAAAAAAATAGAAATAAAAAGGCCAAAGATTTAATATGCAGTTCCCAAGATATAACATTGATTTGTGGTCAAATAATATAGGCTAAGCTGCTTAAACATTTTAAATTTGCTCCCACATAGTGACACAATTTTTTTTTTTTTAATAGAAAGAATTATTGAACACGTTTCATCTTTGAAATCCTTTTTGGAAAGTATTAGGTAAACTTTGATATTTTTACCTAAAATCATCCATCACTTCTCAGTAAATCCTTTACTGGAAATATCAAAACCATCCCAATGGAGTTAAAACAGGCCCAGAGGCTGAGAAATTTGCTGTATGAGAAAATATAATCTAGGGAGCTCTAAGGTCTGAGTTGGTATGATTTTATATAACAAAGCCAATTACAGGCATAATTGCTCTCTACTTACTGAGACCTAATTTAAACTAACATCATTTCAAATAATATTCCTTGAGAACTAAATCCTTTGCTTCTTAGGTAAGAAAAACTGTTTTGACTTCAAAGGGAGTTTTGCCTACCTTAGAAAGCAGCTTATGTATCTAGTCACATTACTCTTACATGATCTCCTTTTTCTCTATGCTTTCTAGTTCCTTGATGTCTGAAAATTCTGATGGATATTAGTGGTGCAACTTCCACACTAGTTTGTATTAGTGTCTCTCCCCTTTGCTTCAACTGCTTAAGTAGCTTTTAAGAAAAATTATGTTGGCATGCTTCCGAGAAATTGCACATTGTAATAGATACAATTATCTTAAAAATTTATCACTATATATTTAAAATACTAGGGAGGGTGTTTTATAAGACAGTATATGGTCCGTAGCACTGGCATAATGAACAGATGCATATATTGTTTTTGCTCTTCTGCACTAGGAAAGCACTTTTTAACTGCACGTATGGGTCACGTAAAAAAGTAGAGAAGCTATACCAAAGAACTTCAGCAATTATTTAATATTTTAAAAAATTCATGACATACAGCCCATTAGCTCTTTCAGTTCCTTTCCAGTGAAAATGCTTAACCAGTCTTCCTTACCTTTCTGAAGCATGAGCAGAAATCAGGTTTTCTCTCTTGGCAAGTCAAGGCTAATTTCACTCAATAGATTTATGCAAATTGATATTTCAGATGAAGATGTCTCAAGGAAAGGTCACGAGAAGGTCCCAAATGGGATTTGGTTTCAAAGGGCAAATAAGAACTCGAGACTCATTTGTTTTCATCAATATTTTGCTATACCCACAATACACATGTCATAATCAAATTCAGCCTGAATAGAGAAGCCTAACCATAGTGGTGGTGCCTGGCTCTAGAGTTGAGATACATTCTTATAACATGCTCTGTTCCCCTCTTTGCCTTCAATCATTATTGCATTTCACTTTGGGGAAGTAATGAATGCCAAGCTCAGTTGTTGGAGTTGTGTTCTTAATTAATTGAGATTATGTAATTATAACTAAGATTTTGGCAGCAGTGGCTAGCAGAGACTTATTAATGATGATCAATTATGACCAGGTGGACTTTTTGACAGCTGATTTTTACCTGACAGTATGTGTAAAGGTTTTAATTAGATAAGTAGAGCTAACAAGCTGACCTCACCATCTGCTGTCATTTCTCTTCCTGGGTAGATCATTCCATTCATTGCATAGGAATGAGTCCTCTTCATTGCAGCCCCCTTTCATTTGCTCAGCACAGAACTTGCAGTTCATCTGAGTTCATCTGTCAGTATGGCCAATGGTTGAGTACCTATTTATAGTCCATGATAGCACCATGACCGGAAAACAGTTTTCCAAAACCAGTTGCTGAGAATCTAAACAATCCCATTCTTGCTCCAAACCAAAGAAAGAAAATTAGGCCCCTTTCTCTTTGTCCAGTCAATAATGGCTTCACATCAAGGAAATCTGGAGCCTGAAATCCTTGCTTTGCTGTCATGATTGTTGGCAGCAATAGCGACATGGTGTGATAATGCCAGTGACCCAAGTAAACACAAGCAGAGGAGTGGAGCTGCTGTGCCTGGCTCAGGTCCCCTTCAGGACTGAAGCATTGGTTGCTGGCAGTGTGGGCACAAATAATTCACAGATGTGTCCTCATTCCCACCCATACCCCCAATATTTATCCTTAGCTCACTCTGGGCTATATCACCCTAGCTGTAGCCTGAGTCCCAGCAGTTGTCATCTAATGATTGGTCAATGCAGGGGTAGAAAGGCCTGCCCCCTTGTCTCAAACTGAGACAACTGTGAGAGGCCAACTGTGCTCCAAGCTGGCTGCAGGATCACTGAGGCTTCTTTGGCAAGGACATCTCGATTCACCTTTTCTCTCTTCCTATTCTTTTTTTCCCTCATCCCTCACAATGCTGTTTGTGAGTTCCCCAAGAACCATCCTGCAAGCAAATCTCTTTCTCAGAGTCTGTTTCCTGGACACCCGAGCTACAACATACAGTCATGACATAGAGCTTTCTTGCAAACAAAGATTGTACTGATTTTTGTGCCTTAAAACTGATTTCACATTTCTATGTGTCTTTTCCATGAGTAAGGGAGAGACTGTGGCTTTATCCTGCAGTTCATATGGATACAGTATAGGAAAGGCTACATCTCATTGGAAGTATTCACACCCACTTTTCCAGTGTGTATGGTGATATCAGACATACCTAAAACGCTCATGTATTCAGTCAAGGGCTTCAGGGCATGAATTGACTTAGCATCGCTTGCTGTCCATATCTTGTCTAGTTTGATGGAGCATTCTTCTATTTCCTTCCCCTACAATGGTCATAACTGCTAGCTATTCTCAGAAGCTATAGGTTTATCCCCAAATTACTTTGTGTACCATAAGAGTTTGGTTTGGGGCAAGCTAAAATTGAGATGCTTATAAGACATTCAACTAGGCTGGGTGCAGTGGCTCACGCTTGTAATCCCAGCACTTTGGGAGGCTGAGGAGGGTGGATCATCTGAAGTCAGGAGTTTGAGACCAGCCTGGCCAACATAGTGAAAGCCCANCACCCACTTTTCCAGTGTGTATGGTGATATCAGACATACCTAAAACGCTCATGTATTCAGTCAAGGGCTTCAGGGCATGAATTGACTTAGCATCGCTTGCTGTCCATATCTTGTCTAGTTTGATGGAGCATTCTTCTATTTCCTTCCCCTACAATGGTCATAACTGCTAGCTATTCTCAGAAGCTATAGGTTTATCCCCCAAATTACTTTGTGTACCATAAGAGTTTGGTTTGGGGCAAGCTAAAATTGAGATGCTTATAAGACATTCAACTAGGCTGGGTGCAGTGGCTCACGCTTGTAATCCCAGCACTTTGGGAGGCTGAGGAGGGTGGATCATCTGAAGTCAGGAGTTTGAGACCAGCCTGGCCAACATAGTGAAAGCCCATCTCTATTAAAAATACAAAAATTAGCCAGGCATGGTGGCCAGCACCTGTAATCTCAGCTACTCGGGAGGCTGAGGCAGGAGAATGGTGTGAACCCGGGAGGTGGAGCTTGCAGTGAGCCAAGACCGCGCCACTGCACTCCAGCCTGGGGGACAGAGCATGACTCCATCTCAAAAAAAAAAAAAAAAAAAAAAAAAAAAAAAAAAAAATTCAACTAGAAGTATCAATTGGGATGCTTGATAATGAAATTTTGAACTCAGAAGAAATACTGTTAGCATAAAATTGCTATAAGAAACCACGAGAGTAGGATGAGATCATCTAGGGAGACAGAAAAGAGGGTTTAGGGTAAGGTTGAATAAACGAAACTTAGGGGCCTGGGAGAAGATATAGAACGTACAAAGGACACTGAGAAGGAGCAGCCAGAGAGAGAACTAGGACAGTATGCTATCCTGGGAGCCAGGATGCTTCAAGAAGGATGGGGTTGTCAACTGTGTGATTTTTCCTTTTCAGTGATGGTTTTATTGAGATCTAACTCTCATACCACAAAGTTTACCCTTTTAAAGTGTAGAATGTAAAGACTTGTGCATCTAATTTCAGAACATTCGCATTTGACAAACATCCTCCTTTGTCAAAATAGAAACTCTGTACTCATTAGCAGTCATTTCCCCATTCTCCCTCTCCCCAGCCCCTGGCATTCTCTACTTTGTGTCTCTATGGATTTGTCTCTTCTGGATATCCCATATAAATGAAGTCATACAATACATAGTCCTGTGTGGCTGGCTTCTTTCATTTACATTTTCAAGATTTACCATATTGTAGCATTACCAGTGCTTCTTTTCTCTTTTATTGCCAAATAATATTCTGTTACATAGATATACCACATTTTGCTTATTATTCATCAGTCAGTGAACATTTGGGTTGTTTCTACTTTGGGCTGTTATAAATGCTGCTATGACCGCACATGTATATGTTTTTGTGTGGGGTGTTTTTCATCTCTCTTGAGTATGTACCTGGGAGTGGAATTACTGAGCAATATGGTAACTCTGTCTAAACATTTAAGGAACTGTCAGACTCTTTTCCAAAATGGCTTCGCTATTTTACATTTTTACTACCAGCTATCTGTGAGAGTTCCAATTTCTCCACATGTTCATCAACACTTGTTATTGTCTGTCTTTTTGATTATGGCTATGCTAGTTGTTGTGAAGTGGTAACTCATTGTGGTTTTGATTTGCATATCCCTGAGGACTAATGATGATGGACATCTTTTCATGTGCTTAGTAGCCATTCATATATTTTCTTTGGAGAGATGTTCATTGAAATCCTTTGCTGATTTTTCAATTGGGTTGTCTTTTACTGTTTAGATGTTTAGATGTAAGGGTTCTTTATACAATCTAGACTCAAGTCCCTAGCCAGAGATACGATTTGCAAATATTTTTCTGTCATTCTGTGGCTTCTCTTTTTACTTGCTTAGTGGTGTGCTTTGAAGCACAAAAGTTCTTAATTTTGGTGATGGGCAACTTATCTATTTTTAATTTTGTTGCTGTGCTTCTGGTGTCATGGTCAACTTTGCTTTGAATTCTGCAATACTGGGTAAAGTGCAGACAGAAACAAACACAAATTTGGTGATGGAAGTAACTTATGATCTGGAAAAAGATTTATACAGTTTTGGGGGTGAACTCCTAATGCGGTGAATCATGAGGGCCTAAGGAGAACATATAAGTCAACTCTTGGACCTGAGGTACATGAAGTCTAAGAGAAAACACAGCCTCCATTGGAATGGGCTGCAACTTGCATGGGAAGCGTTCATAGGGGATGCGAGCTTTTAGGTAAGACAAAGAATATTCAGAAAAGAGGTTAAAGACAGAATAGTTTCATGATCAGTGTTTGGGAGTCAGAGAAGGTACAGGGAAGGGTTGGGGAGCTGGTGTATGACAGATTGGGTCACTTCGATGGAAGGGAATACATTCTTATATATATATATATATATATATACTTTAAATCTGGGATACATGTGCAGAACGTGCAGGTTTGTTACATAGGTATACATATGCCATGGTGGTTTGCTGCACCCATCAATCTGTCATCTACATTAGATATTTCTCCTAATGCTATCATTCCCCTTGACCCCCACCCCCGCACGATAGGCTCCACTGTATGATGTTCCCCTCCCTGTGTCCATGTGTTCTCATTGTTCAACTCCCACTTATGAGTGAGAACATGCAGTGTTTGGTTTTCTGTTCCTGTGATACTTTGCTGAGAATGATGGTTTCCAGGTTCATACATGTCCCAGCAAATGACATGAACTCATTCTTTCTTATGGCTGCATAGCATTCCATGGTGTATATGTGCCACATTTTCTTTATGCAGCCTGTCATTGATGGGGATTTGGGTTGGTTCCAAGCCTTTGCTATTATAAACAGTGCTGCAATAAACACATGTGTGCATGTATCTTTGTAGCAGAATGATTTTAAGATCTTTTGGGTATATACCCAGTAATGGGATTGCTGGGTCAAATGGTATTTCTGATTGTAGATCCTTGAGGAATTGCCACATTTTCTTCCACAATGGTTGAACTAGTTTACAGTCCCACCAACAGTGTAAAAGTGTTCCTATTTCTCCACTTCCTCTGTAGCATCTGTTGTTTCCTGACTTTTTAATGATCGGCCTTCTAAATGGCATGAGATGGTATCTCATTGTGGTTTTGATTTGCATTTCTCTAATGACCAGTGATGATCTTTATTCATATGTTCGTTGGCCACATAAATGTCTTTTCAGAAGTGTCTGTTCATATCCTTTGCCCACTTTTTGATGGGGTTGTTTGTTTTCTTCTTGTAAATTTGTTTAAGCTCCTTATAGATTCTGGATATTAGCCCTTGTTAGATGGATAAATTGCAAAATTTTTCTCCCATTCTGTAGGTTGCCTGTTCACTCTGATGATAGTTTATTTTGCTGTGCAGAAGCTCTTTAGTTTAGTTAGATCCCTTTTGTCAATTTTGGCTTTTGTTGCCATTGCTTTTGGTGTTTTAGTCATGAAGTCTTTGCCCATGGACATGCCCATGTCCTGAATGGTATTGCCTAGGTTTTCTTCTAGAGTTTTTATGGTTTTAGGTCTTACATTTAAGTCTTTAGTTCATCTTGGGTTAATTTTTGTGTAAGGTGTAAGGAAGGGGTCCAGTTTCAGTTTTCTGCATATGGTTAGCCAGTTTTTGGAACTCCATTGATTAAATAGGGAATCCTTTCCCCATTGTTTGTTTTTGTCACGTTTGTCAAAGATCAGATGGTTGTAGATGTGTGGTATTATTTCTGAAGCCTCTGTTCTGTGCCATTGGTCTACATCTCTGTTTTGGCAGTACCAAGCTGTTTTTGTTACTGTAGCCTTGTGGTATAGTTTGAAGTCAGGTAGCGTGATGCCTCCAGCTTTGTTCTTTTTGCTTGGGATTATCTTGGCTATATGTGCTCTTTTTGCTTCCACATAAAATTTGAAGTAGTTTTTTCCAATTCTGTGAAGAAAGTCAGTGGCAGCTTGATGGGGATAGCATTGAATCTATAAATTACTTTGGGCAGTATGGCCATTTTCACGATATTGATTCTTCCTATCCATGAGCATGGAATGCTTTTCCATTTGTTTGTGTCCCTTCTTATTTCTGTGAGCAGTGTTTTGTAGTTCCCCTTGAAGACGTCCTTCACATCCCTTGTAAGTTGTATTCCTAGGTATTTTATTCTCTTTGTGGCAATTGTAAATGGGAGTTCACTCATGATTTGGCTCTCTGTTTGTCTGTTATTGGTGTATAGGAATGCTTGTGATTTTTGCACATTGATTTTGTATCCTGAGACTTTGCTGAAGTTGCTTATCAGCTTGAGTTTTTGGGCTGAGATGAAGTTTTCTAAATATACAATCATGTCATCTGCAAACAGAGACAATTTGACTTCCTCTCTTCCTATTTGAATACGGTTTATTTCTTTCTCTTTCCTGATTGCCTTCGCCGGAACTTCCAATGCTATGTTGAATAGGAGTGGTGAGAGAGGGCGTCTTTGTCTTGTGCCAATTTTCAAAGGGAATGCTTCCAGCTTTTGCCCATTCAGTATAATATTGGCTGTGGGTTTGTCATAAATAGCTCTTATTATTTTCAGATACATTCCATCAATATCTAGTTTATTGAGTGTTTTCAGCAAGAAGGGTGTTGAATTTTATCAAAGGCCTTTTCTGCATCTATTGAGATAATTATGTGGTTTTTGTCTTTGGTTCTGTTTATGTGATGCATTATGTTTCTTGATTTGCATATGTTGAACCAGCCTTGCATCCCAGGGATGAAGCTGACTAGATCATGGTAGATAAGCTTTTATGTGCTGCTGGATTCAGTTTGCCAGTATTTTGTTGAGGATTTTTGCATCGATGTTCTTCAGGGATATTGGCCTGAATTTTTTTTTTTTTAATTGTCTCTGCCAGGTTTTGGTATCAGGATGATGTTGGCCTCATAAAATGAGTTAGGGAGGAGTTCTTCTTTTTCTGTTGTTTTGGAATAGTTTCAGAAGGAACGGTACCAGCTCCTCCTTGAACCTCTGGTAGAATTCAGCTGGGAATCCTTCTGGTCCTGGGCTTTTTCAGGTTGGTAAGCTATTACTGCCTCAATTTCAGAACTTGTTATTGGTCTATTCAGGGATTCAACTTCTTCCTGGTTTAGTCTTAGGAGGGTGTATGTGTCCAGGAATTTATTCATTTCTTCTAGATTTTCTACTTTATTTGCATAGAGCTGTTTGTAGTATTCTGTTGTAGTTTGTATTTCTGTGGGATCAGTGATGATATCCCCTTTATCATTTTTTATTGCATCTATTTGATTCTTCTCTCTTTTCTTCATTAGTCTGGCTAGCGGTCTATTTTGTTAATCTTTTCACAAACCCAGCTCCCGGATTAATTTTTTTTTCTTTTGCAGCATCGAAACTTTATTTATAACAGTGGGCTGAATGCCATCCTGAGAATTCATCTCTTAAAATTGTGGCCTATGCATTTCAGTTCATGCCAACTAACCAACTTTGAATATAACATTGTACTTTTCCTTCTAACTCTCCATTTATTTAGGTCTTTATTGACTTAAAAAATTATCATTAGTGCAGCAAAGAGTGAAAGGCTCTGTGTTAGACCTGACAACTGTATTACTTTACTTGGCTGTCACTTACTGGTCTCTTAGGCTCTAGTTCACTCCACCTAGTTCCTGTTGATCATGGTTGGCAAGGTAATCTTTCTTGAAAACAATTTCTTTCACATTGGTCTTTAGTTTTATCCATTGTCTTTCAATTAAATCTGAACATTTTAGCTCGTATTTCAAGTTCTCTCTACCCCATCATCAGGCTTCTCCATGCCTGTTCAGCATAATTCACTTCATCTTGCTGCCCTTTGGCTTCTCTCTGTAAGTAATTAGTCTGACCCAGGAGATCTTTTCAAACCTCTTCCATCTTCATTTGTACTGGGGCTTTGTGAAAGACAGGTGAGGTGATGGGCCACGTCCTCTGGTGCCTGACTTTCTTCCACCTTTTCTCAACAGTCTGTATTGTACATGTACTTACTGCAGTAACAACAGTCATAGTAATGATATCTTTTATTACTGAGTTCCTACCACGTAAAGCACTAAATTATTTTATATGTATCATCTCTGCTAAAACAATAGCATGATTTAGGTAAATACGGGTATTATTATCTCAATTTTACAAACAAAATATTGAGACCAAAAGGATTAAGAAATGTACCCAAAGTCATACAATTAGTCGATATCAGAGCCAGGATTTAACCAGTTGGTACAACTCTAGAGTTTTTTATCTTAACCATTATACTTTTTCTGGCAAATGACTGTGTGCTGTGATTACAAACATGTAGAAGATCCAGTGCCTGTACCACAAAGTTGACTGTTTAATTTGGTAGATTAGACACGCACATAGCTAACTTTTTTATAGGTCAGTGTGTGACAAGTACTGGAAAAGTGGGCCTAAGTTGCAGTGTGGATCTAGAGTTGGGAGAAGGCTTCCCAGAAGCTCTTATACTTTAGTCTTGGAAAAATAGGTTCCATTTTCATGGGTATCTAAACTATTCAAACTTACATGTTAGTTTATTCTGGCTTGCATTGTTTATTTCATTTTCTTTTTATTGGCTTTCTTCTCAATTAGAGAAGTTATTTTTATTATTATTATTATTATTATACTTTAAGTTCTAGGGTACATGTGCACAACTTGCAGGTTTATCACATATGTATACATGTACCATGTTGGTGTGCTGCACCCATTAACTCGTCATTTACATTAGGTATATCTCCTAATGGTATCCCTC
>NW_016806920.1:1075194-1091279 GCF_001698545.2 Rhinopithecus bieti | reverse complement strand
TCCGCCCGTCTCGGCCTCCCAAAGTGCTGGGATTACAGGCTTGAGCCACCGCGCCCGGCCTCTTCCATTATTTTTTCAAAGTTTTTAGTTTCTTTGTGCTGGGCACGTAGTTTCTCCTTTAGCTCTGAGAAGTTTGATCAACTGAAGCCTTCTTCTCTCAACTCGTCAAAGTCATTCTCCGTCCAGCTTTGTTCTGTTGCTGGCGATGAGCTGCATTCCTTTGGAGGGGGAGATGCGCTCTGATTTTTTGAATTTCCAGCTTTTCTGCCCTGCTTTTTCCCCATCTTTGTGGTTTTATCTGCCTTTGTTCTTTGATGATGGTGATGTACTGATGGGGTTTTGGTGTGGGTGTCCTTTCTGTTTGTTAGTTTTCCTTCTAACAGTCAGGACCCTCAGCTGTAGGTCTGTTGGAGTTTGCTTGAGGTCCACTCCAGACCCTGTTTGCCTGGGTATCAGCAGCAGAGGCTGCAGAAGATAGAATATTGTTGAACAGCAAGTGTTGTTGTCTGATTCTGGCTCTGGAAGCTTCGTCTCAGAGGTGTACCTAGCTGTGTGAGGTGTGAGGTGTCAGTCTGCCCCTAGTGGGGGATGTCTCCCAGTTAGGCTACTCATGGGTGAGGGACCCATTTGAGCATGCAGTCTGTCCGTTCTCAGATCTCAACCTCCATTCTGGGAGAACCACTGCTCTCTCTTCAAACTGTCAGACAGGGACATTTACATCTGCAGAGATTTCTGCTGCTTTTTGTTTAGCTATGCCCTTTCCCCAGAGGTGGAGTCTACAGAGGCAGACAGGCCTCCTTGAGCTGTGGTGGGCGCTACCCAGTTCGAGCTTCCTGGTGGCTTTGTTTACCTACTTAAGCCTCAGCAATGTCAGGCGCCCCTCCGCCAGCCTCGCTGCCACCTTGCAGTTAGATCTCAGACTGCTGTGCTAGAGATAAGGGAGGCTCCGTGGGCGTGGGACCCTCGGGGTCAGGCGTGGGATATAATCTCCTGGTGTGCTGTTTGCTAAGACCCTTGGTAAAGTGCAGTATTAGGGTGGGAGTTACCCGATTTTCCAGGTATTGTGTGTCTCAGTTTCCCTTGGCTAGGGGAAGGAATTCCCTTCCCCCTTGTGCTTCCCAGGTGAGGTGATGCCTCGCCCTGTTTCACCTCTTGCTGGTTGGGCTGCACCCACTGACCAGCACCGACTGTCTGACACACCCCAGTGAGATGAACCTGGTACCTCAGTTGAAAATGCAGAAATCACCCGTCTTCTGTGTCACTAACACTGGGAGCGGTAGGTAGGCTGGAGCTGTTCCTATTTGGCCATCTTGGGTGCCCTCTCTTTTTTTTTGGTTTAGACAGAGCCTTGCTCTGTTGCTCAGGCCTGAGTGCAGTGGTGTGATCTTGGCTCACTGCAAGCTCCACCTCCCAGGTTCATGCCATTCTCCTGCCTCAGCCTCCCGAGTAGCTGGGACTACAGGCAACCGCCACCACACCTGGCTAATTTTTTGTATTTTTTAGTAGAGATAGGGTTTCACTGTGTTAGCCAGGATGGTCTATGATGTCCTGACCTCATGATCCACCTGCCTGGGCCTCCCAAAGTGCTGGGATTACAGGTTTGAGCCACTGCACCCGGCCCTGGATTCATTAATTTTTTGAAGGGTTTTTGTGTCTCTGTCTCCTTCAGTTGTGCTCTCATCTTAGTTATTTCTTGACTTTTGCTAGCTTTTGAATGTATTTGCTCTTGCTTCTCTAGTTCTTTTAATTGTGATGTTAGGGTGTCAATTTTAGATCTTTCCTGCTTTCTCTTGTGGGTGCTATCAATTTAGTGCTATAAATTTCCCTCTACACACTGCTTTAAATGTGTTCCAGAGATTCTGGTATGTTGTGTCTTTGTTCTCATTGGTTTCAAAGGACGTCTTTATTTCTGCCTTCATTTCATTATTTACCCAGTAGTCATTCAGGGGTGGGTTATCCAGTTTCCATGTAGTTGTGTGGTTTTGAGTGAGTTTCTTAATCTTGCATTCTACTTTGATTGCACTGTGGTCTGAGAAACTGTTTGTTATGATTTCCATTCTTTTGCACTTGCTGAGGAGTGTTTTACTCCCAGTCATGTGGTCAATTTTAGAATAAGTGTGATGTGGTGCTGAGAAGAATGTATATTCTGTTGATTTGGGGTGGAGCGCTCTGTAGATATCTCTTAGGTCTGCTTGGTCCAGAGCTGAGTTCCAGTCCTGAATATCCTTGTTAATTTTCTGTCTCATTGATCTGTCTAATATTGACAATGGGGTGTTAAAGTCTCCCATTATTATTTTTTGGGAGTCTAAGTCTCTTTGTAGGTCTCTAAGAACTTGCTTTATGAATCTGGGTGTTCCTGTATTTGGTGCATATATATTTAGGATAGTTAGTTCTTCTTGTTGAATTGATCCCTTTACCATTATGTAATGGCCTTCTTTGTCTTTTTTGATCTTTGTTGGTTTAAAGTCTGTTTTATGAGAGACTAGGATTACAACCTCTGCTTTTTTTTTTCATTTAAATTTGCTTTGTAAATATTCCTCCATCCCTTTATTTTGAGCCTATGTGTGTCTTTGCACATGAGATGGGTCTCCTGAATACAGCACACTAATGGGTCTTGATTTTTTATCCAGTGTGCCAGTCTGTGTCTTCTAATTGGGCATTTAGTCCATTTACATTTAAGGTTAATATTGTTAGTTGTGAATTTGATCCTGTCATTATGATGCTACCTAGATATTTTGCCCGTTAATTGATGCAGTTTCTTAATAGTGTTGATGGTCTTTACAATTTGGTATGTTTTTGCAGTGGCTGATACCAGTTTTTCCTTTCCATATTTAGTGCTTCCTTCAGGAGCTCTTGTATGGCAGGCCTGGTGGTGACAAACTCTCTCAGCATTTGCTTGTCTGTAAAGGATTTTATTTCTCCTTTGCTTATGAAATTTCATTTGGCTGAATATGAAATTCTGGGTTGAAAATTCTTTAAGAATGTTGAATATTGGCCCCCACTCTCTTCTGGCTTGTAGGGTTTCTGCAGAAAGATCTGCTGTTAGTCTGATAGGCTTCCCTTTGTGGGCAACCCGGCCTTTCTCTCTGGCTGCCCTTAACATTTTTTCCTGCGTTTCAACCTTGGTGAATCTGACAATGATGTGTCTTGGAGTTGCTCTTCTCAAGGAGTATCTTTGTGGTGTTCTCTGTATTTCCTCAATTTGAATGTTGGTCTGTGTTGCTGGTTTGGGGAAGTTCTCCTGGGTAATATCCTGAAGAGTGTTTTCCAACTCGGTTCCATTCTCCCTGTTACTTTCAGGTACACCAGTCAAACGTTGGTTTGGTCTTTTCACATAGTCCCATATTTCCTGGAGGCTTTCTTCATTCCTTTTCATTCTCTTCTCTCTAATCTTGTCTTCACACTTTATTTCATTAAGTTGATCTTCAATCTCTGATATCCTTTCTTCCACTTGATTGATTCGGCTATTGATACTTGTGTATGCTTCATGAAGTTCTCATGCTGTGTTTTTCAGCTCTATCAGGTCATTTATGTTCTCTAAACTGGTTATTTTAGTTAGCAGTTCCGGTAACCTTTTATCAAGGTTCTTAGCTTCCTTGCTTTGGGTTAGAACCTGTTCTTTTAGCTAGGAGAATTTTGTTATTACCCACTTTCTGAAGCCTACTTCTGTCAATTCGTCAAACTCATACTCTGTCCAGTTTTGTTCCCTTGCTGGCAAGGAGTTGTGATCCTTCTGGAGGAGAAAAAGCATTTTGGTGTTCGGAATTTTCCTCAGCATTTTTGTGCTGTTTTTTCCTCATCTACCTTTGATCTTTGATGCTGATGACCTTTGGATGGGATTTTTGCATGAGCATCCTTTTTGTTGATGTTGATGCTATTGCTTTCTGTTAGTTTTCCTTCTAACAGGCCCCTCTGCTTCAGGTCTGCTGGAGTTTGCTGCAGGTCCACTCCAGACCCTGTTTGCCTGGGTATCACCAGCAGAAGCTGCAGAACAGCAAAGATTGCTGCCTACTCCTTCTTCTGGAAGCTTTGTCCCAGAGGGGCACTTGCCAGATGCCAGCTGGAGCTCTCCTGTATGAGGTGTCTGTCGACACCTGCTGGGAAGTGTTTCCCTGTCAGGAGGCATGGGGGTCAGGGACCCACTTGAGGAGGCTGTCTGTCCCTTATCAGAGCTCAATTGCTGTGCTGGGAGATCCACTGCTCTCTTCAGAGCTGGCAGGCAGGAACATTTACATCTGCTGAAGCTGTGCCCACAGTCCGCCCCTTCCCCCAGGTGCTCTGTCCCGGGGAGATGGGAGTTTTATCTATAAGCCCCTGAATGGGGTTGCTGCCTTTCTTTCAGAGCTGTCCTTCTCAGAGAGGAGGAATCTCGAGAGGCAGTCTGGCTACAGCGGCTTTGCCCTGCTGCGGTAGGTTCTGCCCAGGTTGAACTTCCTGGGGACTTCATTTACACTGTGAGGGGAAAACCCCTACTCAAGCATCAGTAATTGCAGACTCCCCTCCCCTCACCAAGCTCCAGTGTCCCAGGTCAACTTCTCACTGCCAGCATAGCAGTCTGAATTTCAAGCCAGTGGATCTTAGCTTTCTAGGCTCCATGGGGCTGGGATCTGCTGAGCTAGACCACTTGGCTCCCTGGCTTCAGCACCCTTTCCAGGGGAGTGAATAGTCTGTCTCGCTGGTGTTCCAGGTACCACTTGGGTACAAAAAAAACCTCCTGGCAGCTAGCTTGGTGTCTGCCCAAAAGGTCACCCAGTTTTGTGCTTGAAACCCAGGGCCTTGGTGATGTAGGCACCCGAGGGAATCTCCTGGTCGGCGGGTTGCGAAGATCATGGGAAAAGTGCAGAATCTGGGCTGGAGTGCACAGTACAGTCCCTAATGGCTTCCCTTGGCTGGGAGAGGGAGTTCCCTGACCCCTTGCACTTCCTGGGTGAGGCGACCCTCCACCCTGCTTCAGCTCACCCTCTGTGAGCTGCACCCACCGTCTAACCAGCCCCGAAGAGATAAGCCAGGTACTTCAGTTGGAAATGCAGAAATCACCCACCTTCGGCGTTGGTCTCACTTGGAGCTGCAGACCAGAGCTGTTCCTATTCAGCCATCTTGCGAAGAACCAGGAATACATTCTTATCTATTCTTTGTCTCTGCATCACTAGAACAAGAGTCAAAGTCCAGAGGTGATATAGCCAGCTAGAGAGACCTCTGACTGCCAAGAAGCAAAGAGAATCAAAGTCTAGCACTCTTGGCTTATAAGTGGGAGATTAAGCATCACTTTCCACCACACGACCTACAATGGAGGCTTCCCTCAAACTGCAGTGGGGATTGGATTCTGGGTAATATCCTCTCCCCAAAACACAAAAATCTGCTACATACATGGTCAAATTTTTGTGTCTATTTTAAAAGACATTTTCAGACAAAATTTTCTGTACTAGGTGAGAGAGATTCAACATCAAATCCACATATCTGATTTTCTATCACTTTTATTTATTTTTATTTTCTTGTTTTTTTTGAGACGAAGTCTCACTTTGATGCCCAGGTTGGAGTGCAGGGTTGCAATCTTGGCTTACTACAACCTTTGCCTCCCAGGTTCAAGCGATTCTCTTATGTCAGCCTCCGGACTAGTTGGGATTATAGGCGCCCACCACCATGCCCAGCTAATTTTTGTATTTTTGGTAGAAATGGGTTTCCACCATGTTGGCCAGGCTGGCCTTGAACTCCTCACCTCAAGCAATCCACCCACCTTGGCCTCCCAAAGTGCTAGGATTACAGGCGTGAGCCACTGCGCCTTGCCTGATTGTATTGTATTGTATTGTATTGTATTGTATTGTATTGTATTGTATTGTATTGTATTGTATTGTATTGTATTGTTTGAGATGGAGTTTTGCTCTTGTTGCCCAGGCTGGAGTGCAATGGTGCAATCTTGGCTCACCACAACCCCCGCCTCCCGGGTTCCAGCGATTCTCCTGCCTCAGCCTCCCAAGTAGCTGGGATTACAGGCATGTGCCACCACGGCCAGCTAATTTTGTATTTTTAGTAGAGACGGGGTTTCACCATGTTGGTCAGTCTGGTTTCAAACTCCCAATCTCAGGTGATCTGCCTGCCTCAGCCTCCCAAAGTGCTGGGATTACAGATATGAGCCACTGTACCCAGCCTGATTTTCTATCACTTTTAAATGTACATGTTTGGTCTGGATGGTTTAAGATGTGAATTTGATCTAATCAGCTTTCGATATTTTGGGAGAATATAGCCTTCAAAAATGTTTTTAAGTCATCATGTAATTCTTAAGTATTTTCAACCCATGCACATGTGCATGCACATAAATGCAGAGAACACTTACTGAAAATATTCTTTCATATATATGTAAAAATATACTAAGTGTATTGATTTATCCTTTTCTACCTACAGCTTACTGTGGCACAAAAATCCAAAAAGAAGCCCTTGCAAACATGATTTAATTTTATCGACACACCTTGCATCAATTTTCTAATTCAAATTCTACATGCAATGGTTAGGATTCGTTCTAAAATGCTTAAGTACTGTAGATTAAATTTGATAGGATGTCCTTCCCCCCACCATAAACACAACAATTTAAAGGTTCTAGGATGGGTAAATGACTCTGCTCCATAACTAGTTATCTCTGCCTTCAATGTGTGACTTCTGTCTCTAGGTCCAAGACCACAGCTACAGTTCTTCCCATTTTCAGCTGGCAGTGAGGGGAAAAGGCTCTAGTGCAGAGCAAGCAGCTATGAGTTGTCCCAGAATTTGCATACATCACTTATGATCACTTGCTATTGGCCTGCATTTAGTCACATGGCCATTCCTAGTTTAAAAAGAAACTAAGAAATAGTCTCTGCTGTGAGCACAGCTAAAATACAGGGGTTCTAGCACAAAATGAAGGAGAAAATGGATACTAGGGGTTTAGCAATCTCTACCAAATCAGTGACACCTGATGTGTGAAAGTTTACTAGTTTTTCCACAGTTAACTCAATCTTTGTTTCACTGAAGTACAGAGAGGAATGTCTTGTTGAACAAGCAACCTCTTCCTATTAGCTCCTTTCAGAGGAGAGAGGCAATAGGCATTAGATAGAATCAAGAATGTGGGGGCAAAGAAAGAATATAGGAGCTATGTGGGTTTATAATCCAAGCTTTGATATTTACTGGCTCTGTGACTTTGAGTAAATTACTTTTCGTGTGCTTCAGTTTCCTCATTAGGATGATAGCAAAGAAAGTAGTTGGAATAGTGTTTGGGTTATAGGATTCACCCAGTTAATACTTATTGTATCTACTGAGGGTAATTATTAATAATTCCTTTTAGCTAATATTTTTAATAAAATATTCTGAAATTGTTGTTTGTATTGTTCTACTATGAGAAGTACTTTTCAAAAAGCAATCATGGCCCTGTTGAGTTGATTTCATCTCTCATCTTCTGAAACTTTTTCAACTTCATTTCTTCTTACTTCTCCCCTGTGTTTCTTTTCATTCCCAACACCTAGCTACTTCCTGCCTTGGTTCATTCTGTTTCTTCCTTTCAGTGCCTTCCAGACAATTCATACTCAGAACTTTTTCAGACTTTCATCTCAAATTATTCCTCAAACAACTCATGATTGGAGATGTCTACTCCCACTGCTCGAGCACCTTAGGCTTCCCTACATTGGAGATGACCATTTTACCATCCTCTCTTGTACTAGTTTATATGGCATTCTGGTCTCTGGCTGACACTATTAACTGCCTCCCAAATATCCACTGCCCTCTTTTGCTTGCTATTAGAAACTCAATTTTATTCAAGGCAGCAATATGTTCACCAAGTGAAGTGTTTACTATCCTAGCCTACCTTGCAGCTAGGGATAACTGTGCAACAGTTCTGGCAAATGAGATGTTCTGGTGTCTGTTTAGGGATTTGGGAAATTTTTACTTATAAAAAAGGGAGATATTGTTAAAGAAAATTATCCTGACACTAGTTAAAACAGTAAGACGGGCTTTATTCAGGAGTGTTGTAATAGGTGTCAACACAATCACAATAGGGGAGCTTTGTCAAGCTCAACTCTGAATACAGTAAAGACGCCTGGGGACTTACAGCCAATGAGAAGGATGAGCGGTTAGTGGATGGAAAATAACTCAGAGGAGATCTCAAGGGTAGGGGGAGTCTTGCTAAACTGACCTGACAGCATTCTTGCTGAAGACAGGCCAGGGTGATCAGATATCAAGGATGGGTGATGAGGACTTTTTGATCAGACTGAGATATCAGGGGACCTAGTTGAAATAAAGCAAGGACCTAGTTGAAAAAAGGGCTTGGAATTCCTACCTAGAGCAATCAGACAAGAGAAACGAATAAAGGGCATCCAAATTGGAAAGAAGTAAATTATCCTTGTTTACAGATGATATCATCTTATATTTGGAAAAAGACTCCACCAAAAAACTATTAGAACTGATAAGTTCAGTAAAGTTGCAGGATAAAAAAATCAGCATACAAATATCAGTAGCATTTCCATATGCCAACAGGGCACAACCTGAACAAGAAATCAAGAAATTAATTTCATTTATAATTACTGGAAATAAAATACCCAGTAATTAAAGAAGTGAAAGATCTCTACAATGAAAACTATAAAATATTAGTGAAAGAAATTGAAGAGGACACAAAGAAATGGAAAGATATTCCATGTTCATGAATTGGAAGAATTAAGGTTGTTAAAATGTGCATACTTCCCAAAGCAATATACAGACTCAATACAATCACCTATCAAAATACCAATGACATTCTTCACAGAAAGAGAAAAAGTAATCCTAAAATTTATATGGAGCCACTAAAGACCCAGAACAGCCAAAGCTATCCTAAGCAAAAAGCAAAGAGGGCTCAGAGAGACTTTGTAAACATGGCCGTTTTGTTCCTCCTCCTACCATTCCCCATTCACCCCCACCTTTCTTATAACCTGGACCTCTGATGTCTGAAACTGTAGCAGTAATTTTGTGTTCACAAAGAAATACACAGGAGGGAAAAAGCACCTTCATTAAGGAGGGTGTAATGAAAATAAAGAGCTGGAGCTCCTATTGGCATCATTAGTCAGTAAACAAATGCCAGCAGCCACCTGAGTCTTCATTTGTCTCGTCTTTGCATTTTCCAGCTGATAAATCTACCATTTCCACATATTTCCTGTGTCCCTCCCACCTCAGGTGAAATTTCTGTCCTATTTGGTTCCACAGTTAATAATCTTGGAAGCAGAAAATACTTTAAATTTATTCCTGCTTTAGATCGCACCCCTTGACTCTAGCATTGACTTACTCTAGCAATTGACCTGACCTGGCATGGGGTTACCCAGCACTCTACATGAGGCTCCAGAATTGCATCCTCAGTGTACCTGCTTCATCTTTCATCTGAGATGTGATATTCTGGGGGCAATTATGGGCTTCTCAGTTCTCTGAAAAGATCACTTCCACCTCTTACCTGTTTTATGTGAATAAGCTTCTGAGTCTTTGTTTTAAGCCCAAGTCTTCCATGTGAATGTCAGTTTATAGAACTGGACTTTTTACGCTCCCCATCCTGACTCCTGCTGGACATTGGCTGTCTCTAACCCTGGTCTAGAGGCTTGCACTCTTCCCCTTGAGAAGGCCTAATAGACACCAGTGTTAGCCTCCTGAGCATCCATGCTCTTTGGTTCCCCTGCAGACCTGTGGTGCCCCTACCTTCTCATCCTGAACCCAAAGCATAGATAAACCATGCATAAACCATGATTGGAGATGTCCATAAGATTTGGGCTTTGCGTGTGTTTTCAAAATCTAGACTATGCTCAGCTGTTAGCTCTTACAGCAGATCAGTTACCCTAGCAGAAGGTCTGACCTGGTAGGTGATTCTAGTGTCATACCAGTCCCATCGCCTGGTCTCATTACAAGAAAATGGTCACATCTCAGCTACAAATCCTTTGATACTTTGATAATAATTCTAGTTACTTGGGATTTGTGGTTTGTCCTTTTAATAATACCATTGAGACCCTGAGGGTTAGTTAATTCTCTTTTTAAATTTTAAAAAAATGAACTCTGAGAGGTTATTTATGAACATGTAATAGTCTAATAATAATTGTTTAATGAATGGAAAATGAGTCACTAAGTCCAGGGAAACCTGTAGGTCAGAATAACAACAGTGCTTTTCATATTTCTGTCTTCTGAACAGCTTCAGGGAGTGTGGCCTGGTTGTAACTGATAATGAAAATAGGAGACTTTAATTCTTTCCAGTGCTGTCTTGTTTGATTAGCACCACAATTTGTGTCCAGTAGTTACATGGAAAAAACCAGTTATCTTGGTATTTAAGCTAGTAATTTCAAATGTGACACAAATGACCTGGACACCACTTGTAGTGGAAAATATGAAAAAGGCTTTATGTAAAATCCAACCTTCGAGGCCTTTTGTGGCCACTTTTGCTACTCAGCATCCACTCATGCCTGACCGGCACCATTCCCTGGTTTTAATCCACGTATCTGGTTCACCAGCTGTTTCTTGGCTCATTAAATTTGACGAGGTTCCCAAGATGGTGAAACTAAGCCTCCCTGGTACTTTTTTTTTTTAACTGGGGAGAGGAAAGAAACATTTTCATCTTCTCATTGCAGTTTTTAATGAAATGTCATTTTTTTTTTGTTATATGTGGAGTGATGTCAGTGAAAAGTGCTGGAATGTGAAGAAAAAGCAGGATAAAAAAATGGTAGAAAGAAATGGCAAGTTGCTATTTAGAGACTTAAAAATAAACAGAAGGGCCCACTTAGGACCAGCGGATGAGGAAAGCTATCTCAGAGGTTGTCCCTCCACGGGCTTGAGTCAATCACAGTTTATCTGATTCACTTTCAGTTCTTTGGAGACAGCAATGTTTGAAAATTCAGTTCCTTTCTATTGAAGAAAAGCTTTTGAGCCATGCCAAACAAGGGTCCTGTGATGAAATCTACAAAGGCCTTAAACTGAAGCCTCCCAAATGAAGGCTAAGGTCTGAAGAAGACTACTTTACACTGTGGGTCAGTGAGTGAGCCAGGGGACCTTACTTCACTTTTTTTTTTTTTCCTATAGATTCTGACTCTACAGAATAAGAAACAATTGAGTATTTTGACCAACAACAACAAAAAAATCAAAAGTCTTTAAGTACATAAGCAATAGAATATTTTAGTGTAGAAAATTGCAAGTAATAAAACAGGTAAGATAATAAGTACCGGTATTCCAAAGAAAAATACATCAAAGGCCATTATAGCAAGTTACCTTACAACAAACATTATAGTCATTTGCTGCCCTGTGTTCTGATTTCCAACTTTCACCTCCCCTCAACATCAGCTACTCATTTCCATGGTATTGTCTGGACTACGGATCACCCAGAACTACTCCAAAATGACAATATGTAACATTCTACTCTTGGCCCATCACTTCCTCCTTTCAGCTCTCCCTCTTTCCTTATCTCTTTATCCTTCCACATCTGGCCTTATCCAAACCTCCAGTCACATTCCTCCAAGTCTATCAGAGCCCCAAAGTTTTGAACCAAGATGAAGGCAACCTTCATTCTGCCTTCCTGGAAGCTAGTAGAGTTTGGCTACTGAATGCTGTTGGAGAAAGTTGCAAAATCACACCAAATGGCGCTATCACAGATTCATGATCTCCAATCTCAGCTGGCCTTCCACATGGCCCAGGAATTCTTATATATGTTTAGACATCCTTAGCTCCAACAAGTGTGGCCCAACCTTCACAACTCTCCTTAGGCCCCCTTTACCAGTTCACTTACTCTCAGCAAATAATTCTCTTCCTGCTACATGGATAAAACAGGGTCACCGTATCTCTAAAACTGTTGAACTGTATTCAACACCAAGAGCTCCAGAGAAAGAGGCATCCCTCTTCCTGTTTAAGACCAATCTCTTTCCTGTGCCCTGAATCGCATTTGCATCCTCAGGAACATCTCCATCTACCCTACAGGCTGACTATTTCTCTCCCAGACACATCCTATTATTTCTATTGCAGATCTCTTATTTGTCCTCTCTGCTTCTCTGCCTTTAGTAAGATTCTCCTTACTGAAGACCTGTAGGAGCCTCTTGCTGGTCTTCCTGCCTCTTCCATTCTTCGCTTCTCCCAGTCCACCCTCATCACCTATGAGTAATCTTGCATAGCAGTACTAAAACATAAGCCTGACAAGTCTTTCCTCCATTCTTAAAATCCTTTAGGGGCTCCTTATCACCACTAGGAAAAATGTTCAAACTCCCTGGCATATCATGCCCTTCATAACTGGGTCTTTCCCTAACCTCTCCAGCTCTGTCTCTTCTCTGTTTGCCACCTGATGCTTCTGCAATCAAAATCCTCTTTCTCTCCCCTACATACTACTATCTTCCAGGTCTCTGCTTATGCAGGTATCTCTTCCTGAGATGTCTTTTCCATGTCTTGTCATTCCTGATTGGTCAAAGTCTTTCATAAAAGGCTACCACCTCTGTGCTGCCTTCTCTACCCCCACTTCACCTTATAATACTCTATTCTAGGTTAAATGCCTTGGCATTACAATAGCATCCTCATGATTCTTTTCTAGTCTGTATCATGCCTGTATCATTTATTCATCTATTAAGCTGTTTATTTCTTTACACAAATTATAGAAAAATTGAAACTGGCCGGGTGCTGTGCTGAGGTCAAGAGTTTGAGACCAGCCTGACCAACATGGTAAAACTCCATCTCTACTAAAAACACAAAAATTAGCCAGGGGTGGTGCATGCCTGTAATCCCAGATACTCAAGATACTGAGGCAGGAGAATTGCTTGAACCCAGGAGGTGGAGATTGCAGTGAACCAAGATCAGGCCACTGTACTCAAGCCTGGGCAACAAGAGCAAAACTGTCTCAAAAACAAAAACAAAACCCCAAAAAACCACTATAATTTTCTATCTAGATTTAGCAATACTAAATTTTGGTATATATTCTAGTATATATTGCTAAGTATATATATAATTCTTTGATAGTGGGTTGACAAATACTATTTTATAGCATAAATTTTTCAGATAGCATTATAAATAGCTTTTCACGACACAAATACACATCCACATCAAAATTTTTAATAGCTACTGAGCAGCATTACATTGTATGGATATTGTATTAGAGCCATTCTCCATTCTTAGTAACTTAGAATATTACAAAGTTTCATTATTATAATCTACATTGCAATGATTATGCATAAATATTTGTATGTGTATTTGATAAGGGTATTTTCTTATAATCAACTCTTAGAGGTAGAATTTCTGGGTCAAGGAGAATTTTAGATGGTGTTGGGAGATATTTTGCCTAAAAGAAGAATCACTCTGTATTTAGATGCTGGTCTGTTTCTCTTCCTTCCCATTAGTCTGGAGCCACCTGCAAGGCGGAAACGTTGTTGTGTTAGTTGCTATGTCCCTAGGACCACACTTTAAGTATCACTGCCTCATGTCAGAGTCAAGCACGTCAGCGATTCATGCCATCTGGCTGACTGCTGTTCTCTAAGAACAGGGAAACATAAAATAGGACTTCAGGATCATCAGCGCCAAACTTTGTTCTATTGTCAAGAGAATAAATCAGCCCAACAGCATGATAAAGCAGAGTGTTTGAGCCTATGTGTTGAATGAGTACACATTATGTGAAGTCAACCTTTATGGGCTCTGTCACTCATTTGGTGATTAATAAACAGAGACATATCTGTGATATTAATATACATATATCACTAGATAATATACTTGTCTCCATTTTTCACAATTAAGAGGAAATTCCTGGAACAATGGCAACCATTATACTTCTATGAATGCCTGTAAGTGTGTGCTCTTGGTAAGCCCTCAATAAATGCTTTAGTCACCCAGATGAATCTAGTCTTGATCATAAAACTGTTAGAAGGAGGGACAGGGGGCTCATTCTGCTAGTGTTTTCAGCCTCTGATAAAGCGCCTGCTAAGAGAATCAGCTGCTTGCGCACACTTGTAAAACAGAGTTGAAGGTGACTTTCCTCTGCTCAGCATCACTCACAGGTGGCAGGATGGTCTTGGCTGTGGCAGCTGGTGGGCATTTCTGGCAGTAACATGGAAGGTCAAAGGCCATTTCAGCACCTCAAGAAAATGCACATTCGCTATTGCCACCCAGGAGTTCTTTTCAGCACTGTATCACTAATATTTTGTATATCTGGTTTGAAGAAGTTTTCTGAATGACACACAGCTTCCCACCAACTTTAAAGGATGGTGGAATTTTCTTTAAAAGCTAGTAACAGGAATATAGGGGAAAAGGAAATTAGTGTCTGGAGACATTACCCACACACCAGGGTTGCTCAAAGACTTTTGACTTGAGTTCTGCAGCAATCAAGCACTCGAGGCTCACAGTTCAAGATGAACCCCAGGCTCTTAGCCTAAAAAGTCTACAATCACAGCTGAGCATGATGAGATGGAGGAGAATTAAAACAGGTTCAAACTTACTAAATGATGTAAAATCACTACAAGAAAATTATATCCCATGAAATACTTGAGGCCAAGGTGATAACTAATCAACTCATTTCTGTAAAATGTTTTGACTCTTACAGAGAAAAGTATTAAAAATAGTCTCTGTAAATGTTCCATCTCACTTTATTTAGAGTAATGGATGCCCCAGGCCCTAGGTCTTCTCCCACACCACTTTCTATTCGGAGAGTCGGGCTTCTACTTCTGCTCTCCTTCCCTTGCTTCCCAGGCTGAGATTTCAGGAAGTAGTACAGTGAAAAAAAAAATGAGACAGTTGTAGTTTGTTAACTTTTAATTGTACGAGTAAAGATATTGGGAAAAAATCCTCTCATGTACCATCACTAATAGTTCAAAAGCAGAGGATATTGTAACGTCTTAGAAAGGTAGACTGAAGAGAAGTTCTCAACTTGGGGCAATTGGGAATCTAAGACAGTATATATATCCCTATCATGTTGCTCTTATTTTTTCTTATTTTACAAAAAAATTTGTGAAAACTTCATAATAGGGCAACACTGGCATTTGGGAAACATTCCTCTAGTGTATAACAGCATGTTTTCCATGTTTCCCAAACACGGCCCTTAAAGCAGGGTTCCTCAACCCCTAGGCCATGATACTGGTCCTTGGCCTGTTATGAACCTAGGCCACACAGCAGGAGGTGAGTGACTAGGCCAGAGAACATTATTGCCTGAGCTCTGCTTCCTGTCAGACCAGCTGTGGCATTAGATTCTCATAGAAGCCTGAGCCCTGTGGTGAACTGCGCATGCGAGGGATCTAGGTTGCGTACTCCGTAATAAGAATCTTAGGCTGGGTGCAGTGGTTCACACCTGTAATCCCAGCACTTTGGGAAGCCAAGGCAGGCGGATCACCTGAGGTCAGGAATTCAAGACCAGACTGGCCAACATGGTGAAACCCCGTCTCTACTAAAAATACAAAAATTAGCTGAGCATGGTGGTGGGCTCCTGTAGTCCCAGATACTTGGGAGGCTGAGGCACCAGAATTGCTTTAACCCAGGAGGCAGAGGCTGCAGTGAGCTGAGATTGTGCCACTGCACTCCAGCCTGGGTGACAGTGTGAGACTCTGTCCTAAAAGAAAAACAATTCTAATGGCTGATGATCTGGGCTAGAACAGTTTTATCCTGAAGCTATCTCCCTAACCTGTCTATGGAGAAATTGTCTTCCACAAAACCAGTCCTTGGTGCCTAAAAGATTGGGGACTGCTGCCTTAAAGCACTGCCATTCTGTTTCAGTCTGTTCTCAGGCACATTCTCCTCCTGCTCTCCTCCCCAGGCACCTAGCTTCCCCTGCTTACTCTCATCCTTTTCTTCCTCCTGCTATTCTTTTCCTCTGACCCCACGGAACTCTGATTCCATTATGGGCCAACATCCGTTTTCTTACCTCTTACCTGTATTTCTCCCCAGTCCTCTCCTTTAAATTATATCCTAGATATCCTGATTATACCTCTTTCTTTTTTTTTTTCTTTTCTTTTTTTTATTTTATTTTATTTTTTATTTTATTATACTTTAAGTTCTAGGGTACATGTGCATAACGTGCAGGTTTGTTACATATGTATACTTATGCCATGTTGGTGTGCTGCACCCATCAACTCGTCAGCACCCATCAATTCATCATTTATATCATGTATAACTCCCCA
>NW_016806920.1:1054569-1074564 GCF_001698545.2 Rhinopithecus bieti | reverse complement strand
CCAGGTGAGGCAATGCCTCGCCCTGCTTCAGCTCTCGCTGGTCGGGCTGCAGCAGCTGACTAGCACCGATTGTCCGGCACTCCCTAGTGAGATGACCCCAGTACCTCAGTTGAAAATGCAGAAATCACCGGTCTTCTGTGTTGCTCGCGCTGGGAGTTGGAGACTGGAGCTGTTCCTATTCGGCCATCTTGCTCCGCCCCTCTTCCGATTATACCTCTTTCTTAGGCGGTTTCACCATTGCTGAGTGTGAGAGAAGGGAAGTAGAAGGATCAGCCCACCCAGTTCACACAACACCTGAGGAGATTGGCCAAGTGTACCCAGCACTGGGGTTCTGCTGGAACTCACCTATTTTACTCCTGAGGCGTCTCCTGCTTATTTTTGCCCAGGATTTTCCTGTTTCTGGGCAGTGCTTTCACTTGGTGGTTCCTTGGTCTACTTGTCTCTCCATTTCCATTGTGATGTTTTTTGGGGAAGGTAAATTGTAAAACTGATAGTTATTTGGCTGAAAATCTGGAAAATTCAAAATAAAGAAATGATCACCCATAATTTCACATTATCAGTTTGGTATATTTTTTAAGCATGCAATTTTAAAAATGTGGCCATAATCACAGCATACATGTACTTTAAATCTTGCTTTATTTCATTTCATGTATTAGTTTTTCCTCCTTGTTAGCAGTCTTCAAAAACATTCTTAAAAATAATATAGCCGGGCGCGGTGGCTCAAGCCTGTAATCCCAGCACTTTGGGAGGCTGAGACGGGCAGATCACGAGGTCAGGAGATCGAGACCATCCTGGCTAACCCAGTGAAACCCCGTCTCTACTAAAAAATACAAAAAAGTAGCCGGGCGAGGTGGCGGGCCCCTGTAGTCCCAGCTACTCGGGAGGCTGAGGCAGGAGAATGGCATAAACCCGAAAGGCAGAGCTTGCAGTGAGCTGAGATCCGGCCACTGCCCTCCAGCCTGGGCGACAGAGCCAGACTCCGTCTCAAAAAAAAAATAAATAAAAAATAATAATATTATATCCCATTTCATTGATTGTATCATATTTTATGGAACCATCTTTATATGACATTTCTTTTTTTTCTTTTTCAACTTTTATTTTAGGTTCAGGGGTTATATGTGCGGGTTTGTTACATGGGTAAATTACGTGTTGCTGGAGCTTGGTGTACAAATGATTTTGTCACGCAGGTAGTGAGCATAGTACCCAATAATTTTTTTTTAACTCTTATCTACTTTCCACCCCTCTACCATCAAGTAGGCACCATTGTCTATTGTTCCCCTTTGATTTTTTGTTTGTGAGACAGTTTTGCTCTTGTTGCCCAGGCTGGAGTGCAATGGCATGATCTTGGCTCACTATAGCTTCTGCCTTTCAGGTTCAAGCAATTCTCCTGCCTCAGTCTCCCAAGTAGCTGGGATTACAGGCATGCACCACCACCCCTGGCTAATTTTTGTGTTCTTAGTAGAGATAGGGTTACACCATGTTGGCCAGGCTGGTCCTGACCTCCTGACCTCAGGCGATCCACCCACCTCGGCCTCCCAAAGTACTGGGATTATAGGTGTAAGCCACTGCACCTGACCTATTGTTAACTTCTTTGTGTCTATGTGCACTCAATGTTTAGCTCCCACTTACATGTAAGTGAGAACATGTGGTATTTGGTTTTCTGTTCTTGCATTAATTCACTTAGGATAATGGTCTCCAGTTGCTGCAAAGAACAAGATTTTGTTAGTTTATATGGCTGTGTAGTATTCCATGGTGCATTTATACCACATTTTCTATATCCAGTCCACCACTGATGGGCATCTAGGTTGATTTCAGATCTCTGATATTGTGAATAACGTTGCAATGAACATAACAAGTGCATGTGTGTTTGTGGTGGAACGATTTATATTCCTTTGGGTATATGCCCAGTGATAGGATTGCTGAGTTAATGGTAGTTCTATTTCAAGTTATTTGAGAAGTCTCCAAACTGCTTTGCAGAGTGGCTGAACTAATCCCACCAGCAGTGTTTAAGCATTCCCTTTTCTCTGCAACCTCACCAACCTCTGTTAGTTTGTGTTTTTAATGGCCATTCTGACTGGTGTGAGATGGTATCTCATTGTGGTTTTGATTTGCATTTCTCTAATGATTAGTGATGTTGAGCATTTTTTCATATGCTTCTTGGCCACATGTATGTCTTTAAGATGTGTCTGTTCATGTCCTTTGCCTACTTTTTATTGAGGTGGTTTGCTTTTTTCTTGTTTAAGTTCCTTATAGATTCTTGATATTATAACTTTGAAGGTACATAGTTGGCAAAAATTTTCCCATTCTGTTTACTCTGTTGAGAGTTTCTCTTGCTGTGCAGAAGTTCTTTTAGGTCCCACTTGCCTTTGTTTTTATTGGAATTGTTTTTGGAAACTGCATCATGAAATCTTTGCCAAAGCCTATACCAAAAAAAAATTTCCTACATTTTTTTCCTAGGGTTTTTATAGTTTTAGGTCTTATATTTAAGTCTTGAATCCATCTTGAGTTGATTTCTGTATATGATCACAGGAAGGGATCCAGCTTCAATCTTTTGCATATGACTAGTCAGTTATCCCAGCACCATTTATTAAATAGGGAATACTTTCCCCATTGTTTGTAATTGTTGACTTTGTCAAAGACAAGATGGTTGTAGGTGTGTGGCTTTATTTTTTTGTTCTCTAACCTGTTCCATTGGTCTGTTTTTCTACAGTACCATGTTGTTTGTATTACTGTAGACTTGTGGTACAGTTTGAAGTCAGGAAATATGATGCCTACAGCTGTGTTCTTTCTGCATAGGATTGCTTTGGCTATTTGGGCTCTTTTATAGTTTATTATGAACTTTAGAATAGTTTTTCCTAATTCTGCAAAAAATGTCATTGGTAGTTTGATAGAAATAGCATTGAAACTGTAAATTGCTTTGGACAATATGGCCATTTTAACAATACTGACTATTCCTATCTATATACATCGAATGTTTTTCTAGTTGTGTAATCTCTGATTTCTTTAGCAGTGTTTTGTAATTCTCACTGCAGACATCTTTCACCTCCCTTGTTAGCTGTATTGCTAGGTATTTTATTCTTTTTGTGGCTACTGTGAGTTGGATTGCATTATTGAGTTTGCGCTCAGCTTGGACATTATTGGAGTATAGAAATGCTACGAATTTTTGTACATTAATTTTTGTATCCTGAAACTTGACCAAAGTTGAAACCGAAGTGAGTGAAATTGAGATGCAAAAATCCATACAAAAGATCAACAAAACCCAAAGTTTTTTGAAAGAATAAATAAGAATAATAGACTTCTAGCTAGATTAATAAAGGAGAAGACCCAAATAAAACACAATAAAAAGTGACAAAGGTGACATTACCACTGACCTCATAGAAATAACAAAAATCCCTCAGAGACTATTATGGACACCTCTATGCATACGAATTAGAAAACCTAGAATAAATTGACAAATTCCTGGAAACATACAACATTTCAAGATTGAACTAGAAAGAAACTGAAATCTTGAACAGACCAATGATGAGTTCCAAAATTGAATAACTAACAAAAAACCTACCAACTAGAAAAAGACCTGGGATGGAGGGCCAGATAACCAGATATATTCACAGCAAAATTCTTCAAAACATATAAAGAAGAGCTGATACCATTCCTACTGAAATAAGTCCAAAAAATTTGGGAGGAGGGACTCCTCCCTAACAATCTGTGAGGCCAGAATCATTCTAATACCAAAACCTAGCAGAGACACAATGAAAAAAACCTTCAGGTCAATATCTCCGATCAACATAGACTCCTGATGAACAAAATACAAGCAAATTAAATCCAGCAGCACATCAAAAGGCGAATCCACCACTATCAAGTAGGCTTTATTCCTGGCATACAAGGTTGGTTCAACATATACAAACTAATAAATGTGATTCATTACATAAACAGAGGTAAAAACAAAACCACATGATTATCTCAATAGATGCAGAAAAGGCTTTTGATAAAATTCAACATCCCTTCATGTTGAAAACCCTCAATGAACTAGGCATTGAAGGAACACACCTCAAAATAATAAGATCCATCTATGATAAACCCACAGTTGACACCATGCTGACTAGGCAAAAGCTAGAAGCATTCCCCTTGTGAACTAGAACAAGACAAGATGTCCACTCTCACCACTCCTATTCAACACAGTTCTGGAAGTCTTAGCCAGAGCAATTGGGCAAGAGAAAGAAATAAAAGGCATCCAGATAGGAAGAGAGAAAGTCAAACTCTCTGTCCTCATAGACAATATGATTCTATATCTAGAAAACCCCATAGTCTCTGCCCAAAGGCTCCTAGAACTTACGACTAACATTTCTATGATTTGATTTTTTTGCCTATTGTTTATCCTAATACTCATGTTCCATTTTGGAAATATTTTCTTAGCATAGGTTTACAGTAATGGAGTTATATGGCTCAAAGGACATAACTGTTCTTTAGACTCTTGATCCATATTGCCACATTTTGTTCTGAAAAAGCTATCCTAATTTAGTGCTACCAGCTATATCAATTAGTACAACTTTCACAATATTTTTTCTACAATTGGGTGCTGTCATGTTATACGTTTAGCTAATTTAGTAGTACATTTAGTGGCCTGGTGCAGTGGCTCACGCCTGTAACCCCAGCACTTTGGGAGGCCGAGGCGGGTGGATCACAAGGTCAGGAGATCGAGACCATCCTGGCTAACATGATGAAACGCTGTCTCTACTAAAAATACAAAAAATTAGCTGGGCATGGTGACTAGTCCCAGCTACTCGGGAGGCTGAGGCAGGAGAATGGCGTTAACCTGGGAGGCAGAGCTTGCAATGAGCTGAGATCGGGCCACTGCACTCCAGCCTGGGCCACAGAGCAAGACTCCGTCTCAAAAAAAAAAAAAAGAAAAAAAATACATTTAGCTAATTTAATGTTATACATTCAGCTAATTTAGCTAATTTAATTATAATTTAATATGCTAATTTAATAACAAATGTTATTTGACTATAGTTTTTTTTCTGATTAGTAGAATGGTTATTTTCCTATATATTTATTTCTGGTTCATCTTTTATAAATTATCAAAATATTTTCTCCCTTTTGCAATACTGTGTATCTTAATAGCATATTTTTAAATCAATTTGGGTGAATGAAGACATTAACATTGTTATATTTCCTCCAATTGTGGTTTTTTCTTTTTTTTTTTTTGTTCTGTTCTTTTATTTTGGTTATCTTAGACTTAGAGAAGTTTTGAAATTTAATAGAGCTAATTCTGTCTGCTTTTTATAAATTCTTAAGCTTAAAAAGTTGCCTAACCAAAAGGAATACAAAGGAAAGAAAGAAGAAAGTTTCCCTATTGTCTGAGGTTGGTAAATGTTACATTTGTTCTTGTCTTCAGACCTAGCCATTGTGTTAGCTAGATGAATATGCTGCAAGGTCACAGTCAGCTCTCCTCAAGGAGGCGGCCAAATGAGACGGGATCAACGCATGGGTAGAAAGCTTAACTCTGAAGAGAAGAGCCTCTTTCTCTGGGTTTAGATGAACAATGATTTGGATATATTGTGAGTGTTGAGGCAGGAGGCTGAGGTAGTGCCATGTAGAGAGAGAGGGGAGGGAGAATGGGATGTGGTAGGACATCCTTGCCGAATTTCTTCATTATAGACCCAAGCCCTCTTAACACTCACCATGCAATTACTAGTGTTTTTCCCCTTTGGAAATAACCTGGGACTGTTAACTGTTGTAATGCACTAAGACATATCAAGACCTTCCTGTGCTTTTATCCGAATGAGAAAATTTACATAATTGACACAAAAGGGACTTGTAAACTGTTAATAATACCTGTAAAATTCCTTTTAGAATTCTGTATAAAAATTGTTTCTATTGGCTCCTTACTGCTGCTACTAAAGAAGAGGAGCTTGACTGTTAAACCCTTCACAAACTTACAGGATTAAAAGTAGCTGGTCTCACTGCTAATCACTTCTGCTCTAGTAGGAGTTTCATATGCATCCAGAAACTCCTCCACTTTCATCTCCTTCTACCTGCCACACCTATGCCTTTCAGTAGACACCTGGTTGCAAACTCCGGATGTCCTTTTCAAAGAGGCCCAGATCCAGATTTGCTCTTTTATATAAAGGAGAATAAAATAAGAGAAGTGAAACCAGTGTAGTGGCATTCAAATATTGTATAATTCTTTGTCAATCTTTTAAAATGCATTATCATACTTGCATATAGTTCTATAAAGCCACTGCATAAAATAGCCCCTTGCAACATCCCAGTCACCGGCCATTTTCACTCCTCAGAGACAACTATTTTCAATTTTTAAAATTATTTCTCAATGTTTACCTTTTATCTCTAAATAAAAGTTATCTTTTATTGATACTTTTTGATTGTCATTAAGTTTTATGCATTATCTGCTAATATTCCTTTATGGAACATGAGAATTTATTTTATTCTCCACATACATGAATTCCTTTACCCTCATCCTTCCAATATAATTATACGATAATTTGGGGCTAGATCAATTATGTTTTGTATTTCCGTAACTATATAAATATGATAAATAGCTGACTCATATAGTATATTATAGTTACATTTGCTTTCTTGTGTAAAAGGTTTTGGTGCTTTCTGGAGTTATGAGCTTTTTCCACTTGCACAGCTTTCTAGGTACCTATCTCATCCATCCCTTAACTCTTACAAAAAGGTATGTCTCCCTTTAGTAAGGTTCAAACACAATGAGCACTTCATCAGCTTCATCTTCTTGGATGGAGACTGTTCATTCTGTGAGCAGACTGGGCTGTTTAGTGTGGTTGTTCAGATCATCATCCTCACTTCCAGGCTTTTGGCTCCTTAATTGGTTGTGAATGACAGAGGTAAACTCTGGATGAGTAAAGTGGTACATGGGTTCAGAATTTTGGGAATTTTCTAGTATTCTATACAAATAGAGAATCTAAAATGTCTTAGCAATCTCTTCTCTGGGATGAAGTGTTTTAGTAGGTGCCATCCTAAATTTAATGCCTGTTACTTTTCCTTTCATCTCCCCTTTTCATTTCCTTTATCAGGATATCAATATCCTTAGCACAAGATTCCATAAATAAATTACTTCATTGACTTATTAACCTTTCCTCAAACTTTAGGTAAGGTAGCAGTATTCCCCTCCCTCCCCCTGCCAACATGTTAAATAAGTAAACACACATTGATATCCAGTCATGAAAACTTCCCACAAAATATATTGCTGGTGGCACTAAAACTGACATAAGACTCTCTGAACCCCCTCACTTAAAATCCTTGCCTGGCTGTTTGTATTCATCCTAAACAATTATTACACTGTGATTTTTACCCAGTCCTACTCAAGGCCTGCTCATTAAAAGATCCACCTTAAACAAAACTCCAGAATTTCAACAAAATCTGATCTTGCCCTTTGCCATAAGACACTACCAAAGCTCTGTTGAGGTGGGTTTCTCTCCCTTATCGTAGGGAGCAATGAACTCAGCCCTGTATCATCAATAGATTGTGTTGATGACTGTGTCTTTGAGGAACAAGCAGTTAACAATTTAGAAAAACTATGTAATATATATGTGTAGAAAAAAGCGAAAGGAATATGTAAAAATATTAATAGTTATGTTAGGGGATTGGTATTTTGCTACATTTCCCCACCGATTTTTCTGGTATTTGTTTTTTTGTTGTTGAGATGGAATCTCACTCTGTCGCCAGGTTGGAGTGCAGTGGCGCAATCTCAGCTCACTGCAACCTCCTCCTCCCAGGTTCAAGCGATTCTCCTGCCTCAGCCTCCTGAGTAACTAGGACTACAGGCGTGTCCCACCATGTCCACCTAATTTTTATATTTTTAGTGGAGATGGGGTTTCATCATGTTGGCCAGGATGGTCTCGATCTCTTGACCTCATGATCTGCCCGCCTCAGCCTCCCAAAGTACGGGGATTGTATGGTATTCTTACATAATGAGGGCTGGGCTTACTTTAAAAAATAAGTAAGAATTCATTTCGGTACAAACCACCTTTCAACGTGCACAGATAAAACAAAGGCAAAGCTATGCAACTTGTTGTTCTCTTTGTTGTGTTTTGTAGAAAAGTTAGTAACAATCCAGGGAGAAACCTACTTATGTAGGAAACTGAGCTCTTCTTATTGTAATTATGCTTGTAGAGTCCAAATACTGACGGGCTCAGTTGTAATGTAAACAACCCAAAAATATTCCAAAGTCACTTAGATAATGTTGAGAAACAATCAGAAAGACACTGACAATGGCCTTTATTTTTTGTTTTTGAGACAAGAGTCTCACTCTGTCACCCAGGCTGGAGTGCAGTGGCGTGATCTCAGTTCACTGCAACCTCCGCCTCCTGGGTTCAAGTGATTCTCTTGCCTCAGCCTCCCGAGTAGCTGGGATTACAAGCACCCGCCACCACACCCAGCTAATGTTTGTATTTTTAGTAGAGATGGGGTTTCACCATGTTGGTCAGGCTGGTCTTGAACTCCTGACTTAAAGTGATCCACCAGCCTCGGCCTCCCGAAGTCCTGGGATGACAGGCATGAGCCACTGCGCCCAGCTGACAATGGCCTTTCAATGGGTTTTTGTATTCAATGAGGCTGAAGCTGTAGACAATGGTTTTCTTGGCACTGAGTTACATAAATGTCTTAAACCTAATACAATATTGACACATTTCACCAAGTTAAAAGCCAGGCTTTATTAATAGAAATCTTATAGTCAATGGGGTTTTCAGTGTATATTGAATGTATATTTTCTATTATTTTATGAAAACCAGGGAGAAGAGTTGGCATGCAGATAGATTTTTATCACAGCTGTCACAAAAGCAGCATTAACCATGCCCTTATATGCTTAGAATTATCTGTTTTATGTCAAGTTTTCTGATGCAAACAAATTTTGATGGTTTGACTTAAGTTGGCTCTGGTTAGGGCCAATGAATGGTCAGCCAACCAGGTAAATGCTACCTTCTCTATGGGATATTAACCCATATTGTTTGTTACCTTTCCAGTGATTGTTTCCTATGGCATAAGTGAGCTGTAGTGAGGGTGAAATGCATCTATCTGGGCACGACAACACAAACAGGATCTATCTAAAAAAGAAGGCTAGAAATCTCACTATAATAAGATCAACAGTCGCTTCTATTCCAAGTAAAGACATGCTGATGATAGGAGTAAAGACAGAAATATTAAGATTAATCTGGTAATTTTATTAAATATTTACCATTCAGCAGCAACCAACATGAACATGTGGGCTAACAGAATCTCTTAAAATGTTCTGCTATGTAGCTGCTTCAGAAATACACATACATGATAAATTCAAGATAAATTCAACTGCTCACTGCCAAAATTTTTTTAAAAAATGGCTCCAAGAGCAAATAACACTGATTTATACTGTGCCCAAGCACTAGTCAACAAATCTATTAAATTACACAGGAAAAGGAAATCAAGGAAGCTTTGTTATCTTATGCATGTCATCTTATTTAAATGGAAGTTTTTACTTCTTTAAAGCAACAGAAATATGGAGCTTCACATATATATGTGTATATATATGAATGTGGTTACAGACACAAAGTGTTATCAAAAGCAAAAGCTAGTTGAAAAAATTTCTGACTGCAAAACTTGCAAGATACAAAGCTAAAATGCATATGTTCCTTTTCTCAATTATGAACACTTTCACTAAACATAAATATTTAACATATATTAATTTTTCCGACATTCAAAATTGTAAAGTCAATATGGCAGAATTGTTAAAAGCACATATGTACAAATATTCTTTTTCCATACATAAAGTATTTGGCATAATTATAACAATCATACTGCATCAACAACTGTTTGCTTTTATTTTTACTTTTTTTACACATAATGGTATCTCTTATTAAAATTAACCAGTTATATACAAAAATACTTGAACATTTATTATAGAAAACCTCTATAACCAGCCTCAACAGCATATACCTGCTGAATGGTTTCATTAAGAGAATATAAAAAAGTGGTCACTGCCTTCCAGGTAAGCTACCAACGAAATAAACATGGTTAAACTAAAATGAGCTTCCCAACAAAAGAGGGAAAATATTTAACAGTATGATTTAAAATACAGTTCATATCTATTGTCAATTGAGTGTTATAAACAGTCAGTAAAAGAAAAAAAGATATAAAATACATTACTACAGACAAGGTGCTTTTTTCACACTTCTACAACTGTGGCATTAGCATCCCTACCTAGATCTAAGATGCTATGTTGCAATATTCAAGCTAGAGAAGTCTACAGCAATCCTCCTTCAACAGAAAGACGACAGGTCAGCTAAGACAAACTCCACTGGTAAAAGTGGAGAGTCGTGAGGAATTTTTTATTTTGTGCAGGATTGAAAGTTAATGCCCTTGCCTTTGATAAGTCCTTTTGCCATTTAATCATGCTAATACATTTTCACTAAGTTTTTTTTTTCTTCACTTAAGCTATTAATTTAATACTGTCCTGTATTGATTCCTGAATTCTTGCTAATGGGGCACAGTCATTTGTGCCTCTTTAATACTTGAGCACTTGCTCTTGTTCAATGACAAATTTTATATAGGAAACTATCAAGAAAGGAAGCGCAAAATTCAAGTAAACATTTCTTCTGGAGTCTCTTGCTTAATCTAGCTGATTGGAACTCTGAAGCAAATTGCACCTTGAAAAGAAATACAGTAGATACCATGGTGTCAGGGTGGTAAGGGATTTAGCAACCAATTCGCGAAATAGCATTTTAAGAATGTAGACAGCAGTCAAACAGCAAAAGCAACCTTAAAGAAGCATTTTGTTTCAAGAACAAAACAATTTCCAGTCCCAATCCTTGCAACCCTTTAAGTATACTGTCTTGCTCACCTGCTTGAACTTTAATTCTGATGATCTGCACTGATAATCTGCTCAGGGGAAGAGCCAAAATCCTTGCCTTATTTACAGAAGTCTTCTAAAATAAGGACCACTGTGTTAGGATGTACACTGACTTAAGCTTTCTCCAAGTATCAAGTATTCAGTAAAAAGGATACAACATTGTCACACACTGTATTGTCTGACAATATCGTATTGGTTTTAAGATTAAACTATATAAAAAAAAGTGAACATAAAAAGGTACAAAAGGAGTCTTTATCACTATTTACCACTTTCAAATGAGAAACGTTTTAATGAAATTCAGCCATACTTCATTTAACATCTGGCGTTTTAGATCAGCAACTTTTAATATTGTGCAACATGATATTAATAAGCAAGTTTTAATTCCATTCATCGAAGGATCTGAGTAAGTTATTAAAGTGCCTACACTAAATGTCTTCTCATCATACTTCTTATTTTGTAAACGGGCAAAGAATGCATCGCAGGTACATAGAAAAGTGACTTATAACTGAGAGACCTTGCGGGGCAGGGGCCTGGGCCGTGGGCCGGGGTCAGTCCTCCGGGCCCCATTCTCCAGGTGGCTGGATCGCGCTGCCAGAGGCTTGGGGGGCAGCGCGGGCGGCTCGGGCGTGACGGGGATGGAGAGGCTGTGAGGTAGCGGGACAGGGCGCCGCAGAGTCCGCTCGTAGACGCTGTACGGGGGCGGGGTCTTGCTCTCCTTGCGCACCGGCTCCTCCCCGCCGTAGCTCGGCACAGGCATCGGCACCGGCACCGGCACCGGCACCGGCAGGGGGACCGACTGTTCATTCACCTGATTTTCAAAGCCTGAGGTTTCCGACGTGCTGCACCGGCTGAGAGAAGAAATCCCACTGCTGTAGCTGCCCGACAAGACGGGGGAGTTGGAGATGAGTCCTGGTGAGTGGTACTCCACCGGAGAGGGGGTAAAAGACTGCACAGAGCCCTGCTCCGGGGAGAAGGAAACGAGAGGGAGACACAGTATTGAGTCGTGAACGCAGATGCGCTGAAATGCGCGCCCCCATGCGGAGGCCCCCAGAACCTCCAAAGCCAGCTGCATCAGGAGATGCAGCCTTTAAGGAGGTGATTAAGGTAAAAGGTCATTACGGTGGATCCTAATCCAAGTTGACTGGTGTCCTTAGAAGAAGAGGCATTTGGACACACAGGGAGACGCCAAGAATGCGACACACAAAGACCTTGCAGGAAGGGCGGTCTGCAAGCCCAGGAGGGAGGCTTCGGGGAAACCAAGGCTGCCACGCCTTGATCCTGGACTTCTAGCTGCCAGAATTGAGAAAATACATTGCCGGTGTCTAAGCCACCCAGTTTGTGGTATTTTATGGGGGAAGCCCGAGCAGACTAATACACTCACACTCAAATTTGAGTGTTGTCCTTTGTAGCACTGAAAATGCACACCAGACGTTTATCTGCCAGGGCCACCAGTCCTTGAGTTCAGTTCACCGGCCAGTTTACTCCTTATTTTCAGATAGAGGATACATGAGCTAGGCATGGTGGCTCACGCCTGTAATCCCAGTACTTTAGGAGGCCGAGGCACGGATCACTTGAGGCCAGGAGCTCGAGACCAGCCTGGGCAACACGGCAAAACCCCATTTCTACTAAAAAATCCAAAAAGTTAGCTGGGTGTGGTGGCTCATGCCTGTAATCCCAGTTCCTCTGGGAGGATGACCTGAGCCTTGGGAGGTTGAGGCTGCAGTGAGCCGTGATCCACCAGTGCACATGAGACTCTGTCTCGAAAAATAATTTTAAAAAGGTACCCACCAAGATAATTTGGAAGCACACATTAGTCCTATAGTTTGGAAGAGAGGGAACTGGCCAAAAAAAAAAAAAAAAAAAAAAAAAAACCAAAAAAACACTGTACAACCTTTGGGGGCCCTATTCGCCTTCCCAGGTCAGCAGGGCATGCTGCAGGCCAGGAGCCAGGGCCGCTGAGCACGCTCAGCTCAGAGGACCCAGAGAGCTGAGGAGGAGGAGCAGAGGCACCCAAGGTCCTGCACCTGATTTCTCCAGCCATCACTCCAGACTCCTGAGCTGAACTGGCAAACTGGCAGCTCCCAGGCTGTAGCCTGAGAGGTGAGCCGTTTCATCAGCAGGGTTTTTTAAAAACCTGATTTAGTTGTTATTTTTTAACATTTCACATTTCACATGAAACTCCAGAATTCTGGCAGTTCATAAGGAGCTAGAAGTTCTGGCTACAATGGCACACATTCTCTTAATAGAGAGAATCTTTAAAAGCTGAGCAGGGGCTGTCCCTTTTCAATTTGCCAGTTCCCACTATGCCATGTGGGGACTATGCCCAGCCTCCTTCCTTCATTTATGTCAGCTGTCTGGCTCCATTTGGCATCTGAGTTTGTTGCTTTCCCAACTGGTATCCCAAGGAAAACGAGTCCTAAGAGATGTTCTGTGAAAAGAGGGTTCTGCTGGGAAATGCTGCACACCATATACTCCTTGTGTATATTCAAAACATACTCGCATTTTCAAGTCTTAGAATAAAGGAATACAAATAATTTTGTTCAGCCCAGTGTTTTCCAAACGGACTTGACTACAGACCTTTTTTTCCCCGCTTATTACATAATGTCCTGGAAAACTAATGTTCTGTGGCATACACTTTGAGAAATGCTATCTTAAGCTAACTTTGGTCTCTCTTTGTAAACAAAATAACGCTGGTAGATATACATCCTGTCATTTAGTAGAAGCCTAAAAAATGAAGGCCAATTAAGAGTTCCCAATTCACTGCTACCTCTGTCAAAAGTTAGACCTGAAATTCAAAATATGGCAGGTCAGCTCAGTCTTTGCTGTAGGGTTAGACCCATAGTTTAATGGCTGGCGGGGGAAAAAAATCCCCAAACCCCACTAAACTCTATCAGTTAAGGCAGCACACTGCAAAGCTAGTAACATGGTAGCAGTATACCCCCTAATGTAACCCAGGAGATATAACACAAATGTTCGATCTATGTTCTTTTCCTTCAAACCCTACATATAAAGACATGGCTTCGGACTGTATATGGCCAGTAAAAATATACACAGGTCTGCTGAAAGACAGCATATACCAGCTTGCTAACTAAGACTATTTCATAGCTATTCAAACATTTTTAGCCCTTGGGTTCTTTTTAATGTTTAAGAATTAATCTCTAAGACTTATTTTCTTACTACCCAACAAAATTAAGTTGAAAATACAGATGATAATTCCTTAGCAACGTGTGGGAGCTCTGTGTAAGGGTACATGTAAAAGTGTGGAAAAGCCATATTGCTTTCCTTTCCATCACATCAAGGTGACAGGCTATGGCTTCCAGAGTGAATGCTGTCACAGGTACTTCATAATAACAGCTGCATTACAGAATGAGAACAAAATGAGCTAATCACTTGCACTTACCCATGAATTTCTACATCAGAAATTTTGGCAATGCAAGGGAATCACACTTCTTTGCAATTTTCTCCATTGTGCGGAGGGAGGCGGATTGTTTTCCAGTTTGTCAATTTCTATCAGCAACTATCGTTAGCACCACAGATGCATTGGATCGCAACCTGCCCCATGTGTTTGTAGAGGCTAATTTGTCTTTTGAACATTAGCTAGAACTAGCTCATCAACACAAAAGACATGGAGCATGTAAATCCTAAGTCACTCAGGTACAAAATCATTCTTTCAACACACTTCATATTTGCCTCTAGTGCAGCTGTTCTGAACACCAATCTCTCACACACTGACAATCCTTGAAGCTAGTCTGATTCAATTTGGATAGAGACTAAATATTATTCTTTATCTTCGTGAGGGACTTTTTTATGTTTAAAGATGTTAAATAGCCCATGTCTGCAAACCAATTCAAATGTCTGACCTTTACAGCTTTCCAGTTTGTTCCCTAGAAATTTTAAAAATCCATATTACTGCCTTGTTTTTCATGATCAAGTATGTATTTCTAATGTAAATGAGAAACTTGGTATAAAATATTAAAAGAGACTGTTAGGTTTGGCTTTGATAAAATGGGTGAGGCTAATGATAAAGGCAAAAAGACACAGAGAATATTTAATAGATCTTGATAGTGATGTTTCTCAATCTAAGTGTGTGTGTGTGTTTGATGTGCCTTAAACTAAAAGGCCAGGCTGAACATTTTCTAGGAGGTACATTAGGACCACATTCCTTTCCTAATTCAGTATATGCATTGACTTCAGTTTGCAAGTTCTCACTGCTACCATTTGGAGAATGAGGCTAATCATCGAAAAACAAATGGCTGCATTCATGGAGGAGGCACCCAGAGGGGAAAGTCCAGTGTTGTTTTCTTACCCAGCTTCCCCATCCCTGCTTGATATGTTCTTTGCCTTGTCCCTGAAAATTAAAGCACCTTTTGATATATCCGGGATGAGTCTTAGAGAAAAAGAAACCTGGGCCAGTCTCTAGCCTCAGTCGAAAGACGGGCCTTTACCTTCAATGGAGATCGCCCGGCAGGCGAGGGGGATACTGATGTCGTGTGTCTTGCTGGTGAAGCTGTCAATGGGGAGAGAGATAACATTTCAATTAAGAAAAACCAGACGATTGACTATCTGCACATGCTCTCTGTGTTACTAAACCCAGACAGATGATCCAATGCACAAAGACTTTCTAAGCAAAGGGGGTGGTGAGGATGGGGCAGAAGCTAAATGATGCCTATCTAGAACGGGTTCTCACAAAGGGCGGCACTGCCAAGATATGGGAGCATCAGCGAAAAGTTATCATGGCATATATGATGCTTTGACCAAATGACAGGTTCCCAAACTCATCCAATGTCCTTTCCATTTTCCCGAAGTCCAGGTGCTTCTGCACTGCTTACTCTGTCTCATAAGGTGCTTTTAGGTGTGAGGTGGTAGGGAGCAGTCCTTGGGGAACAGCTGTTGTCTTTGGCCTAAGCACCAATGAGAACACCATGGCCACCCCAGCAGCCTGGAACAGGTCTATGGGAATATATTTAATCAGCTCCCCCCAACAACTCCAATACTCCCCAAATAGGTAGAAAACCCTTGGCCATGGCCATACAAGAGGTGCATGGTTTTCCATTTCTTCCCCTAATGCTTATACTCAGGTCTTCCCATTATCCCCTGGTGGTAGGTCTCTATGGATTTCATCATCGTGGCCAAGAAGAGTGAACTGTTTGCTTTTTCTCTCTAGATTTCCCAAGTCCTACTCGTGGGACACAGCATGTGTGATAGCACTGCTCCTGTGTGCACGCTTGTATAGCAAATCCAGCTCTCTAAAGCACAGTCCTGTATGGTAAAGGCTGGCCGTGACACAGTCAACAGGGTGAGGGTCAGCCACATTTCTCAATTCCACAGAGATGTTTCGGTGAACTCTGGGCATGTTGCTCAGAGTTAGCTGCCACTCTCCCAGCTGTCACAGTGAGGTTTGTAACTCATAACAAAACTACTGAAAGGCTGTAAGGAAGAAAGACAGTTACAGAGCCCCACAACAGTGACCACAGATGATGACATAAGAACAGAATATGAGAGCAATCAGTGCAGAAGGGATGGCAGCCCTGCCAGTGAACTTGGGAAGGGTAAGGTCACCTGTGTGCTCTGGGTCCTAAGGGGTCAGGAAGAGTGCTCCATGATCACACTGGTGGTATGCATCCTCTCTCTTGCACTCTTGAACGCTGGATCATGCTGTCAGCACGTGTCACATTCTAATACCAGCATTAGTTCTCCTATCCTGTTGATTGTGGGTGATGATTATGGAAGAAAATCATGTCTGTATGGAGAAGCTGATCCTGATGGGGAACTATATTCCTGCCTTAATGGTGGCAGAAAGTTTATTGTTCTCTGGGACCCTCTTCCTTTTGACTCAGGCAGTTGCTGACACCACCATGGTGGCCCCTGCAACTACAGCACATTTGCAGAAATATTTCTCTGGAAAGGCGATTTCCCATAGCAACCTAAAATAGTTCCATCAGTATCCTTGTCTTCAGGTTCGAACTGGCCTAGAAACCTAAGGACCATCAATATTACTCCTTAAAAAATGCTTTGCAGGTTCTCAACTTTAGGGACACAACCAGGTTTAAATTGGAGACTGCTTGAATATATGTACATTGTGAATGAGATACAAATAATTTGGCCAATAAATTTTAGGCCTCTGCACACATACTTATATACTAATGCAGGTGATCAAGAAGCTTAAAATTATTTCTTGTTTTCTTTGAAGACCTCATATGCCTTTAAAAAATTATTGGTGACTTGACTTTGGGCTTTGACAAGTAGAGAGTAAATTGAGTGGCACACAGTTTATTGTATTTTGTTGCAGGGTCTCACTCTGTTGCCCAGGCTAGAGTGCAGTGGTGCACTCTTGGTTCACTGCAACCTCTGCTTCCTGGGCTCAAGCAATTCTCCCACCTAAGCCTCCCAAGTAGCTAGGACTATAGGTGTGTGCCACCACGACTGGCTAATTTTTGCTTTTTCTTGTAGAGATGGGGTTTTGCCATGTGGCACAGGCTTGTCTCAAACTCCTGGGCTCAAGTGATCTGCCTGCCTCGGCCTCCCAAAGTGCTGGGATTACAGGTGTGAACTACCTTGTCTGGCCCATAGTTTATCTTAAAAAGAGGTAAAGAAGGATGAGATGCTAGACTACAGCAAATGAAACATGAACAATCTAGAAAAATCTATGAAAGAAATCATGTCATTTTTTGTTCTTGTTTTTAGGCTAGTTGTATTTGTAAAACTTCAAATCCACCATAGACATAGGTAAGTGCTGAAAAAACTCTCCCATCCAGAATAAGCAAAGCTAGTAAAACAGGGCAGGTCCCTCTTAAAAATGGCCCCACTGGCCGGGCGCGGTGGCTCAAGCCTGTAATCCCAGCACTTTGGGAGGCCGAGACGGGCGGATCACGAGGTCAGGAGATCGAGACCATCCTGGTGAACACGGTGAAACCCCGTCTCTACTAAAAAAAATACAAAAAACTAGCCGGGCGAGGTGGCGGGCGCCTGTAGTCCCAGCTACTCAGGGGCTGAGGCAGGAGAATGGCATAAACCCGGGAGGCGGAGCTTGCAGTGAGCTGAGATCCGGCCACTGCACTCCAGCCTGGGTGACAGAGCGAGACTCCGTCTCAAAAAAAAAAAAAAAAAAAAAAAGGCCCCACATGTAGGTCACCAAGCAAGTTCAGGAGGCAAGGAGGCCTGTTATTACTATAAATTCACAAAGCTTAAGATCCATTTTCAGTGGTTCTTAAAATCTAGTGAGCAGAAGGATCACTAGATCACTGAAAGGTTTCATAACAATACAGATATTAGGGTCTTACCCCAGAAAAACTTAGATTCTGATTCAGTAGGTGTGAGGTTAGACCTGAGAATTTATTTATTTATTTATTTTTTGAGACAAGGTTTGTCTCAATGGCCCAGGCTGAAGTGCAGTGGTGCCATCTTGGATCACTGCAACCTCCGTCTTCTGGGTTCAAGCCATCCTCCCAAGTAGCTGGGACTGCAGGTATGTACCACCACACCTGGCTGATTTTTGTATTTGTTGTAGAGACGGGGTTTTGCCATGCTGCCCAGGCTGGTCTCGAACTTGTGAGTTCAAGTGATCCACCCGCCTTAGTCTCCCAAAATGCTGGGATTACAGGTGTGAGCCACCACACCTGGCCAAGATTTTGCTGCTTAAACCACCACCTGAGCGGAGGCAGTACCCTGAATCAACCCTTTGAGAAATACAGTCCTTGCATAAAGACCTCTCAAAGCAACAGATAACTGCGGATGCAAAGTTAATGACTCTGATAAGCTTGTGGAGCATAAGTGTTAGTCAATAGCTATTTAGAGGCAAGTGGAAACTTTGGCATCAGTCCTGAATAAGACTGAAGAAAGTAGCTGGGTTAGCAGAGGTTGATAAGAATGAAGTGGGTCAAAGTGAAGGTTAGAGAAGATGCTCGTGACCTACCAAGTTTAGGGTGCCTCCCCGAATTTGAGAATGGTGGCTTGGTAAAGAGCACTCTATAAAATCTGAGAGGCTTGCTTGGAACGGACCATTGTTTGACCCCGTGTAATAGAAGTTCAGGAAAGAGGGAGACAATTGTCAAGCAATTACGCAGCTACTAAGGTTTTTATCCCAGAAATCAAATGCCTACCTTTCTCTCAGGAATTCAGGACAAGCTGGAGTAGTCAATAAAAGTTATTTTATAAAAGTGATTGTTCAAATGCTTCAAATACCCACCAGTCTGTGTGGGTCTTGGAGGGACAGGGGGAGAGATAAGTTTCCCACTATCCGACATGTTCTTGGCTTCCTTCCCACTGTCCAGGCTCCAGCTGCTAGGGGTGGGGTTCACAGCTGGAAGGGAATAACACAGCTAAAAACACATGGTCCAGTTTTGCCCTTCCAATGCTTGAGATCTTAGAAGAAAGTCAGAATTATCCAGAATGAAAAAATTAACTGGATGAAAAACAAAACAGGAAACTTCTTGAATACTAAATCTTTATTCAATTGGCTGCCTAACAGTTATAGTTACCATTTAACTGGGCGCTAGCAAGTCTCTTCATTTCCCTTAGTGCTGTCAAAGGGAACTACAAATCTTTACACCGGGGTGTAAAACTTGCTGAGAATTACACATGTGTTTAGATGCTGGATAACAGACGGAAGATGTAGTCACTGGACTATTTTAAAACTTGGTTTTTAGTAGACATTTCTGGACAAGTGACACCTCAAAATGGAGAAGACAATGACATACTAATATTTTAACTATCTGGCAGAATTCTTGGGAAAGAACAGCCATGCCACGTTATCTCATTGATAACTCTTTGAGGAAAGAACTTTCTGAAATCAATGAATTATACTGAAATATGTCCTTAAAAAATGATTTGAAATACAGTATCATTCTTATTTTGTAATTTGTCTGCTCTGTGCTTCGGTAAAATGCAGGAATATGGAGTAATCCTGGCAGGAATAAGGGCAGGATATGCTGGTTGTAAATAGCCTCTATGCAATGAGGTTTACATCAAATCTGAGTTCCAGTGACTCACTCCCTGTAGAGACACTGCCATCTGGTGGGCATGTTGAGAATTTTAACATTTTACCACTCATTTTCATTTAATGGGATGGAGTTACCCCTCTTAAAATTCTTTTTCTCTATTCTTTTATTTTTTTTTTTTTTATTTTTTTTTTTTTT
>NW_016806920.1:1035547-1050935 GCF_001698545.2 Rhinopithecus bieti | reverse complement strand
TTTCCTAGTCTAAGACGTTCCCCCAGACTTCTGTTACATCCACAGGGCATGCAAACACACACAGGCACTTTATTCACCCAACTACTTTGCGTAATGTTTAAGAAGCAGCAATGAAATAGATCGAGGAGGGTAAATTTCCCATTTCCCTTTTAGCTTCACTGCCAAGCAACTACCATGTGTCCCTATCAGAAATATGGCTCAGGCCCGGGCATGGTGGCTCATGCCTGTAATCACAGCAGTTTGGGAGGCGGAGGCGGGTGGATCACCTGAGGTCAGGAGTTCAAGACCAGCCTGGCCAATATGGCAAAACACCGTTTCTACTAAAAGTACAAAAATTAGCCAGGCGTGGTGGTGCATGCCTGTAATCCCAGCTACTTGGGAGGTTGAGACAGGAGAATTGCTTGAACCTGGGAGGCAGAGGTTGCAGTGAGCCAGGATTGTGCCGCTGTACTCCAGCCTGGGTGACACAGTGAGATCCTATCTCAAAAAAAGGAAAGAAAAAAAAGAAACACGGTCCAGGCAGAAATTTCTAACCATGGGCAGCAGACAGAGGTGCACTCTTCACCAGTTGGATTGGTCTGACACTGCCCAGCTGCTTGCTTTTGGCAGCTACCATGTGTTTCTGCAGAGATATGTAAGCAATTCCAGAATCCTCCTTGTTTTCTAGTTCCTCTACCCTACAAGGATACCTGCGAAGGCTCCACGGGTGTTGGATAGATGGCACTGCATGGTCTGTCTCTTGGGGACAGGCAAGAGTTTTCTCGGGAATGTTTGTGTTTGTCAGACAACAAAGGAGAAGCTGGGAAGAGAAGGAGAGAGGATCATCAGCATGGTAGTGGTGCTGCACCTGTTTGGAGAAGAGAGCCTGAACACGTGGCAGCTGGCCATAGTTCCCAGGACTAGAATGTTCTCTGGGCACCCTTGGTCTTCCCCACACTCTGGCACTGACCTCTGGCACTCGATGGAGCAGAACTTGTCACATTAGGTGAAGCCGAGTGAGTAGAACTCAAGCTTGAGGTAGATGGACTTGGCTGGAAACACACAGGGAGCTATTATCACACCCTGATTAAAGGCTGCCCACAACACTGACATATTTGAAACAAAATCATCAACTTCTTTTTCAAATCAGCGAAAAAAAAGCCCATTTAACAATATAGAAAAATCTTAATAACTTAGATAGACAAAGAAGTCTGCATGAATTAATAAAAAGTCTGAGATTTTGACTCCTGCCAAAAGAATGCCTTCGTGTTAGATTCAGCTACATACTGTGACTTTGTACCAGTTAGTAGCGCATTCCTTGGTTGAGGTATAAGTAGACAGACTTCCAGCCTAGGGCCCAAAAATAGGTGAGTATTTCTAAAAGGCATAAAATGTGCCTTCTCGTTATCTGTAAAAGTAAGTTTAACCGGGCATGGTGGCTCACGCCTGTAATCCCAGCACTTTGGGAGGCTGAGGCGGGCAGATTACGAGGTCAGGAGATCGAGACCATCCTGGCCAACACAGTGAAACCCTGTCTCTACTAAAATACAAAACAAAATTAGCCGGGCATGGTGGCGGGCACCTGTAGTCCCAGCTACTTGGGAGGCTGAGGCAGCAGAATGGCGTGAATCTGGAAGGCGGAGCTTGCAGCGAGCCAATATCACGCCACTGCACTCCAGCCTGGGCAACAAAGCAAGACTCTGTCTCAAAAAAAAAGTTCAAAGCATGAATTTGGAAATATGTGTTATGCCTGTTTTTCAAAGACAGTGGCGAGGAAAATTTCAGCTTAGTCTTACTGAACTATCATAAATGCCATATTAGTAGTGTTTAAATAACATGTTTGGTTGCAGGAGTTACACTGGCTCTAAAATCCCTAAAACTGCATTTTCTTGTGTTAAAAAAAAAAAAAAACTTTGGAAACTTTCTGACATGTACCTAAGTAAAGAGAATTTTAAAACAGACCCTCAAATCATGTATTTTTTTTTCTTTTCTTTGAGACAGTCTTGCTTTGTTGCCCAGGCTGGAGTGCAGTGATGTGCTCTCGGCTCACTGCAACCTCCTCCTCCTGGGTTCAAGCGATTCTCCTGCCTCAGCCTCCCGAGTAGCTGGGATTACAGGCGTGTGCCACCATGCCCGGCTAATTTTTGTATTTTTAGTAGAGACGGGATTTCACCATGTTGGCCAGGATGGTCTTGAATTTCGGATCTCAAGTGATCTCAAGTTTGCCCACCTCGGCCTCCCAAAGTGTTGGGATTATAGGCATGAGTCACTGCACCTAGCCAAATCATGTCGTCTTAAAGAACAAAAAGCCATTTTGGAATGCTAAGAGGGGCTGGGCACAGTAGCTCACGCCTGTAATCCCAGCACTTTGGGAAGCCAAGGTGGGTGGATCACTCGAGGTCAGGAGTTCGAGACCAACCTGGCCAACATGGTGAAATCCCGTCTCTACTAAAAATACAAAAATTAGCCGGGCGTGGTTGTGCACGCTTGTAATCCCAGCTACTCATGAGGCTGAGGCACGAGAACTGCCTGAGCCCAGGAGGCGGTGGTTGCAGTGAGCCAAGATCGCACCACTGCACTCCAGCCTGGGGGACAGAGTCAGACCCGTAAAATAAACAAATAAAAAGGCAAGCTAAGAGGCAGCTAGTAAGTGGCGACACACTCTGAGAGTCCTGGACTGCAGAAGGAACTTGGGGCAGGTCTCAGAGCGGAACCCTGTGCAGAGTACCTGGGCTTTTCCATCGCTTGCTGATGTCATCTTAGAGCGATGGGGCAGTTTTAAGAGAAACGTCTTTGTAGACTCTAGAGACCCATAAAGCAAGAAGAGTGTTTAAAGGTTTGTCCTTAAGCCAAGTTCTTGCTTGTTGGTCTGTTCATCAGCACAGCAGAATGAACAGAAACACTCATGACTGAGACAGAAAAGGAATAAACACAACCAGACAAAAAGCTAATTAAGTACCTGCATGTTAAAGACTTCATCAGAGCTTTCTGATTGCCCTGTAATATTGCTTACTTCAGCAGAAGCTTGTGAGGACAGTGAGGAGGAAGAATATCGGTTGACAGCTGGGTAACTTAATGGGCTGTTTTGGAGGAAAAAAAAGGACATTAACTCAGTCTCCAAATTGTCATTATCATGTGCTAGAATGCTATGAAACCAAAGCGGGGGGAGAATATATCCCATTTTGTTTTCTCCTGTTTGCCTCAATATAATCAAATGTTTGAGTTTATTTATTTCTCATGCTGTTGCTGTTTCACCAGTGGCAGATGTCTGCAGCTGCCTCGTGGGTTAGTTATTTCATTAAGAAATAGCGTATTTGACAAATTGTGCCATAAAGAATGAGAGAACCATTCCAGATCATCTTGTGGGTGAGGCCAAATTGTAAGATAATTTGGAATATGACTTACCTGCGTCTAGGAATTACCCTGGTACCATCTGGGCTCACAGAGGCAGGTGCTGAGTTTCTACACACACGAGGGCTTCCATTAGGAAAATGGACAGGACTGGCTTGCATACAAGCAGAGAACTCCTAAAGATATAGTAAAGGAAATATCTCATTACAGTAATGATATGGGCAAAATTACTTATGAGATAGGTTAGCATACTAGACACACATCCTAATTGTCATCAAATCTTTACATAGGGAGCTATTAAAGCAAGTTCCAGAATTATTTGGCTTTTCCTCGCTTACATTTGTGTTTTCCCAAAAGGAAAGCCTCGCAAATAGCAGACAAGGCAATTGTATTTGAGGGCTCCCTGGTAAAACAGTGCAGTTTGGTAGAAAAACCAAAAGATGTCACTATTGGATATATCATCATCCCTTTAACAAGCAAACGGCAGTGGTCAGGCTGCCCCGCCATGGACACCTAAGTGTACATACCTGTATCCCTAAGCTCGACTTCATCACAAAGAATTGGTCGACCAGCTTTTTGTGAAGGGGTCTCATATCTTGAGGTACAAACTTCTCATGCACGGCCAAACCAAATTCCAGAATCTGTGCCTTAATTAACAATATAAGGAAAAAACCTCACATCAATGACTACCTCTCACTAAGTGCCTGCTATGGGCCGAACACTTTACTGTGCAGTTTGCTTACATTACTGCTAATCCTCTGCCTCTGACAAGGTAGGAACAGTTGTCACTTTACAGGTGAAGAAAAACTGAGGATCTGAAAAATCCTTCATGGATAAAAGACAAATGGGGATTAGAACTTGGTTTTGATTTCGGACTTAATTTTCCTACTCCCCCAGGCTTCTTTCCCACGTATTTTAGATCTATAATTACAATGCTTCGTAACAGTTATGTGTCTTTTGGACACTTCCTTCTCTTCCCAGGGTGGAGAAGGAATAGGGGCGGGCACTGCTCCCTGTTAAGAGGGCCAGCTATTCTCCCCTAAGGATCTCTTCTTTGCATGGCACCCTCTCCCGACAATTCCCTTCTCTGTCCCATCAGGTTCCTCTGTGCTCATCCCTCCCTCCCACAGACTTTCAGAATCTGCCTGGGAGGATGGGAAAAACGAAAAGGAATTCTATGACAGTTTCTATGCTTGTTTTTGTTTAAAAAGATTATTCCTGGCCAGGTGCGTGGCTCACCCCTGTAATCCCAGCACTTTGGGAGGCCAAGACGGGCTGATCACAAGGTCAGGAGTTCAAGACCAGCCTGGCCGACACAGTGAAACCCTGTCTCTACTAAAAACACAAAAATTAGCCAGGTGTGGTGGCACATGCCTGTAGTCCCAACTACTCGGGTGGCTGAGGCAGGAGAACTGCTTGAATCTGGGAGGTGGAGGTTGTAGTGAACCAAGATCATGCCACTGCACTCCAGCCTAGGTGACAGAGCTAGACTCTGTCTCAAAAACAAACAAAAAAACAAAAAAACAAAAAAAAAAATTACTCATATTCACTTATAATTCAACAAGAGAGCAGGTCCTACTTAAAAAACTTTCCTGCTGTGAGGATCCGAAGAGATGAAGGTAAACATTCAACCTTTCTTTGTTCAACCATCAATAGTGTGTGATTCTTTTGATTTGAGCAGCAGCTATCTTTTGTATTTAAAAAATGACCCCATTCTAACATGGTCAAAAGGACAAATTCCACAGATTGGGAGGAAAACGAATCCTACATCACCACAAGGTTTTGTTGTTATTGTTGCTGTTTTAATCTTTGCAGCTTGTGAAGATTTTAGGTTGAAAGCTCAGGTCAAACAGGACTGACCCTGGCGGGCTGGGGCATTCAGCACCTTCCCTAAGGGACGGGGCTCTGGATGCTGCCCACTGCCAGCACATTTGCATAACAAATATCAAGGATGCCTTTGAAAGGCACAGTTGGAGTGAAGTGTGTCTGAGGCATAAAGGAAGAGGCCAAATCTGTGCCAATGAGGACATGGAAGGGATGTAGGAGGTGAATCTAAACATAGGGGCCCCAGTCTTCTCCATTTTAAACACTAGCATTAGATGATGACCTCCCTTTTTTTCACAGATTGTTGCAAGTTGCAAGTCTGCTGGGAAGCAGACTCCAGCATGGAGATCATAATATTTATAAGGGTGTACCTTGGGATTGATTGATGCCTGTCAGGGGAGGGACAGAAGCCGGACTTGACAAGAAAAGAAGTTGGGCTGCACAGCAGTCCTGTCAGCTGCTGCCAAACCCAAGGGACCTCTGGAACGTTTTAAAATTTATTCGTATTTTAATCTTTTAGAGACAGAGTCTCACTCTGCTTCCCAGGAAGGAATGCAGTGGTGTGATCATAGCTCACTGCAACCTCGAACTCCTAGGCTAAGGTGATCCTCCCACCTCAGCCTCCCAAGTAGCTGGGCCTACAGACATGCACCACCACACCCAGCTAGTTTTAGGTTTTGTAGAGGTGGGGTCTTGCTATGTTGCGCAGGCTAGTCTTGAATTCCTGGTGTCAGATGATCCTCCTACCTCAACCTCTGGACCTTTAATGGTCTGTTGGAGTTGTCCTGTGTTGGGCCCAAATGGCCAGGCTTTCTATTGCTTCCTCAGTCTGGGAAGTGCACCACTGAGAAGGTAGCAACCTTGGGCCAAATGGCTCTCTGCAGCCAAGGCAATCCCTGAAGGGCCTGACAGCTGGAGATGTCTGTCGATAGCCACATTTCCTGCAGCTGAGGCAGAGTAAGGCTGTCCTGGAAGAAGCATTGGGGTGGTGCACGTCCCTGTCCTCTACAGAGTTTATCTGAACTACTTTGCAGAGGTCCAGAGAAGGATGGTGCCCTCTCCAGTCCACCTCCCCAGGGAGATGATGAGACTTGGCCAAGGTCACATTGACAGTCATGTGTGCACTGCTTGTCTTATAATAGAAATCTCACATTTCCTAGGCCATGGTTCTTTCCACGACGTTTCAGGAACATAATCAAGCAGGACATAGAAGAAATAAAGGTTCCCTGGTTTTATTTTCTTGGGAGTCTTCTTGACCCTGAGCTACCATTTAATTCTGGGGAAATAATTCGGTCAGGCTGAATCCAGCAGATACAGTCCTGGGGTGAAGTGAACCATTCATAAGAGGTAAAACACAGATCTTTAAAATCAATGAAGGTTAAAGTCATTGCATAATTCTAAGTATTGGATGACCTAAACTGCTCACTTCTAGTATCTACAAACACCCAGAGTCACATTGGGAACTTGACTTATTCTTTATTTCCTTACAGATCAGCTTCAAGTAATTCTTCTCTGTCTTCTATGGCTGCCTCTTTCCAGGCAGTATTAGGTTTTGTGGACTAAGCCTACAGAGCATAAAAAATGGATGAAAACCAGACCCAACCTCATCATTTTCTAATCCAAAGAGCATGCTTTACTTATTAATTTGGCATTATTGAGTAGAAAGAGATGCCTTTGTCACATTTCATCACACATATTCCACTTTTCACAGGAATCAGATGTCTTTATTTCCTGTTTAACACAGGCTTCCAACCATGTCTCCTACCTCAGAGGTTTTCAAACCATTTTCAGGCTGAGAGCTATCAATAGGGACACAGTAGGCAACAGATTATTCATTCCAGTTATTTGTACTTGACGGTTCTAAATAAATAAACCACACTTCTCTGGGGTAGAAAATGATGAGTTGTATCCAGTTTTGTCCATATCATGTAATCTATAGGTTTACTTTGCAAAATATGACACTGCTTTAAAGCAAGGTCTATTGATTGCCCACTTCCTTATTATAATGCTTACGTAACAATCTCATTCATTCATGCACTCATATTTGGAGTTGGCATCAAGCCTATAGCAAGTCTCTAGGAGGAGAATGTTCAAAGAATGTTTTAAGACACCACATGAAGCTGTTTGTTTCACAGGTTGCGCATCCCTAATCCAAAACTGAAAATCAGAAATGCTCCAAAATTTGAAGCCTTCTGAGTGCCAACATGATGCCACAAGTGGAAAATTCCACACCCAACCTCATGTAATGGGTTGTAGTCGAAACTTCATGCACAAAATTATTAAAATATTATATAAAATGACCTTCAGGCTATGTGTATCAGATGTATATGAAATAATAAATTTTGTTATTTGACTTGGGTCCCTGAAGGGGTGGCCTGCTCCTCCACACCTGTGGGCGTTTCTCATTAGGTGGAACGAGAGACTTGAGAAAAGAAATGAGACACAGAGACAAAGTATAGAGAAAGAAAAGTGGGCCCAGGGGACCCGCGCTCAGCATACAGAGGACCCATGCCCGGCACCCGTCTCTGAGTTCCCTTAGTATTTATTCATAATTATCTTTACCATCTTAAAGAAAAGGAAGTATAATAGGATCTTAAAAGGCAGGATAATAAGATCATTATAGGGAGAAAGTCAGCAGTAAGACATATGAATAAAGTTCTCTGTGACCTGAATAAGTTTAAGGAAAAGTGCTGTGCCTTGATATGCATATGTAAACATCTCCATAAACCTTTTAGTGCATAAAGAGCAGCATTGCGCTAGAACCAGCAAGCTGCCTTCAGGCACTTGTTTAACAAAGCACACCCAGCACAGCCCCAAATCCTTAAAACCTTGAGTCACCATAGCACATGTCTCTTGCAAGGACAAGTTTGGGGTAGGGTCACAGATTAACAGCATCTCAAATACAGAACAAAATGGAGTCTCTTATGTCTACTTCTTTCTATGTAGACACAGTAACAGTCTGATCTTTCCTTCTTTTCCCCACAGGTCCCTCCCCCAAGATATCCCTTATGTATATGCAAATATTCCAAAATCTGAAACACTTATCGTCCCAAGTATTTTGGATAAAAGATACTGTAACTGGCTGCCAAGGTCTACTCATTGTTAAATTAATTTTTGCATCACAGTGGGAAGAAAATGTAGAAATTAGAAGTTGGGATATATTACAGGAATCTGTAACCCTTGCTTGCCAGCTTCAGTTAGACCACTGATGCAGGAAACCATGCAGAGGAGGCTCTAGGTAAGCGAGCACATATCCAGGCAAAATAGAAGGGGACTGGCTTCTGCTTCCCTTACCTGCTCAAGCATCAGCTCTCTCAATCGTGCAATTTTCTCCCCATCTTCAGGGTGACTTAAGATATATTCTTTGACAAAGAATGCCTAGTAAAGGGAAAGGAGAATCAGTCTACTTCAGGGGAGTTACAAGACAAGTCAGAGACAAGTTGTTTTTAAAGACCTGGCATCTTTATGGAAATGACACCATTATAAACCACATTTTGGGACAGATGGGCTGATTACGAGCGTAGGTGGTTGGTCAGAATGGAAACATAAGAATTGTTAAAGGAAGATCAGTGATTGTACAATAAGTACCCTTGGTAAAATAAAGAACAAACCCAAATCAATAAGCTATATGGCTTGTATCCTAAAACAAACTGCCTTAAGATCCAGTGTGACCTAGATGGTGGCCTTACCTTCCAGGGTACTGTATCTTTCTGTTTAAGAGAGCAGATGGAAGGTCCACTTAAAGCATCATCTAAGCAAGATTGGTCTTTTTTTTTGAGACAGAGTCTCGCTCTGTCGCCCAGGCTGGAGTGCAGTGGCGGGATCTCAGCTCACTGCAAGCTCCGCCTCCTGGGTTTACGTCATTCTCCAGCCTCAGCCTCCCCAGTAGCTGGGACTACAGGCGCCCGCCACCTCGCCCAGCTAGTTTTTTTTTGTATTTTTAGTAGAGACAGGGTTTCACCGTGTTAGCAAGGATGGTCTCAATCTCCTGACCTCGTGATCCGCCCGCCTCGGCCTCCCAAAGTGCTGGGATTACAGGCTTGAGCCATCGTGCCCGGCCTTTTTTTTTTTTTTTTTTAATAGAGATAGGATCTTCCTATGTTGCTCAAGCTGGTCTCAAACCAAAGATTACAAGTGTGAGCCACTGAGCCCAGCCCAGATCAGACTTTTCTATGCCCATGAACTTCTTTGCTTAGAGAAATTATTTTAGGTGGATATTTATTAAACAATCCTAATGTCCTTTCTACTTTTACTCCTGCAAGAATGAATACACACACACATTTTTATTATCAAAATATAACATGTTGGGAAAATGGAGTTACTGGGCAATTACAAATGACTGTATGTTTTGCTCTGTTTAACAAAGGACTCTGTGTCAATTGCAGCCCTGTGTTTGCGTGCTGATACGGGCACACAGTCTGAAAAAAGATTCATGAAACCCTAAGAAGGGTTTCACAGTTGAAAACTTTCTCTGAAACAATACCTAATCCTTACCTCTTGGTACCTGGAAACACCACCATTAACTGCAGCATCTATAACTCCATTCAGGCACATCGTCAGGGGATTAATATTCTGCATCTGTCTTGTCTGACACTGACTAATCAGAGTCTTCAGTTGCTGATTCTTATTTTCCAGCACTTCAATTGCATTTTCCAGAGGACTCATTTCTACCTGAGAAGCAAATGAACATAAATATATATTGAATTTGTGACATTCAAGAAGAAAGACAAAGTAGTTTATCCATGTTCTGAATTATCTGCGCTCCCCCTTGGCTTCCATCAATACCTCTACCAGGGGCCATTCTGTAGAATAGACAAGGATGTGGAAGTCAAGTGGGATGTTCATTAGCAAGGTTTGGAAAGGGGTGGGTAATTATACTTATTCATTGAAATGTGGTTTGGATAATCATCAATTCTATATTAGCACTGCAACAACCAATTTAATCCTTAAAATAATATCCAAGCATCTCATGTCTTTTAAAACCAGTTTTTTTTTCTTTTGAAGGGTTAAATATTCAGAGACCCTGAATATTATCACCCTTCTCAATGCTTATTTGATACAAAGCACCAGGGGAGATATAAAGATGCATTTATGGATCCTCTGATGTCAAGGAGCTTTCAGCCCAGTTGGGAAGATGGGACATATGCCATATGAACCTCGTATGTATATATAACAGCACCATAAGGTGGCACAGGATGGCACACAGTTGGGAATTATAGAAAACAAGATAATATATACTGCAGGATCTATTTGTTGGAGAGCCAAATAGAATCATAATGACTTAAAAATTCCAGGCTGTATGGAGGACCTAATTGTGAAAATGGTAAAAGTGCTCTTCAAATGTATATCATTGGGATTGCTATTGCCATTGACATTCTCCTTGAAGAGAAGGTCTGCCAAGCTCTCAGCAATCAAGTAATTCAGGATTACAAGAAGCATATTTAAATATTGGTTCATGCAGGCAAGGAAACAAATTAGAGTTTTTAAAGGTCACTTAGATCATCTTAAACCAACACTGAAAAAGCCTAGAATATTAAGACTGAACATTCATCAAAGACACAAAGAGAAGGGAAGATAAGCAAGAACATAGAAGATTTTGTAACATGTGTAACCATCAAAAAGCACATGTTCAGGGTTTATAAGGACTCTTAAAAACCAGTAAGAAAAAGGTAAACAACCAAATAAAAAATGAGCAAATGAATTAAACAGCGATTTACAAAGGAATAAATTCAAATGGCCAGTAAACAAATAATGAAAAGGTATTGGGCCTCATTTGTGATCAAAGATGTGAAAAATACTACTACAATAACATACTACTAAAACCCACTGAAATGGTAAAATAAAATGACAACAGCAGATGAGAGTGAGATTGTGAGCAACGGACTCTCGATTACTGCTACTGGAAGTTCAAGTTGGTACCTTCACTTTGGAAAAACAGGTGAAGATATATATATGTGTGTGTGTGTATATCTGTATCTTATGTTTCAGAAATTCTAGGCATATGAGGAAAAGTGGAGTAGGAGGTTTTTGTATGTGTATACCAGGAAACATATACAAAAATGTTCATAATCTCCAAAATCCATATGTCCATTGAGAATAAACATTGTGATATGTTCATGGAATGGAATAGCATACAGCAATGAAACAAACTTCAGTCACATGCAATAACATGGAAAAATATTACAAATAACACTGAGTCAAATATGTCTCAATAGAACACGAGTAGTATGTTATATAAAGTTCAAAACCAGGTAAAACCAAATTGACTTGTTTAGAGAGGCAAATAGGTGATAAACTAAGCAAGGGAATGAATACCATAAAAGTCAGGATAGTGACTACTTTTTATGGTGAAGATGGAGCTATAATTGAGAAGGGGTGCATGGGAAGCCTGCAGGATATGACTGGCAATGTTCTGTTTCTTTACCTGAATGGTGGAAAATGGGTATTTACTTTCAGATTATTTGTAACAGTAAATCTTTGTTTTATGAACACAAAAGTTAAACCATAAAGGAAAAGTCTGAGAGCTCTGAGTAACTGAAAGTTAAAAAGTAAGCAAAACATCTTAAAACATAGAATGGTGGTTCCCAGGGGCTAGGGGGAAGGGGAGAGGAGAACTGCTGTTGAGTGAATACAGAGTTTGAGGTTTCCAACATGAAAAACTTCTAGATATCTGTTGCACAACAATGTATATATAGTTAACACTACCGTACTGCACACCTAAAAATGGTTACAATAGATTTTATGTACTTTTGGCTATAAGAAAAAAGCAATCTTCATTTTTGTAAATTCAAATGCTATTAAAAATCAAATTTTCTAGAAAGTAAATAAAACAAGATATAATAAACATAGGCAAAATACAAACGACTTGGAAAATATTTCCAACATGAAGGATAGACAAAATGTTAATATTTGCCAAGTACTAAAGAGACAAAGGATATGAGTGGTGCATTCACACAAGAAAATAGAGTACATCAATATATGAAAACATATCTTCACTTAGCATTCAAAAAATGCTGAAACAAAACATCCAACCCCAGTATAATTTTGGTCTATTTGGAAAGATTAAAATATACAACACTTAGTGTTGGAGAAGATACTGCGGAAATAAGTATTCCTAAGACTAGTTATCCCCTCTAGACAGGGTGTAAATTATATATCCCATTGCTGATCCATGAATCAATAGTTACAGTGGGGATACTTTTGATTAATTCACTTCTAGGGAAATCTAAGGGGACGGTCAAAGAAGTGTGCAAAGATACGTGATATAGAGTGTTCACCAAGAATTACTTTCCTCCATCCCTCAGATTACAATCTCTAAATACTGTTTACCACTAAAATGAATAAAGAGTCATTGGAGAAATAGCTGCTTTCAGGTCTAGGGCAGGAGACGTTCAAGTGATCCTAGACCACCTGTCTTACCAGGAAGTCCTTCAACTATCTGGGAAGCAAACATGAAAGTATCTGGCCTGTGATCCATTCATTTTCTTTACTGGGGAATGTCCTTAGAGGACAGAAAAGACTGGTGACTATGTCTTATCTCTTTGTCAATTGAACCTTCAAGTAAACAGACTAAAAATAATTGCTAGGGGGAAGAGATGTTATCTACGGAATGCCCAAGAGGGAAGTCCCTGGTCAAAGGATTTCTTTAAGTAAATAAACCAGAATCCATGAGGCATGATCACAGAATGTCCCTGAGAAGCTTTACAACTAACTCTCTGGAGTAGAAAATGGAATGTTTCATAATTGACACTTCATAATTTAAATGTGCTTCTGAATGAGGAACCTTGTGAACCTCACTTAGGGACCCCACCTATAATTCTGAATTATTACTGATGTGGGGAAGAAGGACCTGGCATGCGTGATGTCTCAGAAATCTCACTGCTTTATCTGAGCATCCTGCCTGCCTTGAAATTACTAGCAAAGCTTGATGCTGGGAGGGGTCACTGAGTCCTGTGTGGAATTTGACAGTCAGATCCTGTGTGTTAGTTCAGTAACAAAGACTACTTGGATACTGTGAAAAAAGACTCAGGAGCCATTTTGAAGAGGCTCCCAACAGGCAAAGATGGAACATTTTGAAATTTAATAAGAAAAACTGCAATGGATTAAAACAAAACAAATATGCTTATGAGTTACTAATGATACTAAAAACAAAACCAACCAAACAAAACCCCTCTGATCACTTTTGTAGAATACAGCATTATCTTTACTGTACCTCAGGGTAATCAAATATTTAGTGAGAGGACATTTCTGTTTATAGAAGTATTCCAATGAGTAAATAAACATGAAATGATAAAATATCACCATTTTGTGACCCATAAAAGATTAATGGGTCTGGTCAATGATCACCAGTGGCTGCCAACATCACACACACACACACACACACACACACACACACACACACACGACAACCAGTAGCACACAACACCAAGTATGAAGTAGTCTTGTGAAAATAAAAGCAAAACATTTTATCAAGTCTCTAGTTCTAACTACCAATTTACAAGGAATACAGGCGACAGAGAAACATATTAAATGACTTCACTGGGATGCAGTCTGCAGAATCCACACATAAGGAAACATTTCAGGATAAACAACCTAGTTTCTTCAACAAAAAAATAAGGAAAGTGATGCAAGGGGAAACGTATAGCTTGAAAGAGACTTAGAAGACATTTCAATCAACCGCAATGCATGGCCCTTATTTAAATCTGGATTCGAATAACAGAGTAAAAATAAAATTTTTCTTTCTTGTTTTGAGACAGTCTCACTTGTTCTGTCGCCCAGGCTGGAGTGTAGTGGCACAATCTTGGCTCACTGCAACTTCCACCTTCTGGGTTCAAGCAATTCTCCTGCTTCAGCCTCCTGAGTAGCTGGGATTACCAGTGTGATCCACCATGCCCAGCTAATTTTTGTATTTTTTGTAGTGACAAGGTTTTGCCATGTTGGCCAGGCTGGTCTTGAACTCCTGACCTCAAGTGATCTGCCTGCCCTGGCCTCCCAAAGTGTCAGGATTACAGGCATGAGCCACCATGCCCAGCCTAAAAATATATAATTTTTCTTTAAAAAAAGAGACAGGGTTGAGACTGTCACTGAGGCTAGAGTACAGTGGTATGATCATAGTTCACTGTAACCTCAAACTCCTGGGCTCCAGTGATCTTCTGGCCTCAACCTCTGGAGTAGGAGGTTGCTAGGACTGCAGACATATCCCACCATGCTGGCTAATTTTTTAAGTTTTTTTGTTGAGATGGTGTCTTACTACATTGCCCAGGCTGGTCTAAAATGCAGAATAAAAGACTTGGTAAAGTATGAACGAACACTGTACATTTTATGATCAAGGAATTACTGTTCATTTTTAATGTGACAATATTTTCAGGTTTTTAAAAATAAATATGAATACTAAAATATTTGTAGATGAAGTGATATGACATCTGAGATTTACTTCAAAAACAGTCCAGTTGAGAGGGAGCAGGTAGACGGGTAGATGAAACAAAATTGGCCTCTTTGATGGCTGTTGAAGTAATGATGGGTAAGTCAGGTTCATTATATCATTATATATTTTCTCTATTTTTGTATGCTATAACTTAAGTTTTAAAAGGTCACTGGCTGCGAAGTACAAAAGAGACTACAGGAGCCGGGCGCGGTGGCTCAAGCCTGTAATCCCAGCACTTTGGGAGGCCGAGGCGGGCGGATCACGAGGTCAGGAGATCGAGACCATCCTGGCTAACATGGTGAAACCCCGTCTCTACTAAAAAAACACAAAAAACTAGCCGGGTGAGGTGAGGTGAGTAGCTGTAGTCCCAGCTACGCGGGAGGCTGAGGCAGGAGAATGGCGTAAACCCGGGAGGCGGAGCTTGCAGTGAGCTGAGATCCAGCCACTGCACTCCAGCCTGGGAGACAGAGCCAGACTCTGTCTCAAAAAAAAAAAAAAAAAAAAAAAAGAGACTACAGGGATAAGGGTTGGAAAGCTAATGTTTTAGGAGGCTATTGCAGTAATCAGGCACTAGGTGGCGCTATCGGTGGGGGCACCGAGGACTGGTTAGCTTCTGGGTATACAGTATTTAGAAACAGGCACATTGTTTTCTGATGGGCAGGATGTGGTATGACAATATTATCGTGATCTTTAGTTGGATTTTTAAAAAATCATTTATGGATTCTAAACTATAAATGTTTGTCTTGATTAAAAATTTTTTAATGAGCTTAGTTTTTTTTTTTTTTTTTTTTTTTTTTTTTTTTTTTTTTT
>NW_016806920.1:947884-1035408 GCF_001698545.2 Rhinopithecus bieti | reverse complement strand
GATCTTTTTTTTTTTGAGACAGAGTTTCGCTCTTGTTGCCCAGGCTGGAGTGCAGTGGTGCGATCTCAGCTCACTGCAACCTCTGCCTCCCGGGCTCAAGCAATTCTCCTGCCTCAGCCTCCCAAGTAGCTGGGCTACAGGTGCGTGCCACCACGCCCAGCTAATCTTTTGTATTTTTACTAGAGACGGGGTTTCACCGTGTTGGTTAGGCTGGTCTTGAACTCCTGACCTCTGGTGATCCACCTGTCTCAGCCTCCCAAAGTGCTGGGATTACAGGTGAGTCATGGCGCCCAGCTGAAATGATCTTATTTTTTAATCCGGACAAAAACACTTTTTTGGGTTTTGAAAATAATAAATAAACTACAGAGGAAACAACAGTTCAAAGGCATTGATATAAGCTATTGAGGAGGTCTATGAATTAGAAAATAAAGGTCCCCAATTTCATCTAAAACCTTTGGTGCCATATGTTTCAGAATTAAGAACTTTTCAGATTTTAGAAAGGCAGTATAGGGCCATATATGGTATATTACATAACCCCCAGCAGGTTCTAGGGCAGGTTCCTCTAATCAAATGCGTTACATTAATAAGGCCGGGCATGGTGGTTTATGCCTGTAATCCCAGCACTTTGGGAGACAAAGACCAGAGGACTCTTTGAGCCCAGGGGCTTGAGACTAGCCTGAGCAACATCGTGAGACCTCATCTCTACAACAAATCAGAAAAGTAGCCAGTTGTGGTGGCACATGCTTGTGGTCCCAGCTACTTGGGTGGCTGAAGTGGGAGGATCACTTGAGCCCGGGAGGTCAAGGCTGCAGTGAACCATGATCGTACCACTGCACTCCAGCCTGGGTGACAGAGGAAGATCCAGTCTCAAAAACAAACAAAAAAGGAAATAAAATATTTCTACAGTGAAACACATGAACCTTCACACTAAGTGAAATACAGTCAATAAATGGACTTGCATTAGAAAAGCTTGGGTGTATTATCAGCAAATGAGCTTTGGAGTCAAATGAAAGCATCTCTTGGGTTTCAGACACTGGCATCTGCAGATGAGGAATTTCAGTTCAACGTGATGTATTTGTATTGAGTACCTACTACCTGTCCCTGTTCTTGAAGACCTTCTATACTAGAAGTTAAACCAGGAAACCAACAGCTTTAATCGACAGTGAGGACATTCTAGGCAGCAAGAACAAGAGAAAAACACAAAAGCTGTTAAGAGTGGGTTGTGTTCAGGGAACAAAACAGTTGAGTTTGATTTGTTCCATTTGACAGAACATAAGATTACATATTCTAATAAAGTAGGCAGCTGATGTTTGAAAGGTTGTGTTTAGTAATGCTCCTTTTATCATTATCAGCATGCTATTTTTTATTAGCATTGTATGTGTGTATGACATTTCCAAGGGCTAGGACCATTGGTGAGACTTCACAGGATTTAATGCTCTGGGTAGTAAGTAGCTAAAGGCTCTCTGAATCATTAATGCAGGATGGATGACTAAAAACACTTCTCTAAGTTGGACCCATGCCATTCAGCGGGAAGCATAAGACTTTTTGAGCACTGCGTTTAGCAGTCTCCCCTCTTCCATGGAAGGTACCAGGGCACAACGTGTAAGCAGCCAGTTTTTGGGGACTCTGGACCTAAGACTGGACAAGAATACAACTATACTAATGTAATCTGCTGAATAGAGTTCAATTTCAATTTTCAAATCCTTAGCCTAATTGAACATGATAGGCTGAGAGTAGTTTCAATGCTGAGACATTTCAGGTAAGACAAACAATTCTTGAAAAACAATTTGGTCAGGAGCTGTTCTTTCTACTGGATTGAAGGAATAGGCTTGTGACCTAAATAAAGTATGAATTACATTATATTTGCACAATTGGCACACTTCCTATCAGAGAACTACAGCGATGAAAGGGTGAGACCCAGGCTCAGAAATGAATGACAAACACATTATTTCTGCAGTGAAACAAATGAACATTTCCACTAAGTGAAATAAAGTTAATAAATGGCTATAATGGATGTAGCAAGGGAGGCTGTGAGACTGCGAGGCTGTGGCTGACATCGAGGTGCTGTCAGCTGGAAGAGCAGCACAGACAGCTGGGTGGGGTCCCACCCTGGATGTGGCTGCCTTCAGCTGCTGCTCTCCTTGCTCTCCACAACTGGGGACTGGAGCTGCGGTCACATTTTACAACCCGAGGGTTCTTGGGAGCTGTGGTTGCCAGGTTCTGTAGCGGCACCCACTGTAGATCAGGACTGCTCAGTGAGACTAATATGCTGCCACCCTTTCTACTGGGAACTGTAACAACACGGACCTACTGTGCATCAGGCACTGGGCAGAGACTTGACATTAGCCTCCTTCAGCCTGTAAGAAAACCATAGCTAGAAGAGATTAATATAATTGGCTTTGGAATCAGAAATATCTGGGTTGGAGTCTCTCTTCAACATCTTGCTATGTGATCTCTGGCAAAGGCTTTTGACCTCTTGATAAACACTGCAAAAACAGGGATAAGAATATATACTTCATAGCTTTGATATGATAATTAAGAGAAAGCAGGTAGCATTAGCACTGGTCTGACACAATAAGCATTGAAGGTCACACAGCTATAGCAATTAGGAGAGCTGGAATTCCACGTCTCCTAACTCAAGGGCCTGAGTAGTTTTTTTTACATGTAGCAAATTGAGTTGTTTTCAAGGAATCCCTCCATCTGGATGCATTAGGACAATATTAATGTTTACCTTCTCAGCTTGGTAATAGCGGTCAATACTATAAACATTCACTATTTTACTATGAGTGCTGCCAGAGAATCTGGGTCAAAGGAGAAGTAATGAATATAAGGCATAACTCTAAGTGAACAACTATGATGAGAAAGTGCTTGAGAATAAGCTCTGATTCTTACCACTTCACGTTTTTCCACTTCAAACCAGCGAGAAATGCCAGGCAAACTCTGCACCAAGTATAATGACGTTCTCTCCACCCAGAGACTCTACAAAACACGAAACACATTAAGGTCCCCCAAGTTGCCCTTCTTTCTAGCTACTTCCATGACTAGTGTTTGTTACCCACTGTTACCAGGTTTTCCTTATTCCCATCAGCCTTTCTTTAGTCTTCATTCAAGCACTCATGAAACTATCACAGTGAGATACTGCTGAAGCTGATTTTAACAATTCCATTGTATATCATCAAGCTTTTTTCCATGTGGAATAAATGAGCTCCTACTTCAAACAGCAAGCTTAAAAATACAAAAATAGGCTATATGTTATTTTCTTTGCTATTTCTCCAAAATTCTAATTCAAACTCTCTTCACTCCTTAACATCTAGCCATTTATATCTAGAAGGGTCAGCCAGTCAATGTATCAGCCAGTTAATGTAAGAGTAGAATAAGAGTCCTAAGGGAAGCAAAGGCTTTAGGAACCACACAGCGTGGTCTATGTTAAAGATGAGGACATGGCCGGGCACGGTGGCTCATGACTGTAATCCCAGCACTTTGGGAGGCCGAGGCGGGCAGATCATGGGGTCAGGAGATTGAGACCATCCTGGCTAACATGGCGAAACCTTGTCTCTGCTAAAAATACAAAAAATTCGCTGGGAGTGGTGGCGGGCACCTGTAGTCCCAGCTACTCAGGAGGCTGAGGCAGGAGAATGGCGTGAACCCGTGAGGTGGAGCTTGCAGTGAGCCGAGATCACGCCATCGCACTCCAGCCTGGGTGACAGAGCGAGACTCCGTCTCGAAAAAAAAAAAAATTTGAAGACACTAGGTCTTAAAGCAGCAATGTGACTTGTTCAAAAGCTATACTACCAATAGAGCCAGCAGTAGAGCCTACCCACTAGGACCTCTGACTCCCTCTCTGTTGCTGAATCTACTGTGCCACATTTTCTTGTGCTTGTTTGAACTGCTGTTAATAGAGGCAAATCTGTATTTTAGAGCCAGGGCTGCTTCTGGCCAGGACCAGCAACCCCGGGACATGTGAAACCATGCTGCTTTTGGTACGAGTTGCTGTTGATGACAGGTTTCTTTTTTGTCAACCAGGTTTTAGTATCTACGCCTCATCTTTCTTACTTAAACCAAGTGTATTCCCAAGAGGATAATACACTTTACAAAATTCCTGAAATAGTGCCATTTACTCAAACCACCACCACCACAACAAAAAAAAATGGAAGAGTTTCTCTGGGCCAGCCAAGCTGTGCTGAGATGAGCGATCCTGTGACAAGAGCTCGCAGTGTTCTGGTGCTGACAGGGAGGTAAGCAGATGAATAAGAGCTCAGAGTGAAGAGAAAGGGATGTTCAAGGCTCTGGGGCCAACAGAGGGGATGCAGGCGCACATGCCAGCCTGGGGGAGGAGGACAGCAGTTCTCAGAGGGGGCGATGCGTGAGCTGCATTCTGAGGAGTGAGTAGGAGTTTGCCAGGAGGAGAGTGGGGGTAGCAGTGCTGGCAGGAGAAGCAGCTTGCGAAAGGGCTTGGCGGGAGAGGAAGAGAGAAGCTGAGTGTCGCGGAGGCTGAGAGGGAGGAGGGGTGAGTGGGTTGTGGTGGAGATGAGACTTCTGGAGGGGCAGTTTGGAGCCAGATTCTGAGGGCTATAAAGCACAGGAATCAGGAGCCAGATTTATTATTATTGCTTTTTAGGGAGATTGCTGCACTACTGATACAGATTTAAAGTGACAACCACAAGGAAATGTAGTATGGTGGAAAAAACAATGAAGAAGTCACAAAATGTGAGTTCTAGGACTGGGGCTACCGGTAACTAGAAGGTGACTTTGAACAAGTCAATTGCCTGATTTCAGTGGATTTCTGACTATGTTTTAACTAAAAGCAACTGCAAGAAGAACCATATCATCAACTGGCTATATCTGTAATTGATTTTGGAAGTCACAAAGAAAAATGTAAGTTTCCAGAAAAAACCAAGAAAATGATCATGGATCTTTTTAGTACTATCCCATTGTTGTTTTCCAGTGGGCTCCTTGCCTTGATATTTAGCCCATTGAATCTCCGGGCACAAGGGACTGCTCTTTATTCAATCCTGTCATAACTCTGCAAAACCTTCCCCTTTTGATCTCCTCTTGGTTGCGAATGATTCCTGGAAATACTTCCAGGAGTACTGGGAACAGACACAGGCAGAGCTAAGTGAGTTAACATGAGACAATCATGTTAGGAGCACATTTCCTAGCTTAAGTAGGAATGAAAAATGCTAAGCCAATTAACTCACAAAAATAAGCTAATTTTGCATTCTTCGTTTAGGTATGAAATAAACTGGGGGGGTCTCACTATATCATTGTTTGCAAAGAAAGGGGCAGACTCTAATTTATCTAGTGAACAATTTTGCCCCTTTTCTGCAGTGGGGCTATGAGAAACCTTGCCCCTTTCTGGCAGAGAGGGTGCTGAAGTAGGAAGGTATGTTGGAACTACTGAGAGCAGAGAACTCAACACATGCAAAGAATCCAAGATTTGCTTTTACTCGGAGTCCTGAGAAGTTCTGATTACACACTGTTCTCACAAGAACAAGCAGCAAAAGATGGCACATAACTTACCCACCGTACCAGCAGTCTACCCAACTGTTCTCTGTCTTCAGGAACTCCTTTTCTCTGTTCCTTACGTATTCTTTATTCATTGAACTTTATGTGAAAATAAACATCCCAAGGTTCCCACAATTGGTTCAACATAAATGAATGAGAGGACTGACTTCAGCCAGGAGTTCTCAAAGACTGGTCTAAGAACCACCAGCATCAGAATTGTTACAAAAAAGCTGATTTTAGAACCTCCTCCCAGACCAACTGATTCAGAATTCCTGAGCTGGGCACCAGAAATCTGCTTGGTTAGGGAGCACTCCATGTCACTCTGATACACGTGGAGCTGCAGAACCACAAGACTAAATGATTTATATAGTCCCTTCTGTTTCTGTCACTTGACACTATTCTGAGTAAATATTTACCAAGGGTTGCGCCCCAAGGGGCTTGCAGTCTATCTGAGGAGTTGGCATGTAATAAGAATTGCATGGTACCTTGAATTCATTCTCTTTATCTTTTGTGCCTTTGTGAAATGGTCGGTCATAGCGGAATTTCCAGATGTGATTCACTTTATAGAAACTTTTGATGTTGTCCGGAACACCCTCTCTCTGCAGGACCTCCTGGCTCTCCGGAATGGGAGTCACAGCATATATCTGCAAATCTAGGATTAAAGAGTCAAGGAGAGAACCTGACTTGGCAATCCATGGAAGTCTGGCTCGGGCTGAACTATGGCAGAGAGAAGAGGATGGGTAAGAATCTTCTGTTTCCATTTCAGTTGAAGTCATTTAAAAAATTACCAAGAAGATGCCAAGAACTCAGTTCTAGCAAATCACATCTCAAACTACAGGTCTTGAACTAGTTCTAGGTAGGTGAAGTATCAGCTTGAAATTTCCATGACTTGAAATTTTCATGACCTCTGAATTTAGATATCACTAATTTGTGTATGTGTGTGTGTGTACGTAGATGCGAATGGTTTAGGCCTTACATACTCAGGATAATCCTAATCCTTGTGCATGAGACATATCTTAGTCTGTGCATGAGCCATTTAAATTTATTGTTTGCTTATAATAACATGTAAATACCTATGCAACCATGACCAAAGACAGAAATTAGAACACTGACAGTGACTTCCACCTATCTGTGTGATTTTCTGTGTCCCTAGCCTTCCCACATCTGTGATAACTTCTCTCCCAAATCTTGTATTCATATGCAGGGTGTTTAGTTATAGTTTATATTTTTAAAAATTACATTAAAGGGGTATCATATTAACTTATATATTTACTTCCTTCTCTTCTTATTTAAAGAAAGATAGCAAAATATTTTTCCTATGTACTTTCTTGCATGTCTTGCATTTTGGTTTCTGCTTTGAAATGGTATTCACAATTGTCAGTGGAAGTTTTAGGTGTTTTTTAAGACCATCAGTTTCAGGAAAAGGCAGAGGGGTTCAGAAAAAGAGTGCTGGGGTGAACTGCCTTTGTCTCTAATACCTATATAATTTTAGTTCAGTTGTTTGTGTTTAGACAATAAGAGTATGAATTATACAACACGGATTAAAGACTGTTCAGGATGCCATATCTAAAAGCCCCCAAAAGATACTGGAGTAGCTCTCTTTTTTTTTTTTTTTTGAGACGGAGTCTGGCTCTGCCACCCAGGCTGGAGTGCAGTGGCCGGATCTCAGCTCACTGCAAGCTCCGCCTCCCGGGTTTACGCCATTCTCCCGCCTCAGCCTCCCGAGTAGGTGGGACTACAGGCGCCCACCGCCACGCCCGGCTAGTTTTTTGTATTTTTTAGTGGAGACGGGGTTTCACCATGTTAGCCCGGATGGTCTCGATCTCCTGACCTCGTGATCCGCCCGTCTCGGCCTCCCAAAGTGCTGGGATTACAGGCTTGAGCCACCGCGCCTGGCTGGAGTAACTCTTTCTCTTGCATTCCTCATTCTAAAATAAAAATGTCAGGGTGGGGGGAGGGGCAAATAATATGTGCCAGTAAGCATAATACTATGATTTTCTTGAACTTAAGCAGTTTCCACAGGATATGTCAAAGGAAATTTATTCTAAAGCAAATCACTAGAAAGGAGCTTTAAAGGCAGGGTTGAGCTATTCAAGAGGTTTAATTAAAAGGGAAAAATTCTTTCAAGAGAGTTCTTTCAACTGACATCATGATAATAAATAGAACAATTAAGTTCTATTCATAAACAGTTAAGCTAAAATTAAGATGACTGAAAACAGGGAGCAGTAAGGATGTGGCTGTTGAAAAGGGACTGGTGGCTGAACAACCTTGCATGAAAATGCTCTGCAGCTAAGAGCCAGTGCAATCTCACTGAGTCCAGCCCTTGTAGGTGCGGATACACTGAGCTTCTGCCTGGAAGATGGTCTCATCGGGCTGGTTGGCATGCTGCATGGCAATGGCGTGGGGGAACTCGTTCAGCATTCTCTGTTGGAAGGCTTCCAGCCTCTCGTAGTCATGCCCTCGACACACAAACTCCTTATTCTGGAGACGAAAGCAAAAAAGAAATTAGGGCTATATAACTGAGTGGATTACAGACAAAGTCAAAAAACATGACACTGGCAGTAACTGACCACATGTCTCATACCAAGACACTCTAACAAAAAATACGCTGGAACAATCTGAAAAGTTTGCCCAGTTGTTAAAAATGCAGATAAAGATCATGAGTTCACTCTCTACTGCATTTCATAAGACCCAATAGAATGCCTCACTCTTTCTTGTTCACTTGCATGAGGCGCAAAGGGTGGATTCTCAGAGCACCAAAGAATAAAAACAAAACACTTGTATTCCCTCTAAATGTTAATAAGCACATGTGTAAAGATTATTTTTATAAAGTACATATCAAATTCACATGGGTAATTTCACAACGTGGAGGAAAAGTAAATTTGTTGTCTGCTTTTTCTTTTGTGTGTATGTGTGTGTGTGTGTGTGTGTGTGTGTGTGTGTGTGTGTGTGTATGTATGAGTATTCTGCCATTCATGATGCTCTCCTTCAGGTAAGAATGGTGAAGGTTATTTCTGAGGTAGGTTAAGACAGCTGGAAAGATGGGAAGGTTTCCCAAAAGTACCTGAATGATCTGATTAGATAATGATGGAGCTGACATTTTAATGGTAATGAAGTTGTAATTGAGCACAGTCATTGACGAAGCACACTGCACGTGTCATTCAAGTCATACGAGCTTGACAGGTAGTCACTGTCCCCTACCCCACCCCATTTTATAATTGGGGAACCAGGGCTGAAAGTCTTTTTTGAGATGGAGTCTCACTCTGTTGCCCCAGCTGGAGTGCAGTGGTATGATCTCAGCTTACTGCAACCTCCATCTCCCAACTTCAAGCAATTCTTCTGCCTTAGCCTCCTGAGTAGCTGGAATGACAGGTGTGCACTACCATGTCCAGCTAATTTTTGTATTTTTAGTAGAGATGGGGTTTCACTGTGTTGGCCAGGCTGGCCTTGAACGCCTGGCCTCAGGCATTGATCTGCCTGCCTTGGCCTCCCAAAGTGCTGGGATTACAGGCGTGAGCCACCACGCCTGGCCACGGCTTAATGTTTTGAAATACTTTGTCCACGTGTGCTAGATTGAAATTCTGGTCTGAGTCCAAACCCTGGGCTCTTTCTACATTGAACACAGCCTCGTGTATGCAGGAAAAACGCCTAGGAGCTACCAAGACCAAGAAAGCTTGCGGGATCTCAGGCCCTGGAGATCATCAAGTTAAGGGGAGATCAGTTTGGGGCCTAGAGGAGCTGAGGCCCAAGGTTTTCCATGTTTTTCAGCTCTATGAGGTTCTTATGTAAAATGCCGTGAAGAGGAACTCCAGGCCACAGTGAGGGAGTAAGAAACAAGTCATGGGCAGAGGCTTAGTTCTTCCGCAAGGAAAGGGCAGCTGCAGGCAGGTAGAGGAAATGCAGCAGGAACTGGGCTGGATAAACTACCTCGATTCCCCACAAACCCCTAAATAAATCATGATCTTTTGAAAAACACAAGGTTATGGCAGACGCTACCTATAATTGTGGACCCCATACAATTCTATATTTAAAACTTTCTAGATAAAAGTTACAATATCTGATGCTGTATTTTAAAAATTCTACTCAAAAGATAATTAATTTGCTTGGTAAAATAAAAGACAATACATCCCTCTCTGCCTATTACAGGAGCCCCCAAATAAATATTCAAATATCCTAGTAAATGAAATATATTTTAAAACAACACTTATACATAACAGTTTGTAAAAATCGGGGCATTTGCTCTAAGAATGCAGGCATTCAATGCTATTAAGAAGCCATTTTAAAATAAAATGAAATTTTGGCTGATATTTGGGACTCCAAGAAATAAAGCATCTTCCTTATCAGTACTTTTATTTTCTGAGAAAACATAGCTTTATTGAGATATAATTCACATAAAACAAAATCCACTTTTAAAATGTGCAATTCAGTGGTTTTAGTATATTTATAGAGTTGTGCAAACATTAACAAAATTTAATTTCAGAATCTTTTCATCATTATCAAAAAGAAACCCTATACTCATTAGCAGTTACTTCCTATTTTCCCCTTCCCCCAGCCAATCACAAAATTACTTTCTGTTTCTATGGATTTGCCTGTTATAGAATTATACAATGTGCTGGCCTTTTGTGACTAGCTTTTACTTAACATAGTATTTTTAAAGTTCATCCATTTTGTAGCATATATAAGTATTTCTTTTCTTTTTATTGCTAAGTATCATTGCATAGACATGTTGTATTTTGTTTATCCATTCAGTTAATAGACATTTGGGCAGTTTCTATGTTTTGGCTATTATGAATAATGCTGCTATGAAGATTCAGGTACAGGTATTTGTGTGAATATGTATTTTCAATTTTCTTAAGCATGTATATAGAAGTAGAACTTCTGTGTTAGTATTCTTTAACCCATTTTCTTTTCTTTTTTTTGTTTTGGAGACAGGGTCTCACTGTCATCCAGGCTGGAGTGCACTGGCTCAGTCACAGCATACTGAAGCTTTGACTCCTGAGCTCAAGCAATCCTGCCTCAGCCTCCCAAGAAGCTGGAACCACAGGCGCATACCACTAAACTACTTTTTTATTATTTTTAGTAGAGACAGGGTCTCACTATGTTGTTCAGGCTGGTCTTGAACTCCTGGGCTCAAGTGATCCTCTGGCCTTGGCCTCCCAAAGTGCTGCGATTATAGGCGTGAGCTACTGTGCCCAGCCAAAAGTAACCCGTTTTCCATGAGGGGAAAAATCCCTACTTAGATCATAAAATTGTATAAATGTATTTGAGTTCTAAAAATTATCTTGGAAATTGATCAAACAACAAAAGATTTCTGGCCTCAAGCAATTCTCTTGCCTTGGCCTCCCAAAGTGCTGGGATTACAGGTGCGAGCTACTGTGCCTGGCCAAAAGGAAGTTTTTAATGTTGATATTTGTTTGCTTTTAAATTCAAGAACAGACTAGAATCTGATTCCTTAAAAAAAAGGTCAGGCTCCGGGATTCTGAAGAGTGTAGTGCCCTTTAGAAACCAATAGAGGGGACCCTTCTCTTTCATTTTGAAGCAAATGCCATTTATACCCAGGAAAGCTATTTTAAAAGAAGGATGATATAGAAGATTGATTTATTCTAATTGACTTTTTAACAAAATTTATTCTATTAGCTAATGCAGTTTTCCAATTTGCTAAACTCTCTTTAAAATTATGACTCTTAAACTACTTCTATTTTTTTTAATCTTTATACTTTTAATTATAATCTTTCAGATGTGACTCTGCCAACAGTGTCATGTCTGTTTGTGCCAACAGAGGGAGATGACCTACTGAGGCAGAGAAGCATCTAGACCCTGCTGTGCAATCCCCAGCCCTCTGTGCAGCTATAGCTCTAGACTGTGCCGCTCCACTCAGAACCTGGATCCCGGCCATCTGCAGTCCTTAGCGGGGTTGCTCATAACAGCTTGGGACCAGCTACACCTCCAAAACTTAGTCTTTTAAATTCAACATGTATTCTGACTCTGCCATTTTTTAATTTTCATTTTTTTGGGAGTCTTGCTCTGTTGTCCAGACTGGTCTGGAACCAGGTTCAAGTGATATTCCTATCTCAGCCTCCCAAGTTCTTGGGATTACAGCGTGCCACTGTGCCCACTTACTGCTGTTTTTCATCAGGAATCAAGATTTCCTCCATTTTTAGGCAGGCCCACCTGCAGAGTCAGCTTTGTGACCGCCCACTATACTGTGTGGAGTCTCTTAATGCAACAAGGAGATTGCACATTATGTCTGTGTAGCACCCAAATGCATGGTCATTTCAATTGACTAAAGAAAACATTTGTTCCATGTGATACTAAAATGAACCTGTATTGGATATTTTGGGATCTACCTATCTGTCTTTTTCATTCTGAAAGGCAGATAATGATTATTAAACAAACAATAAAGTGAAATTTTTCTCTTCTTCTCTAAGTACACCCATCCTAGTATCCTGTCATATGTGCTGACAGGCAAGATTTAGGTAAAAACAAACATCAAAATATTTGTATATTGAGAACTAAAGTTGTAATAAATTGATTCAATTTTAAAATTATCCTAGATACCTTTCCTTAGTTGCTTGGGAATTACATTTGTTCTTTTAAGCAATGTTTTTATACAAGGAAGGTGTATATACTGAAGTGTTCAATAAATATTCAAGCATAGAAGACGCTACTTGGCAGAATGTGAAAAATGAAAAGAATGGAGTTGAATATTTTATTATTTTGTAGGTATCTTAGAATGTCTAAAGGTTTTCCCTTTGTAGAAATGGAGTTTATACTAGCAATAAATTGGGTCTCTTTGCTGGGTGACATTTATCTTTTTACAAATTCATCAAAATGGCCAAACAACACTCTTTACATGGTGCTGGAGGTAGGGTTTTCACGTGATGTGAAACTGCATTACTTTCGATACTCTGCAACTCCAAGCCTCCTGCAGTGCCCCACCACTGTTTTTTCTAATACTAACTTGATGGGAATTGCAGACTGAATTAAAATAGTGGGTATCATATAAGGGAAGCTATAATTATCAAAGATTGCTCACAAAATATACTGAATTTAGGAAGGGGTTGCTTGCTATCTCAGAAATTATTTAAAACAAGGCGTTCTAGATTAATATAATGTCTGCAAAGTAAAAGTGTAAAGAAAGTCTCATGCATATTATTACCTGTCATATAAAATGTCACTAACATCCTAGTTTTCTTGATTGGGATATCTATATGAGAACTATGAAAACAAATTACATAGTATATTACTTACTCTTAAGAAAAATGGAAATTTTTTTCCATAAAATCCAACCCTGAAGAACTCTGGTTCAAGACGTTGCTGGTCCATAATTTTGTCATACAAAGAGGCTTCCATCATCTAGAAAGCACAGAAAAGTTCTAAGCATTTTATCTCATCTTTCGTTTCTATCAAATTTATAGAATAAGATTTCTCTTTTATATAAAGGAGAACTTTATTTTAATTGAGTTTGCTGAAAAGAAGGTCTGACTTTCTTTTTGATGCTTTAAGTTGGGGATTGGCAAATTTCCTCTATAAATGTCCAGAGACTGTTTTACATTTTGCAGGCCATATTGTCTCTTCACAACTATTTAATTCTGCTAGGCCCAAAGGCTGTAGTTTGCTTACCCCTGCTTTAAAGGATCAAGTGTATTATCATGTTATCCCAAGAGAAAAATTATTTCTACGCATGTAGTCTATCAAGAAAAATATTTTCTTCACAATTAAGTAGAAATTAACGTGAATTATTAGAGGCAAAACCTTTCTAGAGAATTCTCGTGCCAGATGTACTTACCTGTGGGTTTGCCTCCACCTGCCTATGGTAATTCAGGACATTTGGAGGGTGCGATCTTGCACAGGTTGGGCAAGGATAAAACAACAAACCAAATCAAAGGAGACCCATAGTGCAAAGTGCTGTCTGGGTTGAAAGCTCTTAAGTGCGCCTGACAATGTTGAAACTATGAAGCATATAAAGCTTATGGTTTCCCATTCATGGCATTATCATCCCCAGGGTTTCCAGAGAAAGACTAATATTACACTTGAAGATTCCTCCTTTATCCCCCCCTCTAGTAACAGCACCCCAAAGAGCAGTTGGCATGAAGTATAATGCTTTGGGTTTATAAAAATCTTAGTGACTATGGCACCCAAGGGCTCTCACAAGTAAACATCATCACCTCGCTTCTCGTCACAGGAACAGGATGCCAAGAGATGAACATCAATGTTTTTATATAAAACTGCAGTGCCTGCCAGAGTCAACATGATGGACTGAAGTTAAAACAAGGTTTTTCTCTTTCGTTTTCATGTTAGGAGAAGTATCGATGAACTGCTGACATGAAATACTGTGCCAAAAGGACAGAGTCAGTTCCTGCCAGTTGAATAAATTCCTTGTTGGGGTATAAGGGATTTTATGAGCTGTTATAGGTTTATGGTATTATCTCTTAAATGGCTACCTCAAAATTAAAAGGCAATATTGTAATCTTTTTTTTTTAATGTAAAAAACTGATGATCCTACTTTAGAAACCCCGAGGAACTGAAACACTCAGCAGGATCTTGTGTATTACAAGATGACACAAACGTTCATGTTGCTCAAGAGTAAGAACTTGGAGGGCAAGGAGGACTTGTTTGAACCTAAGAGCAAAGCAGGTATAAAACATTTGGTTCAGAGAAACAGAGTACTCAACTCCTTGAGCTCTTAGGTGCTAAAATCTTGATCTAAGTCCAGCAAATAAAAACACATTGCTGAAGCTAAAGAGAGGTGACGCCTACAGAATTTGGCCCTAAATTATTTAGAAATAGGTCAGCCGTTCCCACAGATTTGCAGATTATGGGACTAAGAATGGTATATTGTTACAGAAACATGTGTAAGTAGAAACTCTTCAAACAGGGTGGAGATTTTCCACAATAAACTAAAAGTGTTAATCCTGGATTAGACTGTATATTTCATATGTGGTGTTTAAAACAGATCAAGCACTCACTTTTTTATATTAAATAAAAGCATTACACAAATCAATTTGCTATTTCTCTGTATAAATAGCTAAGTATGCTTCAGAGGATTTATCTTAAAAAAGGTTTCTGCAAGACCACAGTTAATTTCATAGAACCACACTGGAAAGCTAATCACAAAGGGAGGCTATGGCCTGATCAGGATGCAGTCAGGCACCTTGATGCAGTCAGGCACCTTACCCGCATCTTGCTCAGGTTTCTGTAGTCATAGTAACTCTCATACTGCTCTGCAATCTTCCGGCACAAGATAATGCCATTCTCCCAACACTGTGGACAAATGAATGAGATCAATGGAACCATCCGACAACATCCACTTACTTCTACCCAAAAGTCAGAACATGAGTGCTTTCAGAGCACCAAGCCTTACTTCTTAATCTTTTTTTTTTTTTTTTTTTTTTTTGAGACGGAGTCTCACTCTGTCACCAGGCTGGAGTTGCTCAACTCGGCTCACTGCACCCTCTGCCTCCCTGGTTCAAGCTATTCTCCTGCCTCAGCCTCCTGAGTAGCTGGGATTACAGGCAGGCACCACCATACCCAGCTAATTCTTGTATTTTTAGTAGAGATGGGGTTTCACCATGTTGACCAGAATGGTCTTGATCTCCTGACCCCATGACCCGCCCACCTTGGCCTCCCAAAGTGCTGGGATTACAGGTGTGAGCCACCGCACCTGGCCACTCCTTAATCTTTATAACATACCTTTAATCATATCATTGAGCCTTTAAGCTTGAAAACACCATGTAATTAAAATGTAAATTATTAAAAATCCTTTGAATGCTGGAAACGATAATCTACCACAACAGTCATTAATATATGGTGCATGAACAATATTTTTTGCTGTCATTCCAGAATCATCCTGAAATAACTACAGTTCCACAATGGCCAAGTAGATGGATATAAACAGGCCCTCAGTGCAGAGGAGAGAATTACCACTGACCCCTAAGGCCCAATTATCTGTGACTGGTACCCTGGATTCCTTGCTTGGCTTAGTTGTGCTTGCAAATTGTGAGAGGTCTAACCCAGCTGGTTACTCTCAGCAGAAATGTATAAAATTCTTTGATCTAGTATAGGTGTCAGCAAACATTTTCTGCAAAGGGCCAGAAAGTCAACACTTTAGTCTTTGAAGACCATATAGTCTTTGTCACAACTACTCAATTCTGCTGTTATAGCACCAAAGTAGTCATAGACACAATTAAGCATGGCTGTGTTCCAATAAGAATTTAGGGCCACTAAAACGTGCATTTCATATCATTTTCACAAGTCCCAAAATGTTATGATTCCTTTGATTTCTTTCAAACATTTAAAAATGTAAAAGAGATTTGTAGCTTTGGGGCTGTACAGAAACAGGCAGTGAGTCATGTGACCTGTGGACCATAGTTTGTAACCCCTGATCTAGCACAAACTCCTGGGGATGGACCAATACATGAATCCAGAGAGTTTGTACCACCTTATCCCACAGGTGGAAACTTTACAGCAGGAGGGCACAAAAACATTTTTTTTGGTATTCATGTAATGATATGTCAGTGTAGCTAGATAAATAATAAAGGAAGATGTGAAAGAAGCAATTTCCTTGCATCAAATTTTTACGTGTACCCAATTATATTTTGTAAAAGAATTACAGCCATTGGTTGTATTTTAATTTTCTGTTTAACCTTCGCAATCTGGAAGATATATTTGAGTCTAAGACATGTACAAGTGTTCACATTCAATAAACAATGGTGGTCAGATTCATGAATTTTTAAAAAGACTACTACAAGCCCTTGAAGAGGGGGAGGAAGTGGAGGGAGGTGATATACTGAATTGCTTTATGAGGTCAGTGAGGTTTTTTCAACACCCCAAGGCATCTCTTAAGTATATGATGGGATGCCACAAAATTCTTTAAACAAATTAAGTTTCATATATTTTACCTTAAAGTAGAATGGGGCAGAATGCATGCCAATTTTGGGAGACTGTGAAGGGTGATAATGGTTTTTCAGAGAATATAATACCTGTGTGCTATGGTCTGCACATTTGGGTCTCCTACAAATTCGTATGTTGAAATCCTAACCCCCATGGGATGGTATTAGGAAATGGGGTCTTTGGAAGCGATTAGGTCATGAGGGTAGAGCCCTCATGATTGGCATTAGTGCCCTTATAAAAGAGGCCCCAGAGAGTTAGCCAGTCCCTTTCACCATGTGAAGACACAGCAAGATGGCCCTCACCAGACACTGTATCTGCCAGGGCCTTGATCTTGAACTTCTCAGCCTTCAGAACTGTGAGAAATAAATTTCTGTTGTTTATAAGCTACCCAGTCTAGGGTATTTTGCTAAAGCAGCCAGGAATGGACTATGTTACTGGCGATCAAAATCTCTAAATCCGTGTTTATCAAAGTGTAATGAAAAGGTCATGCACATTGGACTCTCCTAGGGTCCTTGTTAAAATCACGGATTCCCCAGCCTCGTGCCCGACAAGCCATGAATCAGAATGGCTGATTCAAAATCAAAATGAATCAGAACGGCTAGGAGTGGGGCCTAGGAATCCCCATTTTAACAAGCTCTTGGGCGTTTCTAATATACGTTAAAATGTGAGGATCCCTGCTCAAGGAGGTGGGCATTCATACACTAGAAATGAAAGGGAAAGGGACATCAACACCACCACCCCAGGAGGGACCCCGGGTGGGGCAGGGCCACTTACTTTGCCTCTGTCAAAGTTCTGGATGATGGTGAGGTGCAGGTGCTCTTTGCGCTGCCATTCTGTTTGCATGGGGTAGGTCAGGAACTCCCTGAGGGGCCGATCAGACCATTCCAGTAGCTCATCATATAAGAGGAGGGTATATGCAGCTTCTGCAAGTCACGTGGGAAGGCAATGATTGAGACAGGACCCCAAGCCACATTCCTTCAAATGTGGCCAGTTTCTGACAAACTGGGAAAAAAATACTATTTTCTAAATTTCGTGATATAGCAGAAAAATGTCCAGAATATATGCAGCAGTAGGGTAATGAACGAGGACTTCCCCTGGATGACGGACTTGGACTTATCAGAGATCTGTACTTCATCTTTTGTTTCCCTGTATTTTCTGTTTCTGTTTTTGCCTTTTGTTTTTGTTTTCCCTAAAATGTCTGTATACTACAGCATAATAAAAATGTGTAAGGATATCTTGCTGTTGCTGGTTCAAAGATGTGGGGAGACAGGCCTTTGTTTGCTGGGAGAGTTCACTAGTAAGTTCCTTGGGGACTATGAGCATCTTCCAAAGAGCAGGCTTAGGAAACAAAAAATGGCAAATTCTTTGGAATAATAAAAGGCTGAAAAATTAAAACTGGTGAGGAGCGGGGGTCAGAATGGAGGCAGAATTTACAAGGGGCAAAGAAGCCAGAGGGGAGCTGAGTGAAGACAAAAAGAAAAAGAAAGAAAAAAATCTAGCAACAGGGTAGGAATTGGAGAGGGTGGAAGTGCTGGATGAGGAGTCGGGGGAGTGTGTCGGTGTGTGGGTGTATTTGTGTGTGAGAGAGAGAATGAACTGTTGCAGGCTGTGTGATATGACCAGCTCGCCCCAGATGGCCCCACAAATCTTCTGTAAAGACTACTGATATCATTATGTGCTTGATATGGTTGAATTTCCTGCAGAAGCAAGGGGTGATTTTCCATATGCACATAAGTGGAAAAGATGACTTATGGATTTAAGTATAGTTGGCAGATAGTGTATTTGACAGAATACTTGCCATTCTGCAGGTCTCTCATTTTCCTGAACTGTAAATATAGCCAAATAGATCAAGAATGCGGACCAGAATTGTCACTGATAAAGGACTATAATAATTTTTCCTCTAATGTCATAATAGCCAACTCAATTACTAAATTGAACAAAATGGACAAATACTTAGGTTATTAGTCCATTCAACTCCACCTCATAGGTTTTTCAAAAGACATAATGATAGCTTTTCAGATGGTATCAACAATGGTAATTCCTTTTCTTCATTTATTTGCCTTTAGGGTAATTACACATAAAGCCCTAAAGTAACATGCTAAGTTATAATGCTATGATGTGGCCATCTCCATGTAAAAAAGATAGTTGCAATAAGAAGGGCCAGGGCCCCTATCACAAGCTCTGGTCTTTTTTCTCTTCAATTACATTTGGTGAGCTTATACAATCTCCTGGTCAATTATTATTGTGAAAGCTTTCCTAATCCACCAGCAGTCTCTTATCCCCCTCCACTCAGTTTGCAGTTACCAATATGAACTTCTTTCAATGCAAATAAACGATGATGTTGCTTCCCTGGTTAAAACCAGTCAATGACTCTCAGTAGCTCAAACAATAAATTTAGGTCTCCTACAGTGACAGAGAAGGTTGCTCATGATCTGGTTCTTACCAGTCTCTCTATCCCCATTTTCCCATTGGCTCTCCATGTAGTACAGGTATGAAAGAGCCCACCTCCATCTCTTTTAAGAAGCTTCAGTAGCTGCTGAGGCCCCAGTCCTCATAGTTGGAGCCCCCAGACTCCAGTATCCACTTTCCAGGAATGAGCAAGATGCACTGTGGTCCAGAGGCAGCTGGGCACAAGAAAGCTGCCCGACAGGGACAGGGATGCCTTCTGTTGCATGCACTCTTGCTCGTCTCTTTCTTTATGGGATTGAATGTGGACGGATAGAGAAAGCAGCCACTAAAGGGTGTCAGTTAACTGGTGGATGCAGACACAGAGCTGAATCACCATAACATAGGTAGCCATGGAAGACTGCTCTGATTGCACAAGAATTATAATAACCAGATCCTCAGAAGAGTGCTGTTATTTTAATAGGCATCTAGTTTTCTCTGACATCCCTGAGATGACTTCCTGATGTTTAATTCCCCATGTATCATTATAATAAATGCTAAGTATCTAAGGAAACCCTACGTGTATTTTTGTTCTCGCATCCACACTCTTTGCTCTTGTCATCCAAACAAGCTGTGCTTCCTCTCACATACCTCTCTGATTCACACCTAAGGGCCTCACAGCTTGCACCTGCAAGACCTTCTTTCCCCTTTAGCGGAAATAACGCCTACTTTCTCTCAATGACCAATAACGCCTACTTTCTCTCAATGACCCGGCTCAGGAGTTATCTTCTTTGTCACTCAAATTTCTTTGTGTATCTGCCAGCATGTGAGTACTCAGAAAATACCCCAGAGACTAACTGATCATTTCAAAGGATTAGGAAGACTGAATGATGTCCTTCCCACAGCTACCCACAGGCAGTGATGACTTCAAGGGCAATGAAAGTCAAATTTACAGAGACAGAAAGTAGAATAGTAGTGGCCAGGGGTAAGAGGAATGGGGAGTTAGTGTTTAATGGGTACAGAGTTTTAGTTTGGGAGGATGAGAACAGTTCTGCCCCTATAATCTCAGGTACTCAGGAGGCTGAGGCCAAGAGTTCAAGATCAGCCTTGGCAACACAGTGAGTCCTCGTCTCTAAAAAAATTTATTTTAAAATTAGCTAGGTGACACACCCCTGTAGTCCCAGCTACTTGGGAGGCTGAGTCATGAGGATTATGTGAGTTCAAGACCAATCTGAGTGATACAGTGAGACCCCCATCTCAAAAAAAGTTAAAGTTCTGGAGGTGGATGGTGGTAATGGTAGCACGACAGTGTGACTATACTTAATATCACTGAACTGTACAGTTAAAAATGGTTAACACAGTAAATTTAATGTTATGCACAATTAAAAAACAAAAAGAGGCCGGGCACAGTGGTTCACACCTGTAATCCCAGCACTTTGGGAGGCCGAGGCAGGTGGATCACCTGAGGTCGGAATTCAAGACCAGCCTGGCCAACATAGCGAAACCCTGTCTCTATTAAAAATACAAAAAATTAGCTAGCATGGTGGTGGGCGCCTGTAATCCCAGCTATTCGGGAAGCTGAGGCAGGAGAATCACTTGAACCCAGGAGGTGGAGGTTGCAGTGAGCTGAGATTGCGCTATTGCACTCCAGCCTGGGCAACAGGAGTGAAACTCTGTCTCAAAACAAAACAACCCCACAAAATCAAAAGAGCAATGAACGTCTCCAGTCCCCAAATGCTTTCCCAATCTGCTTGCCCTTGTAAGGTCCTGGGATGGGTGGAATGCCAGGTGTGGGTGAGGCGCCCCGGGAAAGCCTGGGAAAAGAAGGCATTGGCAGGCAATCAGATTAAACTGACAAATGACTGAGCGATGGCATGGAAAAGATGTGAAGACAAATTACACCTGTTTCAGAATTTGATTTGGGAAAATGACAACATGTATCTGAGGAAAAAACGTGTCTAGAGGAAGCAGTAGTAAATTTTTATTAATCCCATTCTACCATTTTGAGAAGTGTATTACAAGGACACCAATAGGCAAAAAAAAAAAAAAAAAAAAAAAGAGAGAGAGAAGAGTAAAGATGAATTAGGAATGGAGGATGCTGTCACAAAAGGCTGGAAAAGGGTTAACTCACTTAAACAGAATCCTAGAAAGACAGAAAAGTTCCCCATCAATTTCACTGTCTCCAAGGACAGAAATGAAGATATAAGAGAGAAGAATAAAATGTTACATGGGAAAAGAACTGATTTCTTATGACTTTGGGGAACATAAACACTGCAAGTTGAGTAAACAAATGGGATTTACCCGTTTTTGAAATATAATCAGACAAATTTGGACTTTATTTCAGAGAACCAAAATATATGTTATATATCTGGAGTAGCTTATCCTCACTTCCCTCCCGTGTTTTTTTCAATGAACTTTAAAATTTTTTTAAAAGTTTACTTTTTTTTTTCTTTTTGAATTGAGAATTACCAATATTGAGAAAGAAAATCTGCTAATCAGGTGTTAATACTTAATAATTAAAGGGTACATTAATTTGTGATGCATTTATTTAAATCTCACATTGCTAGGCACTATTCTAAGAATTGAGAAGACTAAAGTAAGAAAAACATCACTGTGGGCTAGGCGCAGTAGCTCACACCTGTAATCCCAGGACTTTGGGAGGTCAAAGCGCATGGATCTTCTGAGCTCAGGAGTTCGAGACTAGCCTGGGCAATATGACAAAACCCTGTCTCTACCGAAAAAAAAAAATTAGCTGGCTGTAGTGGCATGTGCCTGTGGTCCCAACTACTTGGGAGGCTGAGGTGGGAGGATTGCTTGGGCTTGGGAGGCAGAGGCTGCAGAGAGCCAAGATTGTGCCACTACATTCCAGCCTGGGCAAGAGAGTCAAACCCTGTCTCAAAAAAAGAAAATATCATTACTGTACTCAAAGGACCCTTTAACTGAAGATTATCCATATATACATGCATGCATGTACATACACAATATATAATATATAATCACATAATATGCAATTATTAATTTAAAAAAAAAGTTTGATAGGTACTTTAATAGAAATCTGGGGCTGGGCATGGTAGCTCACACCTATAATCCCAGCACTTTTGGAGGCTGAGGCAGGTGGATCACCTGAGGTCAGGAGCTCGAGATCAGCCTGGCCAACATGGTAAAACCCTGTCTGTACTAAAAATACAAAAAACTTTAGCTGGGCACGGTGGCAGGCACCTGTAATCTCAGCTGCTCAGGAGTCTGAGGCAGGAGAATCGCTTGAACCTGGGAGGCGAAAGTTGCAGTGAGCCGAGATTGCACCACTCTACTCCAGCCTGGGCGACAGAGTGAGACTCTGTCTCAAAAACAAAACAAAACAAATCTGGAAAAAATGAAATGGGAAAAAAGAGATGGGAAAAATCACTCAGCCTACAGGAGGATTGTGGGGCATGGAGATAGTGAGAGAAAGAGAAGAAAATAACTTCAGGAGGGGGATGGCTGCATGGAAAAGGGGGCAAAGGCGCTAATCCTGAAGGATGAAAGGAGGGTATGTGGTACAAGTGGTAAGATAAGGCTGAATAGACAGGCGTTGGTTCAATTACAACAGACCTTGAATAAAGAATTTGAAGTTTATTTTGTAGAACACATATACTGACAAAAGAGTGATATCTAGGGAAGGAGTTGGCAAACTTTTTCTTAAAGGGCCAGACAGTAAATAATTTAGGCTGTAGTCTTTGCCTCCACTACTCAGTTCTGCCACAGTGGCGCAAAAGCAGAAACAGACAATACATAAACAAGTGGGCATGGGTGAGCTGTTATAAAACTTCCCTTACAAAATAAGGTAGCTAGCCTGTAGGTTGTAGTTTGCTGCCTCCTGTCCCAAAGAATAACTTGTGATCGTCCAGAGGCAGTCAGGTGAGAAATGATGAAGGTCTAACTGAGGCAGTGAAGATGGGAACAGTGAAAAGGAAATGGTTTTGAGAGATTTCTAGGAAACAGAATTAATAGAACTTCATGAATGATTATTTGAGGGAGGCTAGAAAAGTCAAAGATACACCAGGGTCTTCTGACTGAGTAAACAGTGATGTTACTAATTGAGACAGTGGAACCTCAGCTAGAGGAATGTGTACATTCTGGGAACACAAGTACCATTTCAGAAAGGATTCCCTTACTCTTTTAAAGCTGGGGGAGGAGCCATGATTCAGGAGTTCCTTGGAAGAACAGTGTGGCAAAAGACCAAGATTCGTAGTTCCCAAATCTAATTAAAGGGTTCTGCTTAAGATGGAGTACATGCATTCCATCCTCTCTCTCCACTGTTTACAACTAAACAGCCTGGAGAGACTATATAACACAACTATTGGAGGACTCTGAAAAGTAAGTAAGAGCAGGTGGCCTGAGGAAAAAAACTAATACTCAAAGAATGACATACCACATTTAATTCTGTTTTTATTTTTTGCCTTCCATATCTCCTGGCTTAGACTTCCCTGTTTCCTGGAACTGCAAATGGGAACAGACAGAAAAAGCTCCAAGAAAAGTTCCTTTAGTCGGAGTACTGGGTAGAAGATCGCCTGTGGGGTGAAGCTCTGTAGAAATTTCTGGCCTTACTCTGAGTCTCAGAAACAAAGCTGCACAATGCAGGGGTGGCAGTGGGTGCAGTGGCAGTGGCAGTGGAAGTAGTGCCTTCTATGAGCTCTTTTCTTTCACTGCTTTGCTCACAGAGAGACCAATTGCAGAGAGAGCATCATGGTATGAAGAGGATCAAGCCTTGGCTATATAGCCAGAGTACTAGGAAAGGAAGTTCTTGGGAAACAGGAAGAATGGGGAGGATTACAGAGGGGAGGGAGCTCAAGAAAGGGATGCTAAATTCTGTATATGAAGTCAGACTCATCTCCAAGGTGCACAAGTGTAGAACAAACCAATGGATCAATATAACAAGGACTTCTATCTATTAAAATTTAAAAAGTTAATGTCTTCCTAAAGATTTTAACAGAATCCAGAGTCCTAGAACATAATATTCAAAAGCTCTAGAATATAATCCAAAATTATCTGACTTTTAAAAAACTAAACAACTCTCAAAGGGCAAAAGCAATGAAAAGATGTCAACCCCAACTTGATGCAGATGTTAGAATTATAGACAAAGACTATGAGGTAGTTATTATAACCATGCTCCACGAAGTAAAGGTGAACATTTTGAATAAATAAAAGATAGACATTCTTTTCAAAGAAATTGAAGTTGTAAAAAGAAAATAACTACATGGAAATTTTAGAACTGAATAATACAATAACAAAAATAAACATTTCACTGGAAAGGCTCTATAGCTGAATGAAGTGACAGAAGAAAATCGGTGGACTTAAATCAATAGACATTAGTGATCTGAAAAAAAAGGAAGAAGAAAAGTTGAACAAAAATGAACAGAGTTCCAGGAACCTATGGAACAATATCAAAAGGCCCAACATTCATGTCATTACAGTCCTCAAAATGAGGAGAAGAACTGGTAGAGAAATACATTTAAGGATATAAATGCTTGGGAACTTCCCGAATTTGGTAAAGGAAATAAATGTACAGATCCAAGAAACTCAGCAAACCCAAACAAGTTAAACTAAACACGAAAACCATGCCCATACACATAATAATCAAACCACTGAAAACTAAAGATAAAGTCCTGAAGACAACTAGAAAAAAGTTACAAATTTCATGTAGATGAGTAATTTATTTTTATTATTTTTTGAGACAGGGTCTGGCTCTGTCATCCAGGGTAGAGTGCAGTGGTGTGATTTTGGCTCACTGCAGCCTCTGCCTCCCAGGCTCAAGTGATCCACCTCAGCCTCCCAAGTAGCTGGGACTACAGATGTATACCACCATGCCTGGCTAATTTTTTGTATTTTTGGTGGAGATGGGGGTTTCGCCACATTTTCCAGACTGGTCCGTAACTCCTGGGCTCAAGCGATCCACCTGCCTTGGCCTCCCGAAGTGCTGGGATTACAGGCATGAGCTACCACGTCCAGCCTCAAAGTTGAGTAATTTAAATGACTGCATATTTCTCGTTAGACCATGAAGGCCAGAACACAGTGGAATTATATTTTTAAAGTACTGAAACAAAAGAACTGTTCACCTACAATACCATATCCAGCAAACATATCCTTCAGGGATGAAGGTGAAATAAAGACATTCTTAGATGAAGGAAAACCAAGAAGCTTCTTCACCACTGGACAAGCTCTTCAGGCTCAACAAAAATATAATAACAGTAGGAACCTGGGAACTTCATGAATGCAGAAAGAATAACAGAAATGGTAAACATCTGAGTAACTAGAAAAAAGTATTTTTATCCTCTTAAATTCATTAAAATAGGTATGACTATTGAAAGGCAAAAATTATGACATCATCTGATGGGACTTTCAATGTATGTAGATGTAGTACATATGACAACTACAACATACAGTGGGGAGGATAATGAGACCTACATAGTTGTAAAATTCCCATATTTAACTTTGATATGGTTTGGCTGTGTTCCCACCCAAATCTCATCTTCAATTGTAGCTCCCACAATTCCCATGTGTCATGGGAGGGACCAGGTGGGAGGTAATTGAATCATGGGGGATGGTCTTTCCCATGCTGCTCTCATAATAGTGAATAAGTCTCACGAGATCTGATGGTTTTATAAGGGGAGTTTCCCTACACAAACTCTTGTCTGCTACCATGTAAGATGTGCCTTTTGCCTTCCACCGTGATTGTGAGGCCTCCCCAGCCACGTGGAACTATAAGTCCATTAAACCTCCTTTTCTTTTTTTTTTTTTTTTTTTTTTTTGAGACGGAGTCTCGCTCTGCCGCCCAGGCTGGAGTGCAGTGGCGCCATCTCGGCTCACTGCAAGCTTCGCCTCCCGAAACCTCTTTTTCTTTATAAATTACCCAGCCTCAGGTATGTCTTTATCAGCAGTGTGAAAACAGACTAATACAAACTTGAAGTGGTAAAATCTTAACTATAAGCAGACTGTAAGAAGTCATGTATGTATTTTGTAATCCCAACAGCAACCTCTGAAAAAGTATGCAGAGATATAGTTAAACAACCTACATGTGTGCCTATATGTATCATGTATATGATATATATAGAATCTGCAGAAATATATATTCAACTAAAAATAAATTTTAATTTTAAAGTAGAAATGTTTGAGTCTTCCACTTGAATCATAAAAAGCATAGGAATGATCATGCTTAATATACCAGCCCCTTCCCCAATCTAAGCCAAAAGACAGAATTACCTGTAAAGTTCTGTGCTTTGAGATGCAGATCATAGAGTTTGTGAATGTAGCGTATGTACATCTCCTCCTTGTTCAGTTCAGTCTTATAGAAGTTCTGTAAAATAAAAGTACAGGTATGGATAGTTCCTCAACAGTCTGGCCTACAATTATCTGCCTTTTACTCTGCTAACGTTCCATGTCTGAAGCCAAGTGAACTGATGCATTTTTCCATGTAAGTATCTCTAAAAATGAAGTAAGGTGGCTCAGTGACAGTGTCAGTCATTTCCCAGCAATTACTGGATAAGTTGGTATCTTGCTATTATCAGGTTATTATCCCTGATTCCTATTTCTTTACTTTTTATGATTTTTTGTTAGTTTAAATGTCAATGAACAATCAGCTTGTTCAACTAAAAAAATTAAGAATATGTAACAGATTAACCCATTTATTAACTTTGTTGATTTATATTCAAAGGACAGTTTCTTTCATTTTAAATTTCAAAGATATTTTGCTCTAAAGAAAAAAGTCTCAGCTGGGGACAGTGGCTCATGCCTGTAATCCCAGCACTTTCGGAGGCCAAGGTGGGTAGATCACGAGGTCAAAAAATCAAGACTATCCTGGCCAACATGGTAAAACCCCATCTCTACTAAAAATACAAAAATTAGCTGGGTGTGGTGGCACACACCTGTAATCCCAGCTACTTGGGAGGCTGAGGCAGAAGAATTGCTTGAACCAAGGAGGCAGAGGCTGCAGTGAGCCAAGATCATGCTACTGCACTGCAGCCTGGTGACAGAGCAAGACTCAGTCTCAAAAAAGAAAAAGAAAAAAAAAAAAAAGAAAAAAGTCTCTAAGACATACAGGTAAGGATGAGTAAAAGCAATGTAAAAGAATGTGAAGGAGAGTAAATAAAAAGGCTCTTTATTTTTAAGATGTTATTCTGCATTTCCTACGTGTTGGACTTCAAATGTTTCTAGTTTATGTCCAAAACATAAAGGGACTAAGAGATTTTATTTCAAATTATTATTATAGAAACATGCTTACTGAAAATATTTTGTTTCCTAAGAAGTATTTAGATCTTAGGAAACATCTCTAAAATGCTTTTAACAAAAACTCAACTTTTACTTGCCTGGACACATTATGTTGGCTATTTCATTTTAGACAGAGTCTCACTCTGTCACCCAGGCTGGAGTGCAGTGGTGCAATCTCAGCTCACAGCAACCTCCGCCTTCCGAGTTCAAGTGATTCTCCTGCCTCAGCCTCCTGAGTAACTGGGATTACAAGTGTGCACCACCACACCCAACTAAGAATTTTAGTAGAGATGGGGCTTTGCCATGATGCCCAGGCTGGTCTTGAACTCCTGACCTCAAGTGATCCACCTGCCTCGGCCTCCCAAAGTGCCGGGATTACAGGCATGAACCACTGATCCTGGCCTAGGCTGGCATTTTAAAGGCATACTCAGAAGCATCCAAAGCTAATTCTTCACCACATTATAAAGCACATGAGTCCTCACTGAACTTAGTCAACATAAAAGTGAATATAAATGAAGCTGGGTTCTAGTAAAAGCATAATATTGTCAGTCTCCAAACAAGACATATTTAGTGAACAAATCATTGTGCATTATGAAATCTCTGCTGGAGACACTTGAACTACTATCACTACTTATTGTTACTGTTTTAATTGATGCTAGTTGGTGTGCGGAAGAAGGGGAAATCAGTGATGAGGGAATAAATCTGTTGACTTGAGGGAGTGACAGGGTTTTCTAAGGAGGAAAGACCAGGAATTCTAAAAACGTTTTAAAGCTGATTAGCTAGACAGGGCTTTGGTAATAATGGACCAACCTAGCAAATGTGGCTGTTGAAATGGCACTTGGGATTGAAGCCTAAGGATCTGCTATCAAATGTACTTTCTGCCCATTACCTAATAGGTGTCCGTTCTTCAATCTGAAGACTCTTCCAACTTTGAGACACTGATATTAAGTCAAATACAACATAAATTTTTTTTTCAATTTATACCATTATCCTCCTTCTTTTACTCTTGTCTCCTGTAGATCTTGGCATTCTTTAAAAAGTTCAGTAAATAATGCTATTCATGTCTCTCTTATTATAACCAAAATCATTTTAATTAGCAAGAATTGTTGTACCATAAACACAAGTCTAACAACTCCACAGCAGGTTTTTATATTATTAAAGGATGATTTGCTCTAATAGCTTTCTGGTAAGAAGCAGCTTTGAGAACAAAACAAGCAATCACTCTAAATAAATAGTTCTCTTAAAAAAAAATCTCCAGTCAGATGATAATCTTTCAAATGTCTGACAAAGTGTGTGACACGAAGAACAAAACAATAATTACATTTCCTAGTTTTAGTCATATCAAATATTACTTTTTTAAAAAAACCAATTTAACTCCGATCTTGTAAGGGATGCCAAAGCTCTTCTGAAGACAATCTGGAATTGACTTTTCCAAAGAGTTAAGAGAAGTCTCTAAGAGGAAGTGAGTAATGGAAGAGAACCACATTGCTACTAGAAAAAATCAAGAACTTTCCATGTGGAGTAGAGGCTAAAAAGATTAGCTTCAAAGTGATATTTTTGGTTCTTTAATAAGTATTCTTCTGCTAGTCTGAAATAAGTAGAGCTTTCAAAGTGTTAAAATTTTCTAGAAGGACTATTCTTGGTCAGTGCAAAGCTATCAGGATAATGTCCCAAGTGGTTAGTAATGTGGCCACTGATTATACTATATTAAATCTCAGGTGTATTCCTACTGGGAGACTAGAGTAAATACATTAAGGGCAGAGCATTAATTCTTTCATCCAAGGAAGTGATCTCTTCTTTTATACCAATTGTGGAAATGAACATAAGGTCTATATTTATTTGTTCATCTCCAAATGGAAGGTACTTGTGAAAGAAGATGGAAGAATGGAGAGCATTACTTTGGGGAAAGGTAAAGGCTTTGAGGTTATTCACGAGACTTTGTGCCTGGAGTTGAGGCAGAACCAGGGTTAAGAAGACAGAGAAGACCTAAAGCTTATCAAGCACTTAGCTTTTCTCCCAACACTGACATACAAGCAGAGACATTGGAGAAACTCAGGCTGAAGGTCTTGACTGTGATAAGAGGCTGGCAAAAGCAGGTAAGAAACTGGAGAATCAACTAGGACATTTAAGAGAGGGAATGACTATGTTCAAGGTTAGAAATGAGTATTGAGAGCAGAGGTCAATGGTCTGGCCCAGTGGGCCTGGGCTGATGGCCTACAGGCTACCGTTGGGTCTAATGAAAACATTATGGAAGAAAGTGAACAAGATATGGCCTGATAGAGGATGCTTAGGTTTCACTCTTTTTAGGGACCGATATTGGAGGTGGAGATGTAACAATTATATTAAAAATGTGGAGGAGGCAGTAGGTGTGATAAAGACGAATACCATCATAGACTCAGAGATGAGGAGCAGTGCAGCAAAAAATGAGGAAAATAGATGAAAAGACAGTCACAAGAAAGCAGAAGCCCTGAGCTTTGAAGACGGACTGTGACAGAAGTAGACAAAGTAATACAAAACAAAACAAAAGATAGAAACTGATGAGCTAAGAAAAGACAAAATCAAAGTAGGGACAAAAAAGAATTTCAAGGTGCAAGCAAATAGAGAACAACATGGTATGTGAGGAACTCAAATGATCAGAGTAAGGATAAGGATAACTGTGCAGAACTTAGAATGTAATAGATGGCGAGGATTCATTTATTCTACAAAATATAACGAAAAGAAACCATGGGATTCATAAATATAGAACTAGACTTTTCCTGTATTTCACATTTTCCTGTACTTCAGATCTGATTAAAGGAACTTATCAAAAACATTAATTTGACTTATGCTAAAATATGAAAAATAAATGTCTAAATGTAGGGCCACTCCTTTGCTTTGTGGTAAGAATACCATTCTATTTAATAGTTAGTTATGTGACATTTTATATAAATTCTGGCTTGCCCAGGACAGCTTTGGATTAGCCTGTTATCCTTACAGAATGTTTAATTTTACTCTCAAAAATATGTCCTGCTTGGTCATCCTAGTTATAAAGCAAACCTTAACAAAAGTGCTATTATGAATTCAATTTGCAAAAAAGCTAGAGTGAAAATTAGCGTTGTTAAATAGAAAACTGTCATTTGTTCACAAAAGAAGAGATCACTAATATTTAAGAAAATATGGACTGCATATCACTCTTGTGAGAAAGGAAAAGAACAGAAAGAAACTGCGACACAAAAGTAGAAAGACCTCTAACAGGGGACACAGTGCTTTTTCCTAGGACAGCAACAAGACGCTAGGAGGGTGAAGTAGTGCAACCAGGGAACCAAACAGCATCACTCTAGGATCCCACAGGGGTCTCCTATTAGGGCTGTGGGGAATGCAGGGGATGTACTTTGTAATGTCGGGGACTGAGGATTTCCTGGTCTTTAATTTAACCTGTAGCTCACTATGCTTCTCTTAAAAACACTTGTAAATTTAGAAATAACTCTTCTAAGAAACATCACATTGCAGGTTAAACACAAACAAAACATAGTATTTCTGGGGAAAAAAATACCAGTATTAGGAGAAAAGGAAAAAAAGGGGAATAGTTTACTAACCAGAAGGCTAACTGTGCAGCCAATCTTTTGCCATCTACCTCTCCCATTTTCATGCAGTCCCTAAAACAAAAGCAATAGTCAGAACTCAGAACTTCCTTCCTAGGGGCAAACACAATTTGTTCTTTTGGGGTAAAAAAAAGAAAAGAAAGAAAGAAAGAAAAAAAAAGAAGCCACTTTTAGAGACCAGAGGCAATTTGCATGCTCCAAGGACTGATAATCTAATCTCTGGGGAATCTGGGGAGTCAGAGACTCCTGAGCATCAGCTTCCGTTAAGAATTGCATTGCCATGTCAAGATTATGCTCCCTCTCAATGGACATGGGCTCAGGAAGTTAGAGTGAAAGTGTGTTATTGTACGCTTTCTACAGTGGGATGAGAAGTGGTTGGTAAGCCTGGCCATTAACAACGAGAATGAGGGTTTCAATCCTAAAATAAAACCAAACCACCATGTATTTAAGTGGGAAGAACTACTTTAACAGTTTAGATAACATAAAAATAAAAAACATAGGTCTACGGAAGGTGACAGTGTAAGTTTCATCCCACCCACGTCCCCTTTTTAAGAGAATAGCAAGACTGTACAATTCTCTGTTACACTGTTTTCACCCGAAAATGGATTGGTTCTACTGGTTCTAGGGGCTAAGTTTAAATAACAAAATAAAGATTCTTTTTTTGAGAACTCTCAGAGACTCTGAGAATCCTCTCAATTCACCAAGACTTTGAAAGAACTATCAAAAAACAAAACAAAGCAACAAAAAAGAAGCAAAAGCTCAAATTAACAGCTCTGAACCAGCTGGTTAGAAGTTCATTATCTTAGTACACCAGGTTCCATGGTCTGATAATCAACTGAATGATACACAAGATTGGAACTTTGATTGTATTCTATTTGATTTTCTAACTGGAGTTTAGCATGAACTGGAGTTCACAAAAACATGCGACTTGGCTTACCTGTAATCTAACAACCTCTCCATTAGACGAGTTACAGTAGCAATTAATGAAACACCACTTTCCCGCCATGTTTCCCGCTCAATTTTCTTTAGTAGACTGGAAAAGAAAGAACCCGGGGCATTTTCAACATTTATTTTTATCAGTCACCATGACAACCACTTTACTTTCATCAGTACCTTAAATGCCTTAGCAACCACTGCAACATCTCACAAGTAGCACAATTTGCAAACAATGTCTTACCTAGGATAGGGACCAAATAGTGGAATTCTAATCCAGGAAGCATTGACAAAGCAAATTGATTTTCAGATTATCCAAGTTATAAAATACAAACACATGCATATAATCATATTTTCAAAATATACAAGCATCTCACAGCTCAAAGACATTTTTTCCTAGCTTCTCTCTTACACTAACAGAGGCTTGCGTCTTACCACATCACATAACACTGCAAAAAGCAAAAACAGGAGTGCCTCCAAGTTTACTTTTAAGCAAGATCTTGCTTTATTCACATAAAAATATTTTCCTACCTCTCAGTGGAATGCATCTTCATCCAAGCAATTTTACTGCAATGCAACTGCTACAGGAAAATCCTTGTACAGACGGTATGACGTTTTGCGTTTTTTCCTTTCACTTAACATTTGCCCACTCAATACATATTGTACTATCTGTGCACTCACTCAACAGTTTCATTCATTATGTCACTGATCACAGAGGATTTTCTGTGTGGTTGTTAGAGCAGACTGATGACAAGTACCGAACTACATCTCTCCTCCTACATTTTCCCTAATCCTAAGCACCTTGGAGCAGAGGTACTATGTAAACACAAAATAATAACAATCATGATAATTAGAATCTGTGTTACTTTCACTCCCACCTCTCAGCAAATTAACACAGTACTTGGCAAAGGCTTTATGATTGAACTTTCCCCAAAAGATAAAAGTAAGAACATAAGCATGGCAATATGTGGATACTTCCCTACCCCTCGAAATTTAATGATCGTCATTTCTGTCTAGAATCTTACTTGTCTTTCATCTTAATTTCAGGAATAAGAGAGAAAACATTTCTTACAAGCACAATCTAAGCATATCATATATGTACTTAGTTCAAAAATAAACATTCAAGAAGAAAGCTGTTTTGTCAAAGCTTTCTCTTGTCTGTGGCTATGTTCTCTCCCAAGTTTTCTCTCCATCATCCCCCATCTCTTTCTCTTGCTATTGGCATTCTAGTGCCCAGCCTTCTGTCTTGTCTCCTCCTCTGTTTCCTATGCATCCCTCATCCTGTTTTTCTGGTTAATTCTAAACTATTTCTTAGGTTAAGGGTGGAGACTGCGTATGGAAGGCATGGAATCTGCCCTGACCAGTCCTGCAGGGGAAGGTCCCCTAGTTTGTTTAAAATGTGTTTTCTTTTAAAAACTCTGAGCAGCACCTGTTTCAGGCTTAAATTGCAAATTGTATTGAACTCAAATGAAAATCTGCCTGCCAAAAAGCAACGTGGAATGATGTAGAAATTTCCCCGTGACAGCCTACACCTCATACTTTAGAGGCTGAAAAACAAAGAACTCAAGTTAGGTAATAATTCTAAAAATACATGGAGACTTCTTTTATGGGCATAAGTTTCATTAATTTGCACAGACTTCTGATGCAGTAAGAACTACACAATCATCTTGTAAGAAGAGGCAAAGTTATGCACAGCCTGTTTCCTTGACTAACTAAAGACCAAATGCTAGGACTGAGTCTAAAACCCAGATCATCTGTGTGCTCAGACAGCCTTGTTCCCTCTCTAGGGAAGCTTGCCATTTCCATTTACCTGATACAAACTGAGAAAGAGAGGCTATCAGCAAGAAGACAAGAGTCTTTCTAGGTAACCTGGGTGAGAGTGGCTATTTTCATTTGCTCTATGATAACGCCCATGTGCCCACATTGAGCATATAGGGAGCCCTAATAACAGTGAAAAGGGGTTTCTCATTGCTAATTGATAAGGCTGCTCTGTTCTGTGCAACAGAAATTCCTAACACTGGGAAGCAAGATAATGGCCCTGTAGGGATGACACTGCTCACCAGGTTTTCACTCTATGAAAGAAATTTGTGTGTGTGTCGGGGATTTGACCCTCAATCTCCCTCTCTTGGTATCATAACAGGGTTATGTAGAAGTCATCACTCTAATACATAACAACTGTGTCTGTACATGCTCTTTTTAATCCAAAGAGAAGAGTTAGAGATGTAAGGTACGGTGTCACATAGTGAATTCTCTGTCTCCAAATGGTAATTAAATGTGTGATCACTAAAAATCTTTGAAATAATGTGGAGTCTTACTGAATTGTTTAGAACTACATAGGAGAAGGCAGAGTGAAAGACTAAGAAAGACCTGAGATGAATGTTACTTCTTCTGGAAAGCCCCTTTGGAACCCCCAAGACTGTAGGTAGACCTACTGTGTGCTCCTACAGCACAGTCACTGCTGCATGCCCAGCCCTGGGAAGTGCCCAGTAAATACAGTGGAATGAGCGAATCAAGTGGAGCCAGGGGAAGCAGAATTTAGTTGTGATACTCTCTTCTGGATATTGCATGTTGGTGTCTATAATCTAGAATTTCAGTGTTATCAAAATGAATACATCTTTTTGAAACTTATTTCAAAAAGATGTAGTATGCATTAATGAAGATAATGTTTGGGCTTAGGGAAAGACGAGTTGAGTTTTTAGGAAGGAAGGTACTAGACAAATGTAAAGTTTTACTCCAAGCGGGCCATTTTGGCAAGCACTACAATTTAGAAAGCAGTGAACTACTTACAGCTTTTCAGCTTCAGAACAAATTTTAAGAAGTTTTAGACATGAATTACACAGAACAAATGAGAATTTGTACCATATAATGGCATGTGTTCTTAATTCACATAGTGTACAGTGACTCACTGTGATTATACTAATTCATTGTGATTTCTGTTGCCAAAAAAGTAATTTATTGTTTCCTGAAATAAAGTCACATTTGCACCTTCTTTCTTATGCTCAGGTAGTAATGACACTTAAGTATCACTTTAGATTTGATTTATTCCCAATATGCTGATCATAAAAGCATGAAAGGAAATTATTTATAGTAGCATTTCTAGTAATATCCTAAAATCAACAAAAGTATAAAATCTCTGTTGAATGAATCAGACACCTTAAAATAGTCCTAATTATAGAGGCTTAATATTTTAATTATTGGTTTGATTCTAATGTCGAGCTACATCTTCTATTTCAAAGTCATATTTATACACAAGCAATTGAAATTGCATACTATCAAGCCTTTATTAAAGTAGATAAGAGGCACTAAAGAACTATGTGAGTATTTATTAATCTTGTGAATTTGTTATAAATAATTAATCACAAATCTCAAGAGATTCATTTCACTGAGTGCTTTCTCATTTTGGTTCTTTGTTCAAACCAAGGACTAGTAACTGAAATGAGAGCAGTTTTCAAAAGCAATTTATTATACTGCATGAGATTTTAATCAGAATTCTTGCTAAACTCCAAGCTGTCATAAAAGACTGAAGCTTTGTACACTAGAATGAATGGTCTCAGTGAATAATTATGAAAACTTCTGGTTTAATTACCATACCAGAAAAAAATGATATTGTTCAGAATCCAGTACAAAGAATATATTTTATCACCCACCACCACCACAGGAAATCTCTATACCCTTCTTGGCTTTTCCTTTTAATGTAATTTTCTTAAAAGCTTCAAGATAATTTTTAATCAGGCATGCTAAAATCTATCTAACCTATTAGTCACTAATAATATTCCTCAAGCCTATATATTAATGTTTCTACTGTTGTAAATTCACGATCATAAAATGAATTACAAAGTTTTGGACCTGGCCATCAATACTAAAGCACTGATACTTAGTTTTGGGTGATACTTGGGCACAAATACAAACACAAATATATTTTGTTATAGAAAAATGTGTTACTGAATTATTTTGCACTTCTGAAAGAACTGCAAAAATTTTTCAAGCACAATAAGCAAATTCTTCTTGCAAAAAGAAATACTTAGCACATATGTTAGATTTGAAAATGACTAAGATCCATAGGAAACTGTAGAGAAAACAAGTGCCAGAAATGAAATCCCAAAGCACTAAAACATTCTCACTGTATCTTCTGGCCATTTAAACACAACACATGAATACTTGGTACAAGCAATTCATCCTGTGGCTATGATCAGATTCTATGGGTAGGGCAACCTTAAAGTCTCTTTACAACATTCCATTATTTCTCTATCTTCCATACAAATCCAAAATACAGAATTTACTAAAAGTGATTTGCTTCTGAGACATTCTAATAAAATGCATTTAGGAAGCAATTAATGCTGAGTGAACAATCAGTATTAATGAATTAAATCAGGTGTTGAAGAACAAATGTAAGCTAGGTTAATTTTCCAACAGCAAATCAGCATCAGTATCTTGCTTTGGAAAGAAGTGCACACAAACATTACAATCACTCCCCTTTTGCCCTCTCCCACTTATAACCCCACTTAAAATCATTATCTTGCAGCAATGGTTTTAAAATTATCAGGCATGAAAAGAGTGAGATTTGTTATGTAACATATGCAACCTGTCCTAATCAGAGATTAAAATAGGAAGACATGCCTAATCATCAACATAATAAGATCCATTCGCCAGAGTTAGGCAATTATCCTTTATTTCACACTCCATGAAGACAAAGCACTCCTGTGAGACCTAAGCTGTCTTTGCAGCTCTCAGCTACCGTGGTGCAGAGAGGCTCAGTACTGACACCAAATCCCCAGAATAGAATCAACTTGAGATAAACATATTACTCACATACTGTTGAAGAGCTCGCGGTATGTTTCGTCACCTTTGCCTTCTGACATCAGGCTATCCAGTTTGTCAATTAGCTTGGCTTCCACCTGAAACATACCCAAATATTATTCTCTTTCCTCCCCTTCACAAGTAGGATTTCTAGGCAAGTTAAAACATATTTATTTATGCCAAGGAAAAAGCCATGGTAAATTTTGTGAAAGTGACATTATCGGCCACGGCTAATAGCAGGCATCTCTTTGGAATTCTAAGGGACTAATCTAGATAGAGTTACTTGACTTCACATTCCCGGCTGGGTAGCGTTTATTGCTGCCAAAGACATCTATCTATTTGTTGATTCAAACACAAATGCTTGCAGCCCAGTTTAAATGTTTGAATTCTTTTTTAAGAGCTATAAAAACTGGCAAGTCCTGTTTCTTTTTTCTTTTTTTTAAACATCACTATATATAAGGACATCAGGAAACTAACATATCCACATACATTAATTTAAATCTTTGATGTGTTTTACATCTATTTTCTTTCTCAAAACAGTTTGAGGTTGCACTAGATCTTTGCTGAAGTTGAGAACTTGCCTTACCCACGTACAGATGGTAGATCCATAGCAATAGTCTAAGTCAGCAATAAGCAGCGAGAGAGAAAGGACATATTTCCTGAAAACTGTAGTCAAAACATTTATATTTTCCAGGATGTAAATCCTTCGGAACTTGAATATCAGGAATGGAAAAATATTCCTTCATCTATATCTATCTGAGGTAGAAGAGACAGAAAATGAAAAACTTCTCTATGGCCAGAGAGAGTTAAAACATTTAGGGACTGGGAGGAATATTTAACTTTGTCAAAAGACTAAGTCCAATTATTATTCCTTTAAACCAAATTTCAATCAAGAGGTAAAGACAACGGGGAAGGAAAGTGGAGTTTTCTTTCCTAAGTACAATTTCTAAATAGTCTTTCATTCATTTATCAGCTTTCTTGTAAATAAATGTGTATACCAATACAGGCGAAACACCCATGCTTTTGGCAATAGGAGGGTTCCATGTCTGCAGTCAGATTGCTTGAGCAGTTGACAACCATTCCTGAGATTTGAGGGAGGCTTCTTCTGGAGAAGCATGAGGAAGTGCCAAACTCTGTGGGCACACAGGTTTGTGCCGTGAGTGTGTGAACAGACAATAGACCTACTATCTCCAAAATGAAGGACCTGGCAGGGCAAAAGCAATGGATTCCTTAAGAGATCTGCTTTTGTAATAAGAATGCCTGTTTTCCCAAAATTGGAGCATAACTGTTGGAACCTATGTCAATGAGAAATGGTAAGCTCATTCCCTTGGAATTTCCTTTGTAAGAATTTCCACAGCTCTTTCCTTTAAATTCTCAATGCTTCAAGCAAAGCGCAATAAAACATACTGTGAATCAAATGCTCAAAGCTAAGCGATTCGCCAAATACAATGTGCAGACCACTGAGAGCTCAATGAGTTTAATCATTAACTCTCGATTCTTTTGCTCTGTGTGCTCTGTGTCCAACTGGGTGCAAATAAAGTCTCTGCAAGTTCTTAAATACAGATCTGGGAAATCACAAAATTTTTCAGCTGAAAAGGAATCAAATGGTTTTCAGGGCTTCACTGGAGGCTCAGGACAACACAGGATGTGAGAAGTATCCACGGCTGTGTGGCTTGGGAGTGGATAGGCCAGGCTGGAATCTAGGTCTGCTGGCCCAGTGTTCATTTCCCAACTCAGAGTTGAATCTGGAAGTTCACAGATGCTTCAGGAGAGCTGAAAGTCTTCCAACTCTTCTGAGGAGCACTTCTGCCTACCTGTTTAAAGTTGCCACTCCGCCTCTGCTCCCAGTCCATCATATCATGAAAAATTGGAATCATGACATTCCGAAGATCTGGCTGGGGTATCAAGGTCACTTCTAGGAAGGGGCCAATCAGGGCAGGGATAAAATGAAGCTTGTGCTCTCCTAGAGTGAGAAAAATATTTGAGTTTCAATATATTCAATCTTAATATGATTTCAGAAATTAATATCATAAAATTTGTTTAACATTATTGCTACAAATATATTCAATTATAGTTGTCTCCTCAAGCAAGAAAATAATCCATGAGATACAATTACAAATTATATAAATAATCAGGAATTGGTTATGTACATTATTGTATAGGCATACATTAAAATTTTATGTGATCATTTAAAATAAGGCTGAAGAAAGATAACATAGGTGAAGTTTTCAATATAATTAAGTGAAAAGCAAAAGCAAGTGCAATACAGTATGTATAGGAATAATTTTAATAAAAAAATACACACACACACACACACACACACACACACACACACACACACACACATATCTATCTTAGTCTAGAGTATTACATCCCTAATGTTAACCACAGAAGTTATCTCTGGATGGTGAGATTATGGGTGATTTTTGTATATGTAAAAAGGTGGTTAGGTGGTTCTTATCTGTATGATATAATTCTTCTTGAGTGTTTTTTTTGAGATGGAGTCTTGCTCTGTCACCCAGGCTGGTGTGCAGTGACACAAACTCAGCTCACTGCTACCTCTGCCTCCCAGGTTGAAGCAAGTATCTGGTCTCAGCCTCCTGGGTAGCTGGGATTATAGGCACACGCCACCATGAATGGCTAATTTTTGTATTTTAGTACAGATGGGGTTTCACTATGTTGGCCAGGCTGGTCTCAAATTCCTGACCTCAGGTGATCCGCCCAGCTTGGCCTCCCAAAGTGCTAGGATTACAGGTGTGAGCCACCACGCCTGGCCTGTTTTTTAAAAAATAGAGATGGGGTCTCACAACGTTGCCTTGAATTCCTGGGCTCAAGCCATCTACCCGCCTTGGCCTCCCAAAGTGCTGGGATTATAGGCAATGAGCCACCGGGCTGGGCCCCTTGTGTTTTTTCTTAACATAATAAATACACAACTTACATAAAAATCTAAATAGTGGTCCCCCCAAAAGAATATACACATTTTGTGAAAAGACTAAAATGTAACAATAATGAACCCACAATGGTGTTTTACCAAGTGCTAAAAGGTATGGTACTGATAATTCAGAGGAAAGGAAGGTGGGGAATGGTATGGACACAGATGGTTTCATGTAGCAGGTGAAAGTTAAATCTATTATGCTGGTGAGTGTTAAGTCCATTATGCTAATCATCTTTGTTAAATCTCATAAGTTTCTAGTTCTATAATATGACTACCGCATGCTATGAAAAATACGTTCAAGAGCTAACCTTCAGCATCATGGCTGAAGGCACATGCTAATAAGAGCATCCACTTAGAATTTACAAGTTGGGAGGCTGAGCAGAAAGATAGCTGACTTCATGAAGGAGGGTAATTTTCCAGTGACACTGCAGATTCACAGTGCATAGGTATACTATAAATGACTTTAGAGGGTTGTTGTTGTTGTTGTTGTTGTTGTTGAGATGGAGTCTTGCTCTGTCACCCAGGCTGGTATGCAATGGCACAATCTTGGCTCACTGCAACCTCCGCCTCTGGGCTCAAGTGATTCTCCTGCCTCAGCCTCCTGAGTAGCTAGGGTTACAGGCATGCACCACCACGCCCAGCTAATTTTTGTATTTTCAGTAGAGATGGGGTTTCACCATATTGCCCAGGCTGGTCTTGAACTTCTGACCTCAGGTGATCCACCCACCTCGGCCTCCCAAAGTGCTGGGTTTACAGGCGTGAGCCACTGCGCCTGGCTTAGACGGGTTTTTTAAGTAACGTGAATATGAAAGAATCTGGGGAGGAGCTAAAATGATGAGTGAGATGAAAGCTGGGAAAACATGTGGATGTTTGTGAATTCACTGTTTTTGGGGATTGTAAGTGCCTTGGGAAACCTCCACTGTCTTTGGAAGGTGGGCCCCCATCTTTGCATAATCACCTTATTTTCAGTGCTATGGGACATTAGCAAGAACATGACTAAGTCAATAGCAAGTTTTTCATATCTTGGCACAGAAAGTAACACTGGCAATAGATGAACACATGAGGGAAGTGGGCACACAATGACTTCTGGACAATCACTGAAATTGTTGAAACATTTCAAAGCTAAACCCATGTATTATTTTTTCCTTTAGGCTAAAATATCCAGCATCAAGAAGAGTTGTTTGATTATTTCTACCCTCAAGTATTCACTCTCTAATATATCCTCAGAATATGAGCATTTCCATCATGATAAAACTTTCTTCCCTCTCTCGATGACACAGAAGGGTACCTGTTACTGCACATAGCTGAATATTTTAGATTTGAAGGGCCATGTTGCAATACTGCATATGCTACCAATGTAAGAGAAGAGAATTTAGAAAAACTTCCCTACAGTCTGTAAGCCAGAGAGGTCATGGTATCTTCTGTCTCTACACATCAACTTTCCTCAACAAGGCATTATAGCAGTCAAAGAAATGATTTGAATTTTTAAGTACTGAAATTACTATAAACACTACTATAAACACAAAAAGAGACAAAGCAGTAGTGGTTACTTCTTTCTTGTACATGTTTTGATAAGGAACAAATTATTCATTTCATAGACAGTTTGGTAAGTTTGGGGAATGTCAAGATCATAAAAATGTACCTTATTCTATATTTTATGTGTTTACTGTATTTCCATTTTTTTTTTTTTTTTTGAGACAGAGTCTCGCTCTGTCACCCAGGCTGGAGTGTAGTGGCCGGATCCTGGCTCACTGCAAGCTCCGCCTCCCGGGTTCACGCCATTCTCCTGCCTCAGCCTCCCAAGTAGCTGGGACTACAGGTGCCCGCCACCTCGTCCGGCTAGTTTTTTGTATTTTTTTAGTAGAGACGGGGTTTCACCATGTTAGCCAGATGGTCTCGATCTCCTGACCTTGTGATCCACCCGTCTCGGCCTCCCAAAGTGCTGGGATTACAGGCTTGAGCCACCGCGCCCGGCCTTGTATTTCCATTTTATCAACTCATTCAGTCATTATTCATTGAGTGACTCAAGAAATAAGAATGTCTAGTGTATGTTAAACACTGTATTAGGAGAAATACTTGTAAATAGCTAAATCACAATGGGTATTTGGGCTATTGCTAAGCTACAAATCTAGTATCAAGAAAAAACAAAGGGTCGGGCACAGTGGTTCACGCCTGCAGTCCCAGAACTTTGGGAGGCCAAGGCAGGAGAACTGCTTGAGTCCAGGAGTTCAAGACCAGCCTGGGCAACATGGTGAAACCTCATCTGTACAAAAAATACAAAAAGTTAGCCAGACATGGTGTATCACGCTCAGAAGTTCAGTGTGGCAGGGGTCAGGGTTGGGTGAGGGAAGTGTTGGCAAAGAGGGTGGCTTGGTTTGTAAGCTAAGCTGAGTGGAAGAGGAAGTTGGGTAGTTCAGCTGTGGGTGGTGGTGGCCGATTAGAGCTTTATTTTGTATGAAAATATCTGGGAGAGTGTGGAAGATGGGCTGTAGCAGGGAGACAGATGCTGGAGGGCCAAGTAGGTTATCCAAATAAATATGACAAAGATTGGTTCAAAAGCAGCAGCCATAGTAATACAGAAAAGGGGCAAGAGCGTGAGTGAGAGTAAACACTGCTGTTAAATGATATCAAATTTATAGAAGCAGAAGCCAACTTAAGATGGGAGGCAAGATCACGACTTCAGTTTGGGGCATGTTTGAGGTACTTCTAACACTGAATACTCTAGCAGCTGTCAAAGAGCCTGGTCTGGGGCTCAGGACAGAGGCCTGGGCTGGAGATGTACTATTTCAGAACTCTCAGTGGTAAACAAGGTGAATGAAATCACATGGGGGAAACCTGTGGCAAAATACAAAAGGAACACTTTGGAACAGGACAGCCTGGGCACACATGTGCTGGGACAAGAGAGGAGCCGACTGAAGGGACATGGTGCGGGTTAGGGAAGGGGAAGTGGGAAAGAGGCAATGGGAAATGATAGAGAACAGAAGGCTTTCAGAAGCAAAGAGGGGCAAGGTTGTCAAATGCAGTGACTCCTTAATAACATCTGGTACTTGTAAGCACTCCCTATGGCAGGCACTGCTCTGGGTGCTTTACATGTGTAATTTCATTTGCTCCCTACAACAACTCCAGTTGGTAGGAACTATCAACCTCCCACTTACAGAGAAGGCAGCTAAAATCCTGGGAAGTTAGGCAACTTGCCCAAAGTCACCCAGCTAGCTGGCTCTACGATGAATTCTTAATACTATCCTAGGGATGGGACTCACTACAGGCCTTTAGATGTGGCAGAATAGTAATGCAAATGAAAACCTGATTACAATGAATTACAAAGTAAAAAGAGAGAGAGACAAGGTGAGCTGGCAAGGATTGCCAATTTCTCCTCTTAAAGTTGTCTGAGAGTAAATGCAAGGAAGCCAATTAGGAACTTGAGGCGTGGAAATGAAGAGGGATTTTTTTCTCTTTCTGATGGGAGAGTGCAATCACATGTGTCATTTGTCCCACATTAATCCATCATTCCATGTGGTTGGGATGGGGTTGGGGAGTCCTCACTCTACTGCCCCAGCCTCAAGAGTAGGCATATAACCTGGGCCTTGCCAAAAAGCCAGCTTCAGCTGGGTTCACTGGCACTCCTGGTAGTTACTCAGAGGCTAAGGCAGCAGGATCATGGAAGCCCAGAATGAAGTACAGCTGGGAAATATAAGGACTTCTTTAAACAAACAAACAAAACCCAGCTTCATCCCTGGCCCCAGGGACTGGTTCATGATAGGCACATCACCCAGCAGGAACAATCTGTGGCTCTGTGTGACATTCTAAAAGGAACTTTGAAAAGAGGAAATAGGCTCGAAGCTGATGGAAGCCATTTTCCCACGGAGTGGAGAAAGCCTGAGAGTACACAGAGGTTAAAGTCCACACACAGAACAAAGGAGAGCTGGGAAACAGCCAGCTCTGATGTGTGTCCTCTTGAAAATGGTCATGCCTGAAGCCAGATCCACCTGTGGGCTTCCTAGCTCCCAGAGACAATGTATTTCTTTAACATTAATTTGGTGTTTTGATCTTTGACTTTGTCACATGTAATCAGCAGAGTTCTGCTATACTAGTTAGAATGTAAGCACCAGTACTCTCTGTCAAAGGCCCTCTGAACAGGATCCTGCCTACCCTCTGCAGACCAATATGGTGATAAGGAGGAGATGGGAAGCTCTGTGCTAAGACCTTCATAAGCCTGAATTCCCTTGGAATTTCCATCCTCCTGGAAAACGTACCCTTGACAGAGACCACTGGTCTGAACAACCTTCTATCTTGAAGATACCTAGAGGGCTTTGCATCAACTTCTCAACCACAGTCTGTGATGCAATCCCAAGGCTATCTCAGATATCCGCCTCCACTAGGAACTGGATATCCTTGCCTTTGGCCTGTATGCTGAGTGCCCTAGGGGACCAAGGTCCTCATGATCTCCACTGGCAAGATGCTCACCCCCTCCTTTAGCTGCACCTTGGGGCATCTGGGATGTCCCCCATTCTTGGGAATGGGTGCTCCCCAGTGACCTTACACCATCAGAGAATGCCTCTCTATCACAGGAGGCGGGCTGATTTTACCTTGGGTTGAGTGTCAGTGTGAGTTAAAGTGATCAAAGTGCTTTGGGCATCTAGCCAGAAATACAGCTCCAAACACAACCCTCAGACCTGTGCCCATCTAAAAGTCCCTTTACATCACCAAAGTCATGTAGTTCTTTCCTCTCTCTCAAGGTTTCAACAAATGTAAGTTAATTGTTTCTCACTAATGCATGACACATTGCTAGTTCTCTGCAGTACACTGAAGCTTTGCAACTTTTCCTTTTTACATTTTTCTACTGCTACTTCTGTGAACAGGAAAGTTCTTCCTTCAGCAGTTGGGAGTAAGATATCTTCTGTAGCCAAATGTTAGTCTCAATATTTTCCATCAGCAAAAGACGGCCATTTGGTTTCTACGTTCTTTTTTTTTTTTTGAGACGGAGTCTCACTCTGCCACCCAGGCTGGAGTGCTGTGGCCGGATCTCAGCTCTGCAGCTCCGCCTCCTGGGTTTAAGCCATTCTCCTGCCTCAGCCTCCCAAGTTGCTGGGACTACAGGTGCCCATCACCGCGCCCGGCTAGTTTTTTGTATTTTTTAGTAGAGACGGGGTTTCACCATGTTAGCCAGGATGGTCTCGATCTCCTGACCTCGTGATCCGCCCATCTCGGCCTCCCAAAGTGCTGGGATTACAGGCTTGAGCCACCACACCCGGCCTGGTTTCTACGTTCTTTTAAGGCACCTATAGTGTTTCCTATTAAAATGGTACTTAATTAGTAGGGGATTTTAAGTTCGTAAGTTAACTGGAACCATTTTTTTTAAAGGTAAGTGCTTTAGCATGGGCCACAATAGTAGGCAATCTAGCACATGTCCTCTGTTAAAGAAGCCTTGCCCAAAGGCAACACAGTCTCTCCAAGATCCATTTTTTAGAAGGCCAGCCAAATCACAAATATAGGAAGTCAAAGGGGAATCACACAAGGTGGACAAGCTAAGGTTGCGTGGGTAAGCGTGGTTAGTCCCATCTATCACTTAGTTCATCCAGTTCCATGACCTGCAGGACCATGCCGTCAACCATGGGCAACAGATTTAACATGGTGCCAAGATCCAAAAACCAGAAAGGGAAAACAGTCGGAGAATTCTCCCTGTCTTCTCCTCCACCCTGGGTCATACGGAAAGGAAGAAGACTAAAAAAATGCTTTTATTCTTATTTCTTTTTCTAAATGGGTAATAAATTATCTTCAGCTTACACCCCTCTGAAGTGCACTCTAAAACACCAGAACTTCCTTAACCTCAGAACTTTAAAGAGAAAAGCAACTCATTTTCTTTTGCACGAGGACATGGCATTTTTACCAAATCTTTGCAACCCAGCTCTTTTAGCAATCTTATCAGGCAGGGCCAGGGAAAAGTTCTCCAAAATTAAAAAAGCAACTTCCAGGGGAACCATCTAAAATCCCCTTATTTGGGGCCCCTTTAAGTTCCCTTCTCATTACAGAGCCTTAGGCAAATAAAGGAAAACTTAGGCTGATTTTCCAAAGACCCTAATAGGTATACAGAAGTTTTCCAAAATTTAACTCAAGTATTTCACCTCACAAGGAAGGATGTTATACTGCTCCTAAACTGGAACCTAATGGTAGCTAAAAAGCAAGCAGTTCAATTTCAAAGGTGAGCAATATATTTCCCATAATACCACAAAAGGGAAGAAAACAAATAAGGAAAGCAAAAAAATTGTAGAAACACCATTCCCAATTGGGAGGGAAGCAGTTCCAGTAAACACTTCTGATTGAAATCCCAACAAATCAGGAAATAAATGAAAAAAAGAAAGTACTTTTTAATATGCATTTTAGAAGGCCTGTGCAAAACCAGGGCCAAACCTCTTAATTACTCTAAACTGTCTATAATAGACCACAAGACAGATAAGAATCCTGTAGCCTTTATGAAAAGGCTGAGAAAGGCACTAATAGAATACAACTCCTTAACCCCAATTCAGTCAAGGGATGGCTCATTCTAAAAAACAAGTTTATTACACAGGCAGCTCCCAATATTAAAAGGAAACTACAAAAGCAAGCTATGGGACCAAACAGCACCTTAGAAAGCCTCCTAACGGTGGCTACTTTGGTCTTTCATAATAGGGACCAGAAGGAGGCCCAAAGGAAAAAGAAGCTCAGGAGAAGGACAAAGGCTCTAGCAGCAGCTTTGCAGGCTTGCTAAGTCCAGGATCCCCGAAGTGCATCTGCTAGTTGCTATTAGTGTGGCAGGCCAGGGCAAGGAATGCCCAGGCAGCAAGAAAAAGCCATCTCAACCCTATCCAGCCCTGTGGTGGAGACCACTGGAGACAGAACTGCCCCCAGAGGTGGAAGTCACTGGGTTCAGGACCAGTCTCACAGATGGTCCAGCAGGACTGACGGGTCCTAGGGCTCAAGCTCTGGCTCCAGCGGCTCAAACTGCCATTATAGCATGAGAGCTCTGAGTAATTCTGATAATTAAAGCAAGGAAAGTAAACCTCCTTCTAAACATTAAAGCCAGTCTCTTTCTTTTCTCCTCTCTAAACCAGGCCTCCCCTCTTCCCATAGCAAGACCATAAGGGGTATCTCAGGAAAAACTCTAATCCAATATTTTTCTCAATCTTAGTTGCAGTTAGGAGGACCTATTACATACACATGCTTCCAAGCCATTGTCATAATAGTCAAAAAAGCCTCCAAGTTAACCCTAGGAAATAATTTAACTGTTTATACCCCACATAATGTGGCAGAATTACTGTCCTCTAGGGAAAACTCTTAGCTAACAGCCAGTAAAACAAGAAATACGTAAGGGAGGATAAGCAGTAGTCACTCTAATGTCTCTCCCCAGGCACAGTGCTCAATTCACTAAGCTGATAGTTCTTACAAGAGCACCTGAATTAAGCAAAGGAAGGGTAGCTAACATTTATACTAACTCCAAGTATGCTTTCCTAATTTTCCATGCTCATGTTGCCATTTGAAAGGAAAGATATCCTCTTACCACTAATGACTCTCCTATAAAATATCACTAGAAAATCAATAGGTTATTATCCTGTTTTTCTTCCACAAGAAATAGCAAGAACGCATTGTAGGGGACATCAAAAAGAAACAAGTGAAGTAGCCAAAGGAAATAAATGGACTAATCAGGCAGCTTGGTCAAAGGCAAGGAAGCTGCAAGGCATCAACATGCTTTAAACCTCTTCTAATCTAGGAAGGCTCCATAAAAGAAATTAAACTTCAGTATTCCCTATAGAAATAAAATAGGCCACTTCTCAAGGGCATACTTTCCAGCCCTCAGATTGCTATGGTCAAATAATGGCAAACTCCATTTGCCAGTCTCCAGCCAATGGAAAGTTCGTAAAATCCTTCATCAATCTTTTCACTTGGGAAAGGATAAAACTTATTAATGTGCTCAGATATTGTTTTCAGGCAGAAAACCTCTAAATTGGTTAAGCATGTAACTTCTCTATTACTTAGAACAAAAATTGACACAACTAGCAGAAGCCCAACCCCAGAAAATAGAGCCATCTTTATTCAACCCAGGACATTTAGTATTAGCAAAAACTCTCATCTCTCTCTCTTTCCATAAGCCAAGCTGGAAAGGGCCCTACGCTGTTCTTCTTTCAATCCCTTCGGCAATAAAAGTTACAGAAATCAACATCACACTCAAGTCAAAGCCTAAAAAGCTAAGGGAGCAACCCCTGACAGCCCAGAGAATGTCCTAAACATCAGTGTGAAGAAATAGAAAATCTTAAGCTAGAACTCGTAAAAAAACAAGCAACTAAGTAAGGGCTATTCAGCTTAATCCCACTCCTACCTAACCTTTCCTCTCAAAGTTCACCACCAAATATTAAAACTTCTTTTAAACTCATATTTGCAAGCAAATTTTAATTATACATGGGATTGCATTTGTAACTTTATAAATCCACGAAGGAGATTATATCTTGGCAAGTAAAGAAATAATTTTAAATTGAAACTATTTACTATGCCACTCTTATGGGAACTGTTATCGTCCTGCTACTATTTGCACTAAAACTATACACTGTGTCACCCACAATGTGGAATTCTGGTTGAAAAATTCTAATTGCTGTAATATTTTGCCTGATTATCATCCTTATAACAGGATTGATAATTACAGGAAAGATTTACTCAAGGTTGTTTTGCTTATAGCAAAAGTTATAGTTAGGGATAAAAAGTAAGTATAAAAGTTTTACTATCACTAAGTTTAATAGGGCTTTTTACTAAAGGTTGATAATACAATACACTTTAAGCTAGGTTTTTTAATAACCTTTAAGAAGGTTATTAAAAAAAGATTTTATACAAGGAAAGATTTTTATGGTAAATACTTGTCCTAAAAAAAAACACAACTGGTTATTTGAAGAAAAGATGTTTAGAACAAGTCAGAAAGTTTAAGTATGTTGTAGAGTCTGTGGGAGTTATTAAAAATAAAGAAAAGAAATTGTCAAATTAATGCTAAAATTATTTTAGCCACACAATAACATATCTCTCCCAATCATATTGCAAGGTACAAAAATAGCCTAAGCCTAAAATTACTCTCTAATGGCAAGTCAAGGGGGAAACACATGCTTTTCCTCAAGAAAAATGTTCCTTTTACATTAATGTTTCTGGTAATGTACAGCACATCTAGTAAAGGCAAAACGGTACTGCAATCCATTGGTGTAACAAACAAGTGTCAAACTCTACTGTCAGTTATGGTCTATAGGACCCCCACTAATGGTGGTAATCTTAATGCTCATATTCTAACCCTGTATTTTAAATCTTCTTTGAAAATTTATCTTTTTTTGCCTAAAGGTAACTAAACTCCAGACAGTGCTGCAAACAAAGCCAAACACAGACATGCTATTCTTCCAAAAACCCTTAAATCAACCTCAGGAGAAGGCCCAATTCCTGTTCCCCCACACGACACCCCTGTTCAACAGGAAGTAGCCAGAAAGAATCGTCATCCAACATCCCATAACAGCAGTTAGGTTTACTTCTCTTTAAAGGGGGAATAATACAGGAGTTATTAAGAAATAACTTTTAGGCAGATAGAAGGGGTAAAGGTTCTCGGTGAAAATTTTCCTGCAATAAAAAGCAACCGCCCGAAACTTTTCTTCTCTAACAGAAAAGGCGGCTAAAGAGCCAGGCTGGCAAACTCCAACATGCGAATACCAGCGATTAGAAACTAGGTCCATCTGACATGGCCAATATGGCGATTCCTGCTTTCTCCTTGTCACCACCTGTGCCAAGTGTCATGGCCACCTCCGGATAACACCACATGTTCAGAACATCATGGCGACCCACATTTGCATATTAAAGGACTAAGGTGGGAGGGCCAGGTTTTTTGCGGGCTATGTGAATGACACACCTGGTCAAACCAATCCCCTGGGCCCATGCAAATCAAACATCGCCTCTTCCAGCCTCTGATATAACTGACCATTTTTCCGTTGCTCACGCAGTCTTTGTTTCAAGCCCCCCCACCTCTGTCTCTGTACAAGGGAGCTGTTTTCTTCTTTCTTGCCTATTAAACTTTTCGCTCCTTAAAACCACTCCACATGTGTGTGTCCTTTTATCTAAATCGGTGCAAGACCAAAAACCGTGGTGTTCTTCCATTCATCAGGGCCGTATCATCACTATCTCTAAATTACTTATTCATACGCATTATGTGTGAGGAAGAAATGTGGCTCATAACTCCTTTTGCATTCCTACCTTTATTTTTGACCTAGATATTCCTTTGTCTTTCCCAAAGGACTGCTTAGTTTTTATCAGAGCAGGAACACCTCAAAAGAAACTTTTTTATTAATCTAATTGTATATTTACTGCCCAATAGAATCTTTTTTTTTTTTTTTTTTTTTTTTTTTTTGAGACGGAGTCTCGCTCTTTTGCCCAGGCTGGAGTGTAGTGGCGCAATCTCAGCTCACTGCAAGCTCCGCCTCCTGGGTTCATGCCATTCTCCTGCCTCAGCTTCCTCAGTAGCTGGGACTACAGGCGCCCACCACCACACCTGGCTAATTTTTTTTTTTTAATTTTTTTATTTTTAGTAGTGGGGTTTCACCGTGTTAGCCAAGATGGTCTTGATCTCCTGACCTTGTGATCTGCCCGCCTTGGCCTCCCAAAGTGCTGGGATTACAGGCGTGAGCCACAGTGCCCAGCCAGAATAAATACTTTCAAGACTGACAAACTCACTGAAATATAAATTCATAGCTCTCCCTATATTTTCCTCATTCTATCAACATATACAGTTCCAGCCAGTAACTAGCAGCTAGCATTTGCAATTCCTTCCCTCAGTTATTTTTGTCAGAGTAGAAAACCCATGCAACCTGAACTCAATCACTCTTACTGTCATTTTAAAAAGCCTAAACCCACTAAACAGCTTATCAAGATGTTCTGGAAATTGAGTTGGGGGAAAGAAAAAAGGGGGAAGAAAATTTCTGTTAGGGCAAAGGCTCACAAATTCTGAGATTAACAGGTCTTGCATTTGTTCCACAACCCTGCTCCAGGAGATGGCTGCTGGGGCTCAAAGTCCAGTCACAGAGGCTGCGCCCCAGCAGAGCCCCAGCTATGCTCTCTCTGCTGCCTTGACTCTGTCTAATAAACCCTTGCACAGCTTTTGGGTGTGTGTGAAAAAAGGAGGATGGAAGAGAGAGGGAATACAAAATGAAACTGAATTTCCTGCCAGCCCAAATAGTTCTCCCATGCCTGAGTTGGAGATGAGATTCAGAGCTTCTATGTTACTATCTTGGTCTTCAGTCTTTCCGGAGCCTGGCATCCCTTGGCCTCTCTAATGAAGACCATATTAGCATGCACTTGCTTGAGTACTTTTGAATCTCATTTAAAAAATCTCTTCCACTTATGATATTTTACAAACAAATTTTCGTCTTTAAATTTTTTTAATATGAAAATTTCAAATGCACACAAAATCACAGAAAATAGTAAAAAAAAAAAAAAAATTTAAAAAAAATAAAACTCCATACGTCCATCACCTAGCTTCAATAATTATGAAGACTCTTGTCCTTCCCATTTTACCTAATACCTCAACTATTTCTTTTTCTAGAGTACTTTAAAGCAGGCCTGAGACATTGTATCAGTCTACTTGTACACACATCAGTAAGCATCTTTAACAGATAGGACATTTTACAAATATAGAATCAGAATGCCTTTATCACACCTAACAAAAACAAATAATAATTCCTTGAATTAATTTAAAACCCAGCCTATATTAAAATTTCCTCTGATGGTCTTAAAACATGTCATGTATAGCTGGTTTCTTTCAATCACAATTCAAACAAAGTCCATATACTACATTCTGTAGCCTGATTTTTCCATTGACAGTAAGAAGGTCAGAGAAGCCACACCTACATTTAAGTCACTGTGCAGGAATGCATGAGAATAGCTTATTTGCTGAAAACATACTTTGGGAACATGGAATCTGCAAACCTGAACAGGCTCTCCAACCCCAGAAAATTTAATTCCTACAGAACCAGCAAAGCAATTTTGAGCTATGTACAGCAACAGCAAAATAAACTTCATTTAAATGACTTCTTTTTACACCATAGATTTAGTATACTTTCTCTATCTCTAATTGTCGGCCACATGGTCTTATTTTGAAGTATTTAGGGCACCTGCTACTTGGGCTGTTGGAGTTTTATATTTAAGTACACAGAACAGCCTGCTAGGGAAGTATTGATTTTTTTTTCTACAGCAGTTACAAGACGCTGTGTTTGCAAATGTGGAACAAAGAGCTCACTTTATATTTAGTAAGAATGTTAGTTCATCTAAAATAGAAAGAAAACTTAACCTTGAAGAAAGATAAAAGCCAACGCTGGAACATAGTAGTAAAGACTAACCTTTTTCTCTATTCTTGCAAGTAGGGGTAGAGATGGGTAAAGTTTTGGGGGAAAATATATGCCTTCCTCCACCACGGCTCTTGATAGAACATTTTTTAGTCCTTCAACTTAGAAAATGAAAACGCTGAGGAATACCATATTTAAGAAAAGGTGTTTACTTATCACTAGTTGGCTTTGATGCTCCAAAAATACATTATTTTACCAAAACTGCAAATGAGATACCGCCTCATACCCATGAGGATGACTACTGTCAAAAAACCAGGAAATAACAAACTCTGGAGAGAAAATGGAGAAACTAGAATGTGTGTGCTCTGTTGGTGAGAATGTAAAATGTTACAGCAGCTGTGGAGAACAGTTCCTCAAAAAATTAACAATAGAATTACCATATTATCCAGCAATTCCACTTCTGGCTATATACCCAAAAGAACTGAAAGCCAGATCTCAGAGATATTTTATATGCCCATGTTCATAGCAGCACTATTCACAATAGACAAAAGGCAGAAGCAACCCAAATGTCCACTGAGGAATGAACGAATAAAGCAAATGTGGTATATGCATACAATGGAATATTATTCGGCCTTAAAAAGGAAAATTTCGATACATTACAACATGAATGAATCTTGAGGACAATCTGTTAAGCAAAATAACCCCGTTACAAAAAGATAAATTCTGTATGATTCCACTTATGTGAAGTACCTACAGTAGTTAAATTCATAGAAGGGGACAGAAAGTAGAATGTTAGTACCAGGGGCTGGGGAAACAGGGGAATGAGAAGTTACTGTTTATTGGGTATAGAGTTTCAGCTTTACAAGATGAAAAGAGTTCTAGAGATGGATGGTGGTGATGGTTGCATTGAAGTATGAATATACTTAATATCACTGAGCTGTGCCCTGTGTAGTTAGAATGTACATTTATTTTTATTTATTTTTATTTATTTTGAGTCCCGCATGCTGGAGTGCAATGGCGCGACCCTGGCTCACTGCAACCTCTGCCTCCCAGATTCAAACGATTCTCCTGCCTCAGCCTCCCGAGTAGCTAGGATTACAGGCATATACTACCATACTCGCCTAATTTTTATATTTTTATATTTTTAGCAGAGATGGGGTTTTGCCATGTTTGCCAGGCTGGTCTCGAACTCCTGACCTCACGTGATCCACCCACCTCAGCCTCCCAAAGTGCTGGGATTACAGGTGTGAGCCACTGCACCAAGCCAAGATGTACATGTTTTGTGTATTTTACTACAATTAAAAAATACTTTAAAGCTAAACATTAATTATATGAGCAGGATGATGTGTTCAGTGCTCTGTATGCACTGGAGACAGGCAGCATGACTTAAGGTTCCAGGCAAGAGCTCAAAGCCTTTCTGTCCCCAGGATCCACTGCTGTCTCACAAGTGAAGAAGAGAAGCCCTGCCTTGTTGACCTGTGGAGGACTATTTGTTGCCTTTAGACAACAAAACCTTTTGATTTTATTTCTATGTTCCCAACCAGACCTCACAGAACTAGGGCTGAAGCACAAACTAACAGAGCCACGGATTCATTCTGGTAGACGTAAAAATGGATGCTCATGGCTCTGCTTGCAAAAACTCCAAGACTGAGGGGACAGCAGAAGAGAAGTTAGAACTCGCTTCCTCCAGTTGTGTGAACTACAAATGTACTAAAGGATCCAAATATTTACTTATTCAGAACAAAGGTTAAACTGTCTTTATGTAAATAATCATTATAAAAGCACATTTAATACTACAGATAAGTTGTTATATAATTTTAGAATTATAAAATATGTCAAGCACACACAACTAAATGTCTGTTAGTCAGATGATTTATGGTTAAAAATAACACTGTAAACGTAAGCAGTTCTAGGTCTCACAGGGTTGAAAAATTGCTCACAGGTTGCTAAGGGATATAATGATCAGATTTTAAAATTCTACAGCTTTAAGTTTAAAAGCAGACAAGTCACTGAATTACATGTGTCTTTCCCCTCCCTGTCCTCAGTGGAATGGAAAAAAACAATGTTTCCAGCATATGGAAGAATTTCAACACTTCAGAGGTAAACATCAATGACCAAATCTGATTTAAAAGTATTATCCAGTAAAATGTGTATTTCTAAATTAGACCAACTAGATAGTTTCAAGTGGATAAAAGTACATTAAGTGACCTTGGGCATTTCCTCCCTTCATCTTATTTTCTAAAAGTTACTGCATTTTGTATCTATTAAAAATATTGAGGATCTTGATATATGAAATCATAAAAGCTTACTAGCTTTACTAAAACATGATGATGTTGTCTTTGTCAAGCTTTCTCATAGTTCCAACTAAACTGGACAAAATTTTAAAATATAAGATTTTAAAACTAATATTTTCATAGGTGTAGACCATTTTTTCTCACGTCCTCCAAAATACTTGCATATATCCAGTGCTTCATAAACTTAGTCAAATTGAATTTATTGGACTGTTACATTAAAACATGGCAAGCTTATAATTACCTGAATAAATTCTCTTATAGCATTCAAATTCTCAACATGACATATTTATAAGTAAACCAAATGATAACAAATGTATTTTGATATTCCTAAGTAACAAGCTGATCTAAGGCCTATAAGGGGTATCAAAATATCACTCTGAATACTTATTCTTCTCCTCATTTTATAAAAATATATGTTGGAAGGGAGGCTTTAACATTTCCGAATATTTTCCAATTCTAGCTTTTGCACAACAGCAACAAACCTTAAAATTCACCTAATATTTGGGAAGTCTTTGAAAAGTCTAGACACAACTCTTGGGAAATAATGCAGTAACCAAGGAATGAAATGAAAATTTACACTGACCCCACGCTTGAACCATGTCATGCTGGGAATCTGTAAGTTGAGTATAAAGGAGGAGCCTTTTCTAAAAGAGTCTTAAGATTGTGCTAGAGCTAAGTCTTTAGGGCTGTAACAACAAAGAAAGAGGATAAACTAAAGCAGTGCTTTTCAGTTTTTAGCTAAGTACATAAGAATCACTTGGAGAACTTGCTAAAACAGACTGCCGTGCCCCAGTTCCAGAGACTGTATTTCAGTAGGTCTAAGGTGGAGTGAGAGATTTTGCATTTCTTACAAGCTTCCAAGGATGCTGATGCTACATTATAACAAAATACTGCATTATAGGGATTGATATGCTCCAGAAATTTTCCATATTCTCTAGATCTCTGAGAAAAACAGAGAAGTAATTTAACATAAAAACCAGAGAGGCAGAAATAGTTTCATTTTAGAAGAAAGACAAAATAGAGGATAAAATTTTATGAAGTATACAGTGACATGTTTAGGGAGATTACATGTGACAGCTTTACTTAGCAGCCTAAGGGTCATGGGACTAAATGCATAATTATTATGGTTTGGATACAGGTTTATGTGGAAATAACCATCGATGGCAATGCTGAGATGCATCTGGAACAGGAACTGGCTATGTTTTTTAACATTCCTGTAACTCAACAGAATCTGTCCTGCTCTCATGATTTGAGCCCAGAAAAGAGCTTACACAACCACAAGTGCATTCAAACAGATTCAATGCAGCATTCTTTCAAAAACATCTTGCTAGGGCCGGGTGCGGTGGCTCAAGCCTGTAATCCCAGCACTTTGGGAGGCCGAGATGGGCGGATCACGAGGTTACAAGATCAAGACCATCCTAGCTAACACGGTGAAACCCAGTCTCTACTAAAAAATACAAAAAAACTAGCCAGGCGAGGTGGCAGGCGCCTGTAATCCCAGCTACTCGGGAGGCTGAGGCAGGAGAATGGCGTAAACCCGGGAGGTGGAGCTTGCAGTGAGCTGAGATCCGGCCACTGCACTCCAGCCGGGGCGACAGAGCGAGACTCCGTCTCAAAAAAAAAAAAAAAAAAAAAAAAAAATCTTGCTAAATTAATGTTGAATGCAATACGGACACTACAAGGGCCTTGATCTTCTTTAGAAAAAACAAGGACACAAAGAATGAATGAAACCTGAAAAACCTGAAGACTAAGAAGAGCAGTCTCCAAATAAGAAAACTATTTTTGAGCTGCAACTAAAGACAGACCATGATATCTTCTGGCTGGTCTTACATAGTTGAAGGTTGTTTTCAAGATGATAACTCTTATTTTTTTGTCAGTCTCACTCTGTCGCCCAGGCTGGAGTGCAGTGGTGCAGTCTTGGTTCACTGCAACCTTCACCTCCCAGGTTCAAGTGATTCTCCTGCCTCAACCTCCCAAGTAGCTGAGATTACAGATGCCCACCACCACACCTGGCTAATTTTTGTATTTTTATTAAAGACAGTGTTTCACCATGTTGGCCAGGCTAGTCTCAAACTCCTGACCTCAAGTGATCTGCCTGCTCCAGCCTCCCAAAGTGCTGGGATTATAGGTATGGGCCATTGCTCCCGGCTTCATTTTTTTTTTTTTTTCTTTTTCCTGAAATCACCAGCAAGCATTGAACACTGGGCTTAATTATATATACCAAAGTCCCTCAAGTTGCTATGTATATTTGAGGAATAAACATACCCTATTAAAAAAAATCACCCTGTAATGATTCAGCTCAAAAATCAGTCTGTAACATGAGTGGAAGTAAAACAATAATGGTTCTGTTTTCATTCACAGAAAATAAATCCTTCCATCTCCAAGTTGTGCTTGGATGAGCCCAAGAGAAAAGATACTTTCAGGTCATTACATATTCAACTCAAATAGGTCAATCTCTTTAATAAATAGAAGAGGAGCATTAAGATGCAGTAATAGTAAATGAATACTAAAAACTTGCATAGTTAACATACCAAATGAAATAAGTTACAAATCTCTAGAAAGGGACCTTATGCCAATCAATTTTAAAACAATTTGTTTTCCAAATATTATTGTTTTCTATGCGACCAGATCTGCGCCACCAATTTTCTGGGATAATATACTCTATCTGCTATGGCAGATTAACAAAATTGGATCCAACAGTTTCTTAGCAACTGCAGATGCTTTTAAAATCCTTTGGCTATACTCTTTATAATATAGGACAATGTTTTCAAGTTTTTAAGAGTAGTGACGTTCAAGTCAACGTTTCATGAAGTTTAACCTAAATTTATTATGATTCATAGCTTCAATTCAGGGTTCTAGAAATTTTGAGTTGTTACAGTTCCAAATTCTGAAAGGTTACCTCATCGCTGGAAATATGTGTAATGTTGGAGCAATGCTAGATTATAAAGTTTATCATTCATTAATAATGAAACACACAAAGGTAAGGTGACTTTTCTTAGAGACCAATTTAAAGAATTTGTTGTAACCTTATTCGATGCCAAAGTGTCAATTACTTTCTATAGATGTTTATTGATTTAGACATTCGGTTTCAAATGGTGTCACTGGTAAATTGCCTTTCTTCATTTGTACACTTCAAGGTACAGCGAGGAACTCTACAGTAGATGTGGCTTCTCTTTTCCTCACTTACCCAGGTTTTGCCACATGCTGAAAATTTCACAACCCATTGTTACCCGCATGTCACCATACCTGAAATAGAACAAAAAACCAAACCTGATACAACACCTCCAGAACAAAGAAGTATTTGTGTGTCTTTAGGATACAATCTATCATTCTGAATTAAAAGGCAAGGAGTTTTTAATTAAAGATGTTTAATATACATGTCACGATGCCTCTAAGTCAAATCCTCATGTAAACCTTTTAGTAAAACAGATCTGTTTCATAATTTTTTGCATCTATAGACATTTTGAATCCTGAAAGAGCCAGGTCAAAACAATGTGTAAACATGTTTGAAATATTAAAACGTCAAGAAAAGACTGTTCTTGACTCCCTGGTCACCGGTTCTTCACTGTGTGATTTCCAGTTATGGGCATTCTAATTTATGAATCATTTGAACTAAATATTCTTTAAGAGGCAACATTTCTCACCTGATTATACATTGATACTTACTTTTCTAACACCTTTTTCTTCTTGGAAGGTGTGAACATCTCCAACTGCAGACACAACTGGTTTATAAAAATGACTGCGAGGTAAAAGTAGGAATCCCAGATCTAAAACAAGAACAAGATATTTCAATACTATGGTGTTACAAGCATATTGACAGGTGAAGTGACATAGTATTTTGGATTTGCTTCAAAAGTGGTTGAGGGTATAGTTGAAGTAAGACTGACCATGAGTTGATAACAGATGAAGCCGGATATGGGTACATCATGGGGGTTCATTATACTATTCTATTTGTACATATGCTTGAAATTTTCTAAAACAAAGAAGTAACTAAATAAATAAGTACTATTATTATCTAGGTGTATATTGCGCCAAAGCTGTATTCCAGGTTTCATGAGCTTTTTGGTATATCCTAAAAGGTAGATGTGTGACTTCTCTTGTAATATGTCTGAGTATCTCCAAGAAGATGAGGTATGAGATGGATTTCTTTATTCCTGTGTGAGTTCATTTTTGGAACTCCTTTTAGCGTAGAACTTGTAAAAAATGCATACACTTCCTCAGATATGCTAATTGCTTTAAATTCAGACATTATATAAAAATTCCCTGCCCAGGCAAATCTTTTAAGTTTTTTTATACCAAAAAACAGAATCAGAAAGAGATCTGAATAAAGTTCCCTGAAATAAACTTAGCAAAAAAAAAAAAGGACATAATGGAAAGAACACACTTCTCCACTGACACCATGTAAAATTAAAGACAACAAACCAGGAGACATATGACACAGAATCAGTATCTGCTATATATAAAGAGCTCTTACAAATAAAAAAGAATATAATGAAACCCTAAGTAAAATAATGAATAACAGTCAAGAACAGGCCAGGTGCGGTGGCTCACGCCTGTAATCCCAGCACTTTGGGAGGCCAGCGCGGGTGAATCACAAGGTCAGGAGCTCGAGACCAGCCTGGCCAATATGGTGAAACCCCGCCTATACTAAAAATACAAAAAGTAGCCGGGCCTGGTGGTATGCTTCTGTAGTCCCAGCTACCCGATGGGTTGAGGCCAAAGAATTGCTTCAACCTTGGAGGCCGAGGCTGCAGTGAGCCAAGATTGTGCCACTGCACTCCAGCCTGGGCGACAGAGAGAGATTCTTTCTAAAACACACACACATACACACACACACACACACACACACACACACACAGTCAAGAACAATTCACAAAAATATGAAATTTGATCAGTAACTAGTAGCTAGTCAACAAGTAATAACTAGTGAGAAATGTAAACTAAAGCAAACAGGATTTTTTCTTTATGTGTCAGAAAAAAAATCTCATCTAGTGTTGGTCTAGCTGCAGGAAAAGAGGCAATCAAAGGTAATTGGTACAACCTTTCACTCAACAATTCCACTAATAAAGATTTGTCTAAAGAAATAATTAAGGGCCGGGTGCGGTGGCTCATGCTTGTAATCCCAGCACTTTGGGAGGCTGAGGCAGGCAGATCACCTGAGGTCAGGAGTTCAAAGCCAGCCTGGCAAACATGGCAAAACCCCATCTCTACTAAAAATAAAAAAAAAAATTAGCCGGGCATAGTGGTGTGCGCCTGTAATCCCAGCTATTCTGGAGGCTGAGGCAAGAGAATCGCCTGAACCTGGGAGGTGGAGGTGGCAGTGAGCCGATATCGTGCCACTGCATTCCAGCCTGGGCAACGGAGCAGGATTCTGTCTCAAAAAACAAAAACAAAAACACCAGAAACAAAAAAAGAACCAAAGAAATAATTAGGGATATATGCCAAGTTTTATTAAGAATGTACATAAAATGAGTAATTTATAAGAAGGAAATATGAAATTTTGATATATTATAAGCTACGATGTAGACAAATATTATGTAACTGTTAAAATTCCCTTTTATTGTATTTGTGCTTTTTTGTATTTTCTTATTATCCAAAAGGAAATTTTATAAAATGTTTAATATGAAATATGTAAGAACGGAGTAAGAACAAAGATGCCCCAAACAAAGAACCACCATTCAGGAAGAAAGCCAAGACAGGCACTGCTCATCTTTGCTGTTTATCATTTGCTCTTTGAAAAATAGTATATCAAGAATTTGTAGGCACCCAGGCATATCACATTATATCCTAGATACACAGAGGGTTCTGCCTTAAAGAACCTTACCAATGTTTCATTTTTTCTTTTCATTAATTCATTCTAAAAAAATGGGAAGACAGAGAGATAAGAAACTAAAGGATCTACTTTGTATATGTTTTCTTCATATAAACTCCATTTCTAAAAAGTAAAAAAACACTATGTTCTAAGTCTCCTTTGTCATAAACAGGGATCATACAGAAAAGAGCAAGAATTAAAATGTATAGTAACAATAAAAAACTATCTCCTTTTAAGCGCTATGATTTCCCAGGTCGATAAGCATTATTACAGCCTTCATTTGTTCACAAATAAAATGAAAACTATTCTAATATTACTCACAGTTAAAACTAACATGGCCCAAGAGAATGTTAGGTAATTTCCTATAATACAATGTGATTCTTCTAGCCCAAGCAGGAGAGTCATCTAAATGAATGCTTACCTTATAATCAAAGTTTTCATTTAAGAAGTTCTTACGAAGTGCATCTGAGAGGTACAGAACTGTTGTAATAATAACACTAGTGATAAAAAAAAAATGTCAAGGTGAAAACTTCGTATTAGTGAAAATCATTTAGTATACAAGAATAAAAAGCTACTAAGATAAAATAAAACCTTCAGTAAGCATCTGGAGCAATATTAAATAATTCATATTTGAAACAAAAAAGAGATGATGGGTCAAAAAAAGGGGAAGGAATCTATCACTGAAGTCAGGTCCTTTGTAAACTGATACATAAAAGATCTATGAATTCATGTGACTCAGACAGAAATATATTATTACCTTGATGTTTTGTAATGTTTTTTGTTAATTTCCAAACAAAACAAAATGATTTACTACAAACATAACATTCCATATTTTTCTGTTTTTGAGACAGGATCTAGCTCTGTTACCCAGGCTGGAGTGCAGTGGCATGATCATAGCTCACTGCAGCCTCAAACTCCTGGGCTCAAGTGATCCTCCTGCCTCAGCCTCCCAAGTAGTTGGGTCTACAGGTGCCTGCTGCTGTGTCCAGCCAAATGGTTTTTCAGTTTTTGTGAGACAGGGTCTCACTGTGTTGACCAGGCTGGTCTTGAACTCCTGACCTCAAGCTATTCTCCTGTCTGGGCCTCCTCAAGTGCTAGGATTAAAGGCAACATTCCATATTTAATTATCATAAAAGAAAGTCATGCTTTTTAAAATACAGAGGAAAAAATGGAGCCCAAAGACAAAATGGATAGGAAAAAATAATAGAATACATTGAGTATTTATTAGCCTTCTCTCTGTTCTCCCCTGCTTAAGGTATTAGAGGGCATGGGAGAGCTATGGAAAGCGGATTCCCTCTTTAAGGGCGACAAGACTGCCACTAAAGAAACAATTATAGACTGTGAAATTGTCTATAACCCAGTACTAAGCTGTGCGAAACCGACAGAGTGCTACAGACATTCAGAGAAAGGGTCATCTCCAGGGCCGGAGAAATCAGGAAAAGCCTGACCAATACAGACACAGGTAGCTTACTGGGGAGATTTTAAAAAGAAGGATTTGGTGATTAGTTCTAGAGCTCTGCAATTTGTTCAAAATCTGCTAATTTTTATAACCAGAAGATAAATATTTAAAGTTGAATATATTTCCAATTGGTTCACTTAATGTTTAATACAACATTATACTAAAGCAAGATAAGCCACCCCCTGAGCTGCTATAAACTGAGGACCAATATATAAACTGTTGATATTTAAAATTTCTTTGACCTTAAAATTCTAAGATGCATGTGCAATGAGTGTGTGATATGATAAAGCCTCAGTTCTTTTCATGGGATTTGGAATTGGAGGATGTATTTATGTCACCCTAGGTAAAATGAAAAAACAAAAGAAAACAAAATACATGATCAACTTCATACCTTGGCTATCTTGCTAATAAAGATTATATTTACTAATTAGAAAAATATAGACTTTGAAAGACAAATATTCATTATTGTTATCTGCTGGGAAACTCACTATTATAGCTTTCTCGTGGGGTAGGGAAACATTAACAAGGGTAAGTTGATGGTTAAATGTGGAAGTTCAAGGTAACGAAAAGGAAACAAAACCACAATTTCATGGGAATCTGCTCTACCATGAACAGGCATTGTTACATGGGTGTGCATTTTATATATGTCATATGCACCTTTCAGTGAATCTTACTATTAAATTTAAGTATAAGAAAAACCTATGAGATTGAGAAATCTTATGATTTCTTCAGTCCCCTAAATGGCAGGTATCATCAGACAAAGTCATATCAAAGATAAACATGACCTGCAAATGATGGTATAATGTGCCAATTTCCCATAGACACTGGAAAAATAAATGATAATTGAAGACATCATTAATGTTCCAAAGTATTTTACTCAAGTTTTATTATATGAAACTGAAGCTGAATCATCAGAAAATAAAAGGCTATCAGGCAAGGAAGTTGTTCTTGCCTAGCATCTAGCAAGATCATTGGACTTCTAAGTGTAAAGAAGAAAAATCTGGGCCGGGCACGGTAGATCATGCCAGTAATCCCAGCACTTTGGGAGGCCAAGGTGGGCGGATCATGAGGTCACGAGATCGAGACCATCCTGGCTAACACGATGAAACCTCGTCTCTACCAAAAATACACAAAAAAATTAGCTGGGCGTGATGGCGGGCACCTATAGTCCCAGCTGAGGTTGAGGCAGAAGAATGGCGTGAACCCGGGAGGTGGAGCTTGCAGTGAGCTGAAATCGCGCCACTGCACTCAGCCCGGGCGACAAAGCGAGACTCCGTCTCAAACAAACAAACAAACAAACAAAAATCTGTATCCTTAACATACGGTTATAAGCACAAACTTTCTGCTTTGATGTTCAACGGAGAAATATACACAGTCCCACTACACCTGAGGTTTACATTAAAAATCACCTTGTGGCCCACAGTTTCAGCTTAGACTGATGTTCAGACACAATACCTCTGGTGTTAGTGAAACGTGACATATCTGGAATTTGGACTGTCAGGCCAAATGTCACAGAAAGGAGCTAACAAACTCAATCTTCCAAGGGAGAGAGCTTATTCCATGGCAAAGATTACCAAATTGTTATTTACATGGTGGATCCCAAACACACAAAAAATATTTGTGGCTTTTTGAAGTATACTTGCTGGTAAACAACATGGAACCTCGTGGCCTTACAATGAACAGTGGCTCCAACCTGCCCTGGGCCCTAGAATCACCTGGGAGCTTTTAAAATACGATGTCTGGGTCACATCGTCAGAGACTTCTGATTGGTCTGGGCTGCAATCAGAACATCAAGATTGTCAAAACTCCCAAGTGATTCTTATGGTGCACCCAGAGCTGAGAACCACTGCTCTACCTTAGAGCAGTGCTTCTCAAACTTTAACAGGTACCTGGTGACCTAGTTAAAGTACAGATGATCCAGCAACCCTGGAGTGGGACTGGAGATTTTGTATTTCTAACAAGCTCCAGCGGATGCTAATGCTGTTGGTTTGCAACCACTCAATGAAGAGCAAGGCTCTGGAGTGGCCCGAGTCAGAAATATTCCCACAAATTCTGCTTCAGCATTCTCCTGACTTCTGGAATGTTAGCACGATTCATATGGGGCCTGCAGTTCTTATTTCTAGATTGAACACCTCACCCTCTTATCAGGGCTGCCTTACCATTAGGCAGAAAGAGGCACAGGGCATAAGGCCTGGAAGCCTTTTAGGGACTTTCGAAAACATTGAGACCTGAAAGAATGTTATGCACCAAATTGAAACTGCAAAATAAAAAGTAAAAATAATGAATAATTACATGTCCACAGAAAGGGACACGATAACTTTCATTAATTGTCCAATATTTATGCAATTTTTTTAAATTATAGATTTTATAATTTTACAATTCCTAAATATAGTATACATAAATGCTGAGAAATCACAGCCAATCAAAATTAAATTATTTTACTTGATAAGCCAATAATTAAGAAGCAAATATAAAAAATACTTATAATTTTTTCTTCAGCAAAATTGTAGCCAATGTGGCATGTGGGTCTACTTAGTGTTTGATAGGATGAGGAGTAGGGCCTCCAAAAATATGACTGCTCAGGGCTAGAAAGATCTTAAAATGACTGTTCAAAGGCTTTTCTTTCCTACCTATAACATTCAGCCCAAGCCACCAAGGCAGTTCCCAGAGCTTTCTACGGTAACTCATCACTGAGACCATTTCCTAACACACAGGTCCCTAAGTCAGCCAGAGGCATTTATACATTATTGCTCTTTCATTTTAGTGGATACCTGTGGTGTTTAGGGACCGTTCTTTACCTGTTTCAATTTATCCAAAACCATGTGGCTTCTCTGGTTTCATTCTTTCACTCATTACTCAGTGTTTGAACATGGGGATATTGCAAATCTCAGTGTTCCAACTCAATAGTCAAAAAAGATTTTTAATCTGCTACCACAAATGGCCAAATTACTGGTTTATTCTTTATTTACCTTCCTTGCTTCCCCTCCCCCTTCCCCTCCCCTCCCCTCCCCTCCTTTCTCTCTTTCTCTCTCTCTTCTCTTTCTTTCTGACTGAGTCTCTCCCTCACCCAGGCTGGAATGCAGTGGTGTGATCTCTGCTCACTGCAACCTCTGCCTCCCACATTCAAGCGATTCTCTTGTCTCAGCATCCCAAGTAGCTGGGATTACAGGTGCCCACCACTGCACCAGGCTAATTTTTGTATTTTTAGTTGAGATGGGGTTTTGCCATGTTAGTCAGGCTGGTCTCGAACTCCTGACCTCAAGTGATCTGCCCTCCTCGGCCCCACTGTGCGTGGCCCAAATCACTGATTACTGCCACAGCAAGGCATGCACTAGGATCATTTCTGACAATCATAATCTACAGGCACAGCATGATAAAACTTACGTCTAAAAGAGAAACTGGTGTACAGGAAATTAAAGTTATTGCTTTATGGTTTTACAGTTGCCATCTCATTTTGGGCTTAAGAAATAACTTCAAGCAACCCTATTTCTCCCTCTCACTCTCACCCAGGAAAGCTTATCTTTTTAGTTACTCCAATTTGATAATTGGATAATTACTTTTTTAGTTACTCCAATTTGATAATCTGCTCAAACACAAGCCCAACAATCATACATGGACTGAGAGAAATACCTTTGTGGATAAACTGGGTCTGGACAATATTGATGTGTATATAATGAAAAACTAAGGACATCTGTACCTGGAGTCCAACAATTTCCCTACAACCAGGGAATTGTAGGAATTGGTGGATTAATTGGGGCAGCGAAAAATCAACACAAAGACATTTAGGGGAGATGAAATTCCTGGATAACCAATGTGGGAATGCATCCAAACTAGTGGTTCTCAAACTTCAGCATGCATGAGAATCACCCCAAAGGATGCTTAAGACTTCAGGGTCTTACCACTACCTATGGCTTGGGAGGTTTGCAACCCGGCCCAAGTAGGTGATTCTGATGCATGTGGTCATCCTTCTTATTTTGAGGACTGGTGTTACACATGGAAGAGAAGACAAGGAAGGGCTGGGACTTAGAGAGCAATGGCATCTGGGAATTTGGCCTTGTTTGCCACGGCATCCACAGGGGTGGAGACTAGTAAGTGTGTGTTAAATGACTGTGGCCTTATGATTACATTTGAGTCTATGCTTTGTTATACTTGTTTGCCATATTAGATGACTCTAAAATGTGAAGTTTATACAACTTTTATTTTATTTTTAAGCTATTTTGAACAGACTGAAATTAGGGGCAAAGCTGATCTAAGTGGAGGGCACAGAATCAGCTAAAGCAGGGAAGCAGAGAAAGGAGTGATTTTGTTTTCAGTCAATGGGGCATGCAGTGTGGATGAAGCAAAAAGAATGGAAAAGGATTTACATGGAGTGACTGTGAAAACTCTTTTTACCAGCACTTCACTGGGCAGTACTGGTAGAAAACCACTCATATGGCCAACAGCCTCTGTTTTGACCTTTTAGGCTTAAACCCTAAGAAAGCCTTTCCTTCATGCATTCATTCTCTCTACCAACTCCTCACAACTCACCTGGAGGAGATGGATTGTGCAAGCAATTTTTTTGTCATTATTTGCTACAACTATTCAAGTTTGGCACATTCAGCATAGTAATATATAGTTTTGATAAAAAATAAATATCTATTCTCTCCCTGAACAGTAAAAGCCTTTAAGGATAACTACATTTAATTAAACAAGCCAAAAACAAAACAATAGTAGCTGTGTCAGTGGATGCTCAGCAGATTAGCTACTCTACCACTTTTCAGGGTCAGTAGTGCATATTCCACCTTCCTTCCTGTTACTATGGATAAACTGTCAATGCTCCTAGCTTTCTTTATGTGCACTAGATCAATGATGCTCTAAGTGTGGGAAGCTTCCTTCCTTGAGAAAGTCTTACCACAAAAAACAATGTCAGTTTAATTATACTGCATGCTTACACTGATGATTTATTTTTATGTGCAAGCTTGTCATGGACAGGTAGCAGATAGTTCTTGGGCAGGCATACGTAGCAACCTTACATGCAATCCCATCCCTGCTTGCCCAAGGACATTGCTCTTTTAATTATCCCTGTTTTCTTTGGCACCAATATTTCTGTCTTTTACTAACAGGGCCATTCCTATTAGTAAATCAACATGCTGTAATATCCCATATTCTAAAAAGAATCCCAGTCCTAGTATCTCTTTCCAGATACAGCCCTGTTTCTCTGCTCCCGTTGATAGCAAAACTCTTCCTGTAATTGCTGTTTTAGTTTCTCAATTCCTATTCACTCTTGAATTCACTCTAATCAGGTTTTCCTTTTTACCACTCCACTGAAACAACACTTGTCATGGTCACCACTATCCACCGCACTTCCAAATCTCGGGACAAGTTGTCTGTCCACATCACCACCAACCTCCCAGCAGCTCTAGATACTGCTTCCTTCTTGAAATGCTTTCTTCACAGGACACTATACTTCACTGGTTCTCATCTTACATCACAGGCTGTTCTTTTTCAGTCTTCTTCACTGGATACCTCTCCACTTCCCGACTTTTAAAATGTTGGCATGCCCCAGGACTCAGTACTGTCTCTCTCTTTTCATTCTGTACTTTCTTCCTCAGTGCTCTTGTTCAGTTCCAAGGCTTCAAATCCTGACCATATGCTGAGGAGCCCAAACATACATGTCCAGCCCCAACGTCATCCCTGAGCTCCATGCAAGCATGTGTAGCTTTCCCTTCTACATTTCCACTTGGAAATCTAATATACCTCAAACTTATCATCCTCAATGCTACTCCTCTCTCCATTTTTCCCACCTAGGTGAATGGCGTCACAATTCATCCTTTTGCTTAGGCCAAGCATCTAAGGAACATCTTCCATTACTTTTCTTTTCTCCCACCCACACCCAGTCACTTGCAAGTCTTATCATCCTTATTTCCCAAACCAATCTTCTTACTACCTTCATTGCTATCCGCCTGTCCAAGCCATCATCAACATCTCTTACCTGGATGGCTGCAGTAAGCTCCTAACTGGTTCTCCCTGGTTTCTCTTTGGTCTCTCTGCATACCAATATCTGGGCTCTGTCTTCCTCCACCAACCTCATCTTTACTGGTTCCTTCCCTCCCCACATTTCAGCCACACTAACAGTCTTTCAGTTCCTTGAGTGTGCCACATTTACTCTGACCACAGGGCCTTTGTAGATGATATTCCTACTGACAGAATCATTCTTCCTTTGCGGTTTGTTACCCCCTGCTTAGCTTTCAGTTCAAGCCTCACTCCTTCATGAAAGACCCCTCCTGTACTAGTCCAGAACAATGTTCATTTCATAACACCCTCATAGACCTGTGCTCTTTGTCTTTATAGTACTTATTTTAAACATTAGGCACTGGAGAATACTGGCTGAATAAATGGGTCAGTAAATGAATGGACAATCTCTCTAAGAAACTTTGATTTAACAAATCCCTTTTTGGCTATGTAGATCTCATTTGAAACCCAAGTTGGTTAATGTATGATATGTTTGAGGCCAATACGCACACAAGATAACCAAAATAAAGACCTGAAATTTCAACTGAAGAGCGAGAGAGTTTTTCCTTTCCTCAGTAAGCAAGTATGTTACAAGATTTTCTTCTTGAAAATATGTATAAAGCTGTGACTTTATTTTGTACTTTATTTCACAATGTGTATGGGAAGGGGTGTAGAGAAGCTTGTTTCAAAGTGTCCTGTATTTTTGGTACTTAATTTTCATCTTCCTTATGTTTCTTCTTTATTAGGTTGAGCAGTTGTTCTCATCAGAAACATCTACCAAGAACTTACAGGGGGTCATGAGATAGCTCTGCAGCAAACAAGAAAGAGAAGAAATGCTTCTTGCCCTTGCAGAATTGTGAGTGGGCACACTTGCTATGTTATACAATATTAGGCATGCAGGTAGAAAAAAATAAAGAACCATACAAATCACCAGGTGTCTGGTCACAAACTCTGGCAGAGCTTCACACGAAGCAGGCAAGCTACAAGATTTGGAACAACACAGCTTATAGATGAAAGTTAAAGGCATTTAATTTACTTGAAAACACAAGAAGAAAAGACCAACACAAAAAAGAACATTCATTTTGAGGGATGAACAAGTCAATTGAGTTCAAGGGTAGGGCAATGGTGACTTCTCAGCCATCTGCTATCAATTTGACATGCATTAAGCACACGACTGGGTTAATAGAAGTGGGAGTTTGAGTTAAAATGCCACGTTGAGAGGCGCTGAACAAATGTTTGTCTAAGAAAATTGAAACTATGGAAGAAAAGGTGGTCAACTTCAGAGACGTAGATGTAACTCTTGCAACGTGCTTCAACATGGTTTAGCCAAGCGGAAACCTTTTCTTCCTAGTGTATGCTCTTTAACATATTTAAGATGTCCTTACCATCTTTCAGAAATCTAGTTTTCTACCAATACTATATGGGTTAATATTTTTCACAAAGCATAAATAGTAGAGGGCTAATTTCTGGACTATGCTGCATTTATGAAGCAAAGCAAACCTCATCTGCTTTCATGACTTGAATGGAGGAGAATGGTTAGACTATTAAAAAAGGAGAGGACAGGAAAGAAGAGGCAAGAGCAAGAACATGCAGCAGACTGGCTGCTCCAACTTGGCAGTGGTCTCTCTAGACACTGGAGTGTCTAGAATTCTCTCCATGAATGAGGCTGGACTCGCAGCCACCAGCCATTGCCAGTGGAGAGGCAGCACCATACTCCTACCAGCACTCACACGGGTGGCAATGGAATGAAGTCACTACATTTAGCAAAGAGTGACGGCACATTTCTTGGGTTTGCTATGGGAATAATCTTCTGTTTAAATGTATTACACAGAGCTCATCTCTAACAAAATCATCTTCCTATTTGGTTAACACTGTAAATGAAAATTCTGAACACTGTGTGTTTACTCAAAAGCAGAATCTATACTTCTCAGACTGCTATCCACTTGTGTGACCATAAGGTCTTCAAAATTGGAGTGAAGATGGGGCAGAGAGAGGCAGTATTTAATATCAAAAAGCCACACGGTTGTCACAATTTTAGGCAAGCTTAAGCAGAAATTGTATATGTAAGGAATAAAATGTCAATGTTACTTTCAGTCTGAATTTCTACCACTGAAATTTTAATTCAATCCAAAATATTCCTCTGCACATGAGTCAGGCAGAATGACCAAATGTTGATGCTGCATGATGATGATGTCCATAGCCTGGACCTCTTCCCATCTGGCTCCTTGGATTACCTCACAGCCCTTTCCAGGTACCCAGAATGCTTGCTCTTTGGTTATAAGGCCAGATGCATGAGCAAAAACTCCCACCTAAATCTGTAGCATGGGGACATCCAAATGAATAGATAGTCGATTCTACTCACAGATATCAAATTAAATATGTTAAATTCTAAAGACAGTTATTTCAACAGTCTCAATTAGTCTTCAAAATGGAAAAGCTGCTTCTGTACTTATGTAAAATATAATATGCTATGTTATACTATTTGTTACTTCACAAAGTTTTTAACACATCATTCTAACACCTCCAAGTCTAAAAATGTATATTGCAGCAGAAGCCATATTGAGCATATATAATCAAAATCGAATCCTATATGCCTGCAGCTCTCACCACCACCAAAGCTTGCCATCTGGAGAAAACACAGGGCGACCGTGGCCTATGGATAGAAGCTTAGAGAATCCAACCTTCATCCTGAGCATGAGGGTGTTGGCGTTCGGATAAGAGGAAGAAGGGGAAGCAGGCAAATGTGGGCTTGAAGAGTGAGAATGAGAATGCTAATGAAATAGGGTAAATAACAAGCTTGGAAGTGAAGACCAGGCCAGTTTCCTAGAGCACTTTTCCATTCTGTATCCTGAGACTATGGAGACAGGAAGTGGAGACAGCAGATAAATCCATGACACCGTACTCTCCAGGATCAGTTCCTGCCATTCCGACTGCCCTAATACCCTTTCCTGGCTCCTCTCTCTTCTAGCATTGCTCTCAGATCATGCTGGATATGCTTAATATAAACTGAATTTATCATCTTCTAGAGATTCCGATATCAACTTTATGTCAATAACCTCCCAAATGCCTATGTTTTGTTCTGAAGTTTCCTCTGGGCAATATTTTCAGCTGTCTATTGGCCATACCACTTGGATGAATAAAAGAACTTCAATCTCCATGTGTCCACCTCAAGGGTCATGTCTTATTCCCAGTGTGGAGTAAATGGCAGATGCTTAATGTATGTATTTTGTTAAGACGAATTAAGAAAGATCAGAAATGATTCAAATTTCTAGTAACAGAGAATTGGTTAAATAAACTATGGTATGGCCATTCAGTGGAATATTATTCAGCTGTAAAGGAAAATACATAAAAGAATGAAAGGCTTTCTATCTATTAATTCGGAATGGTTGCCAGGATTTCTAAGAGTGTTATACAGAACAGTGTGTATATTACATTACCTGCTGGTCTCTGTATAAAGGAACACTAGGAGGACATGTAAGAAACAAATACAAGTGGTTATACAGCCTAGGGGTAGAGGATCAATGGGAACAGAACTTCTCAATGCATATGCTATTATGTTGTTTGATTTTTGAATGATGGTAATATATATAAAGGAAACAGTAGTTCAAGACAAGTGGTAATATTTTTTTAAAAGGCTTAATTCAGAGGCAAAAAAAACAAAAAACAAACAAAAAAAAACCCACCACTTCACATTTGAGATCAAATGAAAAAGATTATTTTGTACTCTCTTCTTCCTCTATACATTGAGCTGCAATTATCATCAACTTAAATGCCTTACTTGTTAGCAACCAAGCGCATAACAGTCCAGTCCTTTGGAAACATCTCTGGGCGTATCAATATTCGGAACACAGTAAATATCTGCAGCAGGAAATCCTTGGATAAGGAGAAAATAGATCATTTTATTGGTTTATTGTAACTGTCAACATACATATGCGCATACACAGGCAGTACTGTTGTACTGTTACCATTTCCAAAGCAATTATAGAGAAGGGAGCCATAAGTTTAATAGTTTGCCCAAGGGAAGGAGTCATAAACCTTCCCATTCTCAGTACTCAAACCCACCCAAATGTTTTCTTTTCTTTCTTGGGCACAGTGAAAATGAGTTTTTATTTCTCTCCACAAGTTCTAACAATTTAGGGTTTTGAAAATAAAGTGGAAAACTTGTAACAGAAGATTAACACAGAAATACATTCCCTTTCTTCCATTATAGTGTCTTAAACATCAGAACTTTTCAATGCAGGAGAACAGTGTCCTGGCTCAGCTCCTGCAGGAGTCCTGGCTCAGCTCTGCTTTCCTTTAAGTGGGTGTCAAAATTTAGAAAGTTATGCTTATCAAAAGCATGTCAAACAAAAACCTATTTTTCTTACAGGGCATTCTTGAGATGCAGTATTAATGGAATGTATGCAGGTTTATAGAATTTGAGTGAATTTTCCAGAGTGTGCTATGCAGAATACATTCAAATGAGGATATGTGCTAAGTCAAGCCCAGTGAGGAGTGCTTAGTAGTTATGAGATTATCAATATATTCCTCAGAAAGATGCCATGCCAGATGGTAGTAGTATTTACTGAGATGTTATCTTTAAATTGATCATCTGAAAACACTCTTGACAAGAAGCTATCATCAAACATGGAAATATTACTTCCTTAAACATTACAAGAAATAGGGTCAAATGCGCTATAGCACATGATACTTAAAGTGGAATCAAGGAGATAACGTACCACACACAATGAATGAAATGAGCTTTCCCTACTCAAAAAGGGATTAGCTCGATCTAGCTTTGATTTAGATTTATTAACTAGAAAACTTAAAGAGCTTTTTGTAACCTAAGTGATTCTAGGAAACTACATTTCTCTAACAATCTGATTGAAGGTAACGATATGGTGTTGCTTCAAAAATAAAAAGCAACCCCAAACACCAGAGTTTTATTTATCAAATACAATGACACATTAAGTTAAACATGTAAGCTGCTTGAATGTAAGATTATGGTTGTCACTCACGTCAACAGAAGACAGAAAAAATCTAAAAAGTAAAACCCATGTGGTAGCTTTATTTTCTTTTTATATACGCTAACAACTTCAATCAAGCCCATAAATATTTTGACAACAACTTATTTTAGCTTCTTTGGCATCAACACACATATGTTGATATGTAGTATGCGCCATGTGGAAACATGCCCACTAGGTCATCCATCTTTAAATGGCTAGACAGATCCGGTCCATGTCTCCAGAATCACTGGAAGCAGAGTTTCCCAAATGTATTTCACTGTAGGTCAGATAATTTTGGGCAACACTTCACATTCTAGCTCTCTTGGGAGAGTAGGTCATTAGCTTACTAAAACTGTGAGAAGCCCTTTCTAATGCATTTCTGAAACTTATTTTAATGGTTTCTCGGTTGATTCTTTTGAGTCACTTAGACACACACATATATATGTATGTGTGTGTGTGTATATATATATTATATATAATCCCTGCAAAAATGGCTTGTGCATTTATCTTTGAAAGAGTTATACCCCACTTCAGTTTCCTATCTTGGTGCGTTTGCTTAGATAGATATGAAAGTCATTCAAGTGGAGATTCTTTGGCTTTATGGTCAACAACTAGTTAGGAATAGTATAAATAAATTATAAAATGTTGAAGTTTTATCTTCTTGCCTCAAAAGTTGTAACAGAATTGGAAACTGGAGGCAGCACTCTTAGTGGTAGTGGTGGTGTGTATGTATGTGTGTATGTGGTATGTGGGGTGGGGGACTGTGCTGTCAGTTGCAAGCAGGAAAAATACTGGCTGAAAAGATTGGCTATAGGAGGCAAAACATCTATTTTACCAGCTAGCAACTTGAGTTTTCTTTTGTAGTGCTGGGGACAAAGGAAACAGTATTGCAGGTGGAGGAGTTGGGGATAGATGAACTGTTTCTGTGCTATCTCATTTTCCTAGTCCCATTTATCTCCCACAATAAAAGGCTGAGGCAGCATGTGACATTGTCAATGCCTGTGAATTTACATAAATCTTTATTTCCCCCAAGAAAACTTTTCAGTGTCTCAAGTAGTTTTCTACAGTATCCATTCAAGATTCATTGATATTTATAAAACCAAACACATTCGATAGTAGAAACCTTGTAAGAAAAATAAAAGAGCATAATAATGAGGATCAGAAAACCTAGATTTTAAATCCTGGCTATGCAATTAACTAGCTCAATAACCTTGGCAATTTGTCTAACCTCTCTGGAAGTGAGTTCTCATACTTGTAAAATGTGGGAGCTTTGAGGTCTCTTGTTAGAGGAAATTAAAAAAATCAGTATGATCACTTAGTTACTCAAAAGGCATCTCCACATTTTTCTTACTTCTAAAATGTAGGTAAATGTTTCATCACATCATGTTGTCATAACACGAACACCTTCCATTTTAGTATTTACATGTAATTTAGTTTAGCAAGTCTTTGTCTACTGCCATGCAACAGGGTTTACTCCAAACTCAGTTTCAATATTTGAAAGCAATATGACCTCAATGCTAGATTCTTTAACATTTTCCTCCCTCCCACCCAAAATACAGTGGTATTTCCTTGACTGTCCTCTCCTAGTACTTTTCAACTCTGGTCATTTTACTAAAAATGTGTTTTTGCATAGATAGATGTGGTTATTTTGTACATATAACTAAGTAAGTCACAGATTCTTTTATAATCTGAAAAGAACGTTGCCATGCCTATAATATTCCTGCTTGGACAGCACAAAGAATTAAGTGTTTCATATGCTACCATTTAAAACCTGGCAGAATGGGAACAGTTTCTTTTTCTGTTTTACATCATACAGCACAACAGGGTCACTTAACCACAAACTGTATTATTGGAATTCTTCAAATCAGGGTTCAGAATAAAAAAGAAACAGGGAGGTGTTACTTTATAGAAGTGTTTTTTCTGCAGAGGTTCAACTAAGAGAGAGGTTCAAGTAAGAAAGTTCTTGTGAAAGTCTTCCAAAACAGTAGAAGTCCCATATTTAAATATAAAACAAAGTAGGAACAGTTGTTATGATTTTAGAAATGATCACTGACATGTACTGATTTATAAATATTGGGTGCTTTACTATGTGCCAGGCAGTGTGTTAGATGCTGGAGACACCTGGTAAGAGACATTCTTTTATTTATTTGCGCAGCAGGTGTTTATGGAGTGTCTGGAAGATGCCACGCAATAGTAAGTGCGTTAAACGTGCTCTTTGCTTTCATGGAGTTCACAGTTTAGTGGCAGAGATAAATCTTAATCTAAAAACCACACAGATACATGCATGCTTTGCAAATGTGAATAAGTCTGAAGGTCAGGTATTCCACACAGAGGGAACAACACCTGTAGGCCTCAGAGGCAAGAGAGAGCACAGGGTTGCCTGAACTACAAGGGGCAGTGGCAAGACATAGGGCTTAAAGATAAACAGGGATAAATAAAAGATTGAAAAATTTCATAACTTTTTCCATAGTCAGGAGTTTGGACATTTATCCTGCAGGCATTGTAGAGACATTGAGGGGTTTTATGCAGACGTTTGAGAGGTTCAAATTTGTGTTTTAGATTTTTTAACTGTACCATATGAAAACTGTTTTGTGCTTACATATGATACTATGATATTAAGAAAGACACCAGACAGGATTGGCTTAAAAAATGTGGTACATTTACACTATGGAATCCTATGCAGCCACAAAAAAGAAAAAAATCATGTCCTTTGCTGCAACAAATAGCTAGAGGCCATTATCCTAAATGAATTAACATGGAAACAAAAAAACCAAACACCGTGTTCTCACTTATAAGTGAGAGCTAATCATTGGATATACACTGACATAATAATGGGAACAGACATGGGGGACTGCAAAAGAAGGGAGGAAGGGAGAAAGAAAAGGGCTGAAAAACTACCTATTGGGCACTATGTTCACTATTTGGGTGATGGACTCAACTGAGGCCCAAACCTCAGCATCATGCAAAGTATTCATTAACAAACCTGCACATGTACCACCTGAATCTAAAATTTTTTTAAAATCTAACACAAGACAAAAATTAGGCTTGTGAAACAGAATTGGCAAGACACAGAGAGATGAATCCTGAGTTCATGAAACATGAGTTAAGACATCCATAAAACAAAGCATCATGAGGCTGCTACACAGAGTAGGACATTTTTTTCTTACTTCAAGAACAATGAACAGGACAGACCCTCAGACTATAGTCAAATGTCATTAAAAAAATTTGCCACAAATTTCAAATGAGTAATACCCTTGATGTGAGGTTTGAATTCAATTAAAGGGTGTTAATAATCATTATCACATTGAAATTTATATTCTTAAAATGGAATCTTTAAGTACCTTAAACAAAATAATTCCCAAATGATTTTCAATCTTTTAGAGCTATATAACCATTTTTCTGTAATCAATATATTCAAATAAAGATAAGTCAAAATAATTATATTGAAAATCTTTTGAAGCAGGCAGAAATATTAAGACCATGCATTCCTTCAACAAAGATTTAATGTTCCAGGTTCTGTGCTTAGAACCAGGTTCTCGACTCTCAACGGCCCACAGTCATCAAAAACACAAGGAAGTGGCAAATAATGAGAGTGCATTATTGCGTGCTATCAGAGAGGGAGGACTGTATCCTGGGAAGGCTTCATCGAGAAGGTGATATCTGAGCGGGATTTGTAGGGTGAGCTGAATCAGAAAAGGGATTAACAGGGGTACACATTAGGCAATGGAAGTGAGGTGGTGGTAGAACAGGCATTACAGATAGAAAAAAAATGATTCATAGGAATTAAAAATTATATATTTGGTTTTAAGGAATACAACAGTAGTTTGAAGTGGCTGGAGTGACTGAAAGGTGTTCAGAAGGGGGTGGAGGATAATGTGGTTGGAAGGTAAACTGAGGATAGAAACAACATGATAAGGAGATTGGACTTTGTCCTGTAAGGAATGGGAAGTACTCAGAGTTTTAAAGCTGGATTGGGGCTTTAATCAATATATATGATCAGATATAATTTTTGAAAGCTAGTGGGACAGTATATAGGAGACAATGCTGTACTTAATAATAATCGTGCTGTACTTAACTTCCAGCTCATGTATAATCTTGTGCTTATAGCAAGATTCCCATAGTTCTATGAAAAGTCATAATCAACAAAGCACAGGAGTCTCACTGCTGTATATATATGAAATGCCAAGGATATGGACAAAACTGTAGCCTACAGTACAATGTGGGTGTATAATAAAACATTACTGATGACAGGAGGAGGAAAAAAATCTTAATCACTACCTAGTGTTGACTTTTGTTCATTTTAAAATAATAATATGTTCTAGAGAAGGAAAAAAACAATACAGAGTACCAGCGCTCGGGTCTTTGCTGCCACATACTTGTGTTCTGACACGGTGACTCATGCTCTCACACACAAGTAGGAACCTGAGGACCGAGAAGGAGAAGTGGCACACTGCTCAGGAAGCCAGAAGCTACTTCAGCAGTAACCCTGGAGGGATCCAGGCTCTTCAGGCAAGAATGGAGTTGAAAGACCATTAGTCTTAGCAGATACCTGAGAGCTACATACTTTTAAAATTCATTTTGACTAATAGAACCACTGGAAAATGCTAAGACAAACCTTACCTTTCTTTGAATTGTTAAAAAGAAAGGAAAAAGCAACATCAGGAATAAAAAACAACATGAATATTCATGTGAAAATCTCTCTATATAATTGGTCAAGTATCAATTAAAATATAAAATGTATACATCCTATGACCCAACAATTATACTTCTAGGAATTTATTCTACAGCAATATGGGTACAAGTCCAGAGAAAGAGGTGTATCAAGATGTTTACTGCAAGACCCATTCTAATGGTAAAAATCAGAAATGATTATGTAGCATTCATATAATGAGATTCAACAGAATAAGGTAGTGGGCTATATAATGAGATATTATCATGTAAAAAAAGTATAGGTCAACATAAATAGTATGATTCCATTAAAAATATGTGTATGTGTGTGTATATATATGCATATATACATAGTATACAAAATAGTGTACAAGGTTATACCTTTAAGTGTTAACAGCAGCTACCTCTGGGGATTAGGATACATTGGGGGTTGAGAGGAGGGTAACTACACTTTATTACTTTTTAAAACAGTAGCGTTATGTGGAATTTGTGGTGTCCAATTTCAATATCACTTATAATTTTCCATTAAATATCACCCTATTAACTGTACTTTACCTGCTATTTACTTTCTAACCTAAATATACATACAAAACCCCAAATAACTCTCCTTCTACTAATCTGGCCTTTCTTAGACATCTCCATTCTATGACTAGAACTGCTTTATTATCTTTAAAGAGCTGACAATTGAAATTTTATATAATTTGATAGGAAAGATTTTGGTTTAAGAAAGTTTATTGAAGTTTAGGGAAAAGCTGAGTTTAGCTGCCTGAGCAAAGAGCTCAGGATGTTAATAGAATTCCTAGTTCTCCCAATTACTTAACAATAATAGCATCAGTCAATCTCATGGCGGGGGAGGCAGGGAGAGGATGAAATGTGGGGTAAGCACTACATCTGGCTCATGGCTGTGGGATGGGGTTGAGGAGGTGTTCTGTAACTGTTAGCCAATATCACTGCAGTTTACATAATGCTTACTTATAAGAATGATTTAGATGGCCTTAATAACAGGCTTTTATTAGTCTTGATATCCCTAATGTCTAATCAAGATGCTCAATAAATGTTTGTTGAATCAACAATTGGTATCTGCAATAAAATAATGGGGGCCTATTTCATGGGGTCCTTTTGAGGATTAAACTGAGTTAATATTAATCAACTGGTTAGAACAGTGCCTGATACATACTAAATTGCATATAAAATGCCTGCTGCTTAGAGGTCTTCACTTCCTTTACTACAATATCAAAACCCAAAATTACTCTAAAATTTTTTGCTCTTATAATCCATTTGGCAGCAAAACCTGACCAGAATGATTTATAGTCTTTATTTATCACATATGGAGTGAACATTTTGTATCACTCTAGATTTTATTGGAGGTGCTATATATGTACCACATTATCTTTATGAAATCATAAAAATTCTGATTTCTGAAGTAAAATTGGTACTAAGGACTTTGTATAAGGGTCTAGGGACAAGTGTTATTATCTTTGAAAATATTACAATGTAGGGTTCAGGAACATAACTAGAAATATTTGGTTTCAAAGACAATTGAGCACAGGAAACATTTATTAATATCTTTTATAAGGTGATATATGAACTTTTAAAATGCAGATTAAAACAAGATGACTAGGGAGGCTGAGGTAGGCAGATCACAAGGTCAGGAGATTGAGACCATCCTGGCCAACATGGTGAAACCTCATCTCTACTAAAATACAAAAATTAGCCAGGCATGGTGATGCATGCCTGTAGTCCCAGCTACCTGAGAAGCTGAGGCAGGGGAATTGCTTGAACCTGGGTAACAGACGTTGTAGTGAGTCAAGATTGCGCCACTGCACTCCAGCCTGGGCAACAGAGTGAGACTCATTCTCAAAAACAAAACAGAACAAAACAAAAAAACAAAAAAACCCCAAGACGACTAATCAGCCTTTAGTAAGTTAAATATATGTCCTCTAGCCTGCATTCACTCCAGTTATTTATTTCATTCTTACATGGAAAAGTATAAGAATCTTATTCCCAGTCAAGGATAATTCTGTCCCTTCCTGCTGCCTTCTCAGAGACCTCTCCCTGAAAGTTAGTACCTCTTTCTTAGATTTTCAGCTTCTCCCTCTCCACCAGCTCTAATCATGAATATATTTACACATGCTTAAGTCTCCTCCATCATAAGTATTCATCAAAACAGTCTACACATCCAAACTTATCCCTCCTCTTCTTGAAACACTGCATACAATCCACTGTATCATTTTCTATTTTTTTTTTTTTTCTATTCTTCAATCCATGACAAGTTGGCTTTCACCCTCATCAGTGAAACTGCCCATCAGGTTCACCAACAATATTTAGGGAACCTTTCATGATGGTACTTGACCTCCTTACAGGAGCAGGCGCTGTTTATCATGCCTCCCTCCTTAGGCTTAGGATTCTATGTAGGTCCTTTGGCCATTCAAACTCTACACTCTACTTGGATGTTCACATTTACTCCCATGATGTCAGTTGGCTGATAGTTTCCGGATCTACATCCCACAACCCATCTCTCTCTCTCTTGAACTTCAGACACAACTTACTAAACAACTCCATCTAAATGTCCCTCGGGTGGCCAAACTCAGGTTGAAACTGAATTTACCTTTGCTCCCAAACCTGTACACCTAACTCCTCCTGGGATCCTCATGCAGTGAATGGCACCAACATCCAGCCAACTGTCAAAAGGCCTAGGAGTCATTTACAACTCCTCCCTCTCCTTCACCTTTTTAATAGTATCAGTCATTGTGTCCTGCCAATTCAACTTCCTAAATGTCCCTAGAATCTATCTCCACAATCACCTCTATTTCAAGCCACAGTCACTTCTAGCTTAGGTTACTACCTCAAATCTTTTACAGAGTTCTGCCTCTCATCTTGACCTCAGTGAATCCCCTTTCTTTCTTTTCTTTCTTTTTTTTTTTTTTTTTTTTTTGAGACAGGGTCTCCTTCTATTGCCCAGGTTGGAGAGCAGTGGTGTGATCACAGCTCACTGCAGCCTCCACCTCCCTGGCTGAAGCGATACTCCCATCTCACCCTCTTGAGCAGCTGGGACTACAGGCGTGTGCCACCACACCCAGCTAGTTTTTAAAAATTTTTCATAGTGACAGGATCTTGCCATATTGCCTAGGCTGGTCTCAAACTCATGGGCTCAAGTGATCCTCCTGCTTTGGCCTCCCAAAGTGCTGGGATTACAGGCATGAGGTACCATGTCTGGCCAAATGCATTTTCAATAGTGCAACCAGACAGGTCTTTCTTCCCTCAAATGTGATCTTGTCTCTCCCTTCTTAAAACCCTCAAAAGCTTCAAAATGTCCTCAAAACAGAGTCTACACTCATTCATACAGCCTTAAACTCTATATTCTATCAAACAATCAACAACTATTTCTTGAATGCCTGCTATGTGCTAGGCATGGTCTGGAATCTGAGGATACAGCAGTGAGCCAGACAAAGCTTCAGACATCAAGGAGCTCATGGCCCAGTGGGAAATACACACAAACAAATAAACAAAAATATTTCCGATTCTAATAAGTGTTATAGAGGTGGGGTAGAGAGTGTGCCGTGTCAGTCGGGGCATTCAGGTGATATTTTAGTAGAGACGTTTGAACGTTCCAGCCAAATATACATCTAGCACACTCCTACTAACCTCAGTTCTCAGCTGAGACCTCCCTTGGGAAGTTTCCTGATGCCTTGAGTCTGGGTTGGCAGCAACTCCCACATGCTCTATAGCACCACGTGCTTACCCTGCACATTCACCACTTAGGGTGCTAATGCCCATTATTGGTCTGATTACTCCCCTACAGGGACAGGACATCTTGTGCCTGGTTACGTCCCTAGTACATGGTGCACAGCGCTTGCCATGCTTGAGTTGCTCAATATCCACTTCCTGAATGGCAGATTAAGTAATTAATATCATTAAATAATTCTCCTGGTCAGAAGGTCTCGCTATTTTTATTTTTTTATTTTTTTTTGAGACAGAGTCTCACTCCGTTTCCCAGGCTGGAGTGCACTGGTGTAATCTCGGGTCACTGCCACCTCCACCTCCCGGGTTCAAGTGATTCTCCCGCCTCAGCCTCCCAAACAGCTGGGACTACAGGCATGCGCCACCATGCCCAGCTAATTTTTGTGTTTTTAGTGGAGATGGGATTTTGCTATGTTGGTCAAGCTGGTCTTGATGTCAGGTGATCTACCCGCCTTGGCCTCCCAAAGTGCTGGGATTACAGGCCTGAGCCATGGTGCCCTGCCAGCCTCAATAATTTTGAGAGGGGAATATAATTGTCCTTTGAAGAGGTGCATTGGCTGCCTGAAATGAGAAAAGTCTACATAAAACATTTTATTCATTATTTCCATTTGTTTTATTACTGCTAACATGAATACCAAAGCATAAAACTCAACATCTGGATAATTAATCACGTCTTTCAGTTTATGCTTCTCTGCTGTTTTTTAATTTCCAGGCTGCATAAAAATGTGTAGGCTTTTCCTATGGGAAATTTTCAAATATGAAGTCACAGACTCCTTAAGTAAAACCTAACGATTCTTTAACTGTGTTAAGAATACAATTTCTAATGAAAGTTAATAAATGCATAAATGCACAGTCATCTTCCTTTTGATGTTATAGATTTCTGTACTCAGAGTGGTTAAGTCCTAAGGCCTTTTATCCATTTTTAATTCTAAACTCAAAATTGAATGAAAGGCCAGGCATGGTGGCTCATGCCTGTAATCCGAGTACTTTGGGAGGCTGAGATGGGAGGATTTCTTTAGGCCAGGAGTTTGAGACCAGCCTGGGCAACACAGTGAGACTCCGCCTCTACAAAAAAATTTAAAAATTAGCTAAGTGTGGTGGCATGTGCCTGTAGTCGCAGCTACTTGGGAAGCGGAGGCAGGAGGATTTTCTGAGCCCAGGGGTGAGCCATGATTGTACCACTGCACTCCAGCCTGAGTAACAGTAAAACCCATCTCAAACAAAAAAAAAAAAAGAAAAAAGATTGAATATAAGAACGAAAAACATGATGCCATATGCCAAATGACTGACTGCTGAGGGATTATATCTGCCACAAATGATTCTTCGTGTTATATGACTCAGCTTGTCAGCTTCTCTAAGGTAACAACAGGAAGATTTTTCTGAGATCATACAATATTTTTCAGTTAAAGTCAAAGACAAGCTACCCCTATGCATTATCTATATTAAAAAATCAGTAATTTCTTCCCCTAAGGCACTGGGAAAGCTTCCAATCAAGCACATGTCATAGCGGAACTGTACTTTTGGTCCTGTAATTCTCCACCACCCGGCTTAAAAGCAACACTTCCAATATGATGGTTTCCATATTAAAGTTGTCTGGAAAACTGAAGAGATGGAAGAGAAATAAAAGTAAATAAGGAAGATGATGGATCATATCATTCCTCTAAGAATAATCAAGCATTTCGTGAAACCAATGCATTACATTTCCGCAAATCTCAGTAAATACCGGATTTTTATAAACCTGGCATCCATATTTCCTATTTAATGTCAGCTTGTCAGAGTAGCACAGCATATTGATTAGATTATAGTTGATACAGAATATCAAATACAACTCTGTATCCCTAGTCAAAAAGTTGTAGCCAGAACTTCTCGTTATGGTTTTAGTGAGATGAAATGAGCGAACATATTTACATATTCTCCTTTAGCTCCTATTAAGGCAATATTTCTAGGTTCGCAGAGTTAGTCTATTTGTTTTTATCTCTTCAGTTCTGTTATTCTGCTTCTAGTTTATTGAACTTTGATGACAGATACTTCACATCCTATATCCTTCTCTGAAATGAGAGTTAATAGCTTTGCCTGAGTAATAGAAATCTTTAAAAGCAAATATAGATGAGCAGATCTGTAGATGAGACTGAGAAAAAACTGCTTAGAACTTAATGGAAACAGGTAAAGCAATTGTGTAGGATTTATCTGAACAGTGATGAATAAAAACAAGAGAAACTAAAAGATATGTTAAAGAAAATAATTTTAAAAGTCACTTACCCTTAGTTCTTCCTTCGTATTGAAACTATCAAGAAGCTGTTGATAATGTCTATCAGTCATTTGTCGTAATAGGGACAGGAGACAAGCAACAAACTCCCCCTAAGTTTAAAAAAAAAAAAAAGCAATTTTTTTTTCTTTTAGTAAGGACATAAAAGAAACCATCAGTAACTACACGAACTTCCTCAAAAGAGAATATTAAAATGAAATCACAAACATGATCAACTGCCCTGTGAAGTCTTCCTAATCTAAATTTACCGCAAAAATCACAGCCAAAACTTCTCTCCCCTATATGATTACCATTTATTTACCACTGAGTATTCAGAAATTTAATAATTTAGAGACGATTTTTTTTTTTTTTTTTTTTTTTAACTTGGGGGAAAGCTTTCACGTTGGAACTAACTTCAACACATTTAAAGAAGGTACTCACTGAGGGTGATGATCATTTACTGAGCATTTTAAAAGTCTGCACTAATTATATCATTTAATACATACAACACTATGAGGAGGGGTAAATACCTTTTTGAAGAAGGTAATAAATGTAGTTTCTGATGTGCAATGACTTGCCCCAAAGCACTCAGCTAGGAAGTAGCAAGCTGGAGTTATCCCCAGTCTTTCTGCATCCAAAAGCCCTTCCTGTAGCTTCATGCTCCATTTTTTGAATTCATATGACCCCTCCAATCATCAGAGAGTTGATCTGCTGACTCACAGGGTATAAGAAAGCCATACTTTGCATAATGTTCATTTCAATCTCCTTTTAAAAAATAGTGTCATTCAGATGCTGGAGATGAAAATAATTTTTTTATTGGCCATTCTTTTTGTGCTTGGGCCTCTATGTGATTTATAACCACAAATTCCTAATCTTAAAAATACAATAAAAAAGTAAACATAGGCATCCATAGATTTGAAGACCTACATAAAATTGGCTATCACTTGCATTTTGAATGAACTTCTAATTTACAGGTGCCTTGCATTTTCAAGCAACCTTTTTTGCTCAGCAAGAAGTTTATCTACTTGTTAAACAGAGTAATAACATTAAAACAAAACAAATACATGAGGAGAGGCAATCACTGGTACAACTGTATATACAGAAGTGCAATTAATGGGATGGTTCTTAGATTTTCATGGAAATGACACAGACTTGTAAGTAGAGACAAAAGCCCTGAGAATGGAAATTTTCTTTTTTTTCTTTTTTTTTTTTTTGAGACGGAGTCTCGCTCTGTCACCCAGGCCTGGAGTGCAGTGGCCCGATCAGTCAGCTCACGCAAGCTCCGCCTCCCGGGTTTACGCATTCTCGCTGCCTCAGCCTCCCGAGTAGCTGGGACTACAGGCACCAGCCACCTAGCCCGGCTAGCTTTTTGTATTTAGTAGAATCGGGTTTTCACCGTTAGCCAGGATGGCTCGATATCCTGCCTCGTGATCCGTCTGTCCCTCGCCCTTCCGAAAGTGCTGGATTACAGGCTTGAGCCACCGCGCTCCGGCCCAGTGTATTTAAAATGTGCAATTTGTAATTAAAAGTCATATAGAAATTTTTAATTCATTTATAGAGAATCAAAAAGACAAAGAAAATATAATAGTGGCTTAATAACCCGTAGAAAGAATGTTCAAGCCAACACTGTTATTAGGGAAAATGCAAATCAAAATCACAATATATTGTGTGTGAAGACAGAATTCCCTGACCCAATGCCCCCGCAAAAAACTATGTATTATATGATTAATAATAATAACTATGTACTACATGATTCCATTCATATCAAATTCTAAAAAATGCAAAGTTACGTACAGTAACGGATAAGTTACTATAAAAAGCAGGCCAGTAGTTGCTTGGGGATGAGGTAGCACGGAGAAGCAAAAGAGAGGCAATCAAGAGGGGCACAAGGAAGCTTTTGAAAGTGATGAACATATTTGCTATCTTGATTGTGGTGATGGTTCATAGGAATACACATATGTCAAAACTAAAATTGTATATTTCAAACAGGTGTCATTTGTTTTATGTCAATTATGCCTCAATAAAATAAAAAAGACATGTGACAACACTATGATTTATGGAATGGCACTATGTGTAAGTTACCATACTTTGACTATACTATTGAGTTCATTCCTTGTTTGGGCCTTGTTGGGGAGACACAATCAACTTCACTTTAAAGAAAAGATAATTATCTCTTAAGATTCAGAAATTTACCCCAGGTTCCACAGCTTGAGAATTGTGAGACTGGGATGTGAACCCAGGCATCTCTGGTTCTAGAAGTCGGTACTCAGTGACTCATCTTCCTCTGCTCAGACTATTTGATTGTATAGAGAAAATACACCTGATTTTTTTGGTTATAATTAAAATATTAGTAAGTATACTAGAATCCAACAGTTGATAACTAAGGTTCATACTTTTTTACCTTTCTCTTAATATGCCTTGACTTAAAAATGCAAATCTAGTTAGCAGAAACCCATTCATCTCTTTTCCATCTCTTAGTTTTTCCATATCATATTCACATTGTCTTCAATACAGCTATTAGATTAATTTTCCTAAGACATTTACTTCAACACACAATCCTGTGAATAGTGAAATATGCTGAAGTGGGAAAAATGACATATTATTTGTTGTAAATTTAGTAATAAGAAATAGTATGCAATAATGAATAGACTTTCATCTTAAGTCTTTACAGTCAATATACATAGGGGAACAACCTGTTTGAATCCAGATTTATGATTTTATTTGTCATACCTGACTTAGGCCCATTGCAATAACTTATAACCATGACATATAATCCCTTAGGCATTTAGGATGATTATTGTCAATCCCAACATCTACTCTACAATGTCATTTATTCACTTACGCTGTTTAGGAACTCCAACCACATTCAACTCTGTTAGGAGGCCTACATGTCCAATTACTAAAATATACTAATGTATATTTTATCCATAATATATTTTTTTGCTCTATTTTTTAAATTTAAATTTTAATTAATTTAAAAATTTTTTTATTTCCATAGGTTTTTGGGGGACAGGTGGTATTTGGTTACACGACTAAGTCTTTTAGTGGTGACGTCCAATTACTAATGTATATTTTATCCATAATGTAATTTTCTTTGTTTTTAAGATATTTTAAGAATGTATCGATATGAAAATCCTAGACCTATAATTTGTTAAAAAGAAATAAAAAGCCATCAGTGGCCAAGATGTACTTAGCTGCAGTGTGATACTTTCTTATATATAAATCACCTTAAAAACTCAGTAGTCCTCAGTAGCCATTTTATGTATAGATTGAGTATAATGAGAATTTCTGTAAATGATTCTGTATAGCACGGGTATTGGATGGCTACAACTGTCTTCATGAAAGCTATTATACATATACATTATTTTTTCCACATATTTCTTATAGAATTAACCCAGACCCATTTCCATACCCCAATCACAAACCGACAACACATGAAATTTTTAGATGAACACATCAGAGTAGCTGTCTTAGACCTGGCCTATGCCCAGAAGAATCACCTGCTCCATAAATGGTACTTAACAGAGTTATGAACAAGTAAGCATTTATAGTTGTAAGGAACTCTGGAGCTCCATCAGTTGAGAATGCAAGGCAAGTGGTCATTTGTACTGCTTTATAGAATCTGCTTCTACCTATAATTAGACTGTTGAAAGGAATTGATCACAATGGTGCTTTTTTTTTTTTTTTCTCGCTAGAGAAAGCATTTTAAAGTTCAAAAAACAGTTGGTGGGAAAACAAAAAGTACAATCCTTTTAAATTGTAAAAGTAAGGCCTCTGTTATCTGGAACTATGATACAGCAGAAGCCAGTGCTCACGCTGGTGTGGCTGGGAGGCAGGGTAACAATCATGGTGCTTACAGAACACTGCAAGAATTCATCATGGCACACTGTGGGATCTGCGTTTACTCACAGTGTGTCTACCTGTCATGGGCAGTTTTCCATATGTGTCTGCACAGAATGAAAAGGTGCTCAATGTAGAACTGTCATGTAAAGACTCCCTATTCAGAAAGCCTGTTCTCTGTGAGAAAATGATAAAGAAACTCAACAGATCTTCAGTCTCCAGAGAATGGATTTTGTGAATGACCAAGGCATATTTCTCGCCATAGAATTATTATAACAACAATACATCAAGCACATCTGCAACAATCATGGTATGACTGTGACTGCTGCTGCTACCATAATGACTAATGGCCCGCATTGGTCGAGTTAGCAGAGCAGATACTGTTTAAACACCTTTACAGATCTGAGGAATCCTCACACTAACTTTGAGATAAGTACAACTATTTTCTCTGATTTATTTATTTATTTATGAGACACGGTCTCGCTCTGTCACCCAGGCTGGAGTGCAGTGGTGTGATCTCGGCTCACTACAACCTCCACTTCCTGGGTTCAAGCCGTTTTTGTGCCTCAGTCTCCCGAGCAGCTGGGATTACAGGTACCCACCAACATGCCTGGCTAATTTTTTTGTATTTTTAGTAGGGATTTCAACAAGTTGGCCAGGCTGGTCTCGAACCCCTGTCTCAAGCAATACGCCCGCCTTGGCCTCCCAAAGTGCTGGGATTACAGGCGTGAGACATTGCGCCCGGCCTATTTTCTCTGTTTTAAAGACAAAGAAACAGAGGCTTAGAGACATTAATAACTTGACCAACATCAGAGTCAGTGCAATGGCAGAGAAGAAATCAAGCTAGGTTTGTCTGAGTATTCTCCAAAAAAAAAAAAAAAAAAAAAAAA